>NC_140585.1:335379433-335916933 GCF_964204655.1 Triturus cristatus
GGCAGGACCCAGGACGGAGCCCAGGGTGGGGAGGCCACCCTCCCCGGGGTTCTCAGGGCCACCGGCCGGATCTCCTGAACCCAGCCAAGTAAGGGGAGGCTCCCCGGCCACAACGGAACCCTGTCCCGGGCCTTTGGCAGTGCTGCAGGCCGGGGGACGGGGCCCAGGGCCAGAGCCCCCGACCCGGAGCCCGGCGGGGCCCCTGGACCCAGCTGGGGCTCCCAGGCCGGAGGCGCAGGGGAAGCCTCCCCGGGCCTGCCGGACCCCGTCCTGGGCACCCTGCCACGTGGCAGGACCCAGGACGGAGCCTGGGGTGGGGAGGCCGCCCTCCCCGCGGCCGAAGCTCCTGAACCCAGCCAAGCAAGGGGAGGCTCCCCGGCCACAACGGAACCCCGTCCCGGGCCTTTGGCAGTGCCGCGGGCCGGGTTACGGGGCCCAGGCCCGGAGCCTCCGACCTAGGGCCCGGCGGTGCCCCTGGACCCAGCCGGGGCTCCCAGGCCCGGAGGCGAAGCCTCCCTGGGCCCGCCAGACCCCGTCCAGGGCACCCTGCCATGCAGCAGGACACAGGACGGAGCCCGGGGTGGGGAGGCCGCCCTCCCCGGGGCCCTCAGGGGCCCGGCCGGAGCTCCTGAACCCAGCCAAGCAAGGGGAGGCTCCCCAGCCACAACGGAACCCTTTCCCAGGCCATTGGCAGTGGCGTAGGCCGGGGGACAGGGCCCAGGGCCGGAGCCCCAACCCGGGGCCCGGCGGTGCCCCTGGACCCAACCGGGGCTCCCAGGCACGGAGGCGCAAGGGAAGCCTCCCCGGGCCCGCCGGATCCCGTCCCGGGCACCCTGCCACCCGGCAGAAGCCAGGATGGAGCCCGGGGTGGGGAGGCAGCCCTCTCCGAGGGCCCTGGCCGGAGCTCCTGAACCCAGCCAAGCAGGGGAGGCTCCCCGGCCACAACGGAACCCCGTCCCAGGCCTTTGGCAGTGCCGCAGGCCGGAGGATGGGGCCCAGGGCCGGAACCCCCGACCCTGTGCCCGGCGGGGCCCCTGGACCCAGCCGGGGCTTCCAGGCCCTGAGGCGCAGGGGAAGCCTCCACGGGCCTGCCAGATCCCGTCCCAGGCACCCTGCCGCGCAGCAAGACCCAGGACGGAGACCGGGGTGGGGAGGCCACCCTCACCGGGGCCGGCTGGAGCTCCTGAACCCAGTCAAGCAAGGGGAGGCTTCCCGGCCACAACGGAACCTCATCCCGGGCCTTTGGCAGTGCTGCAGCCCGGGGGACGGGGCCCAGGGGGGCCCCTGGACCCAGCTGGGGCTCCCAGGTCCGGAGGCGCAGGTTAAGCCTCCCCGGGCCCGCCAGACCCTGTCCCGGGCACCCTGCCATGCGGCAGGACACAGGACGGAGCCCGGGTGGGGAGGCCGCCCTCCCCGGCCGGAGCTCCTGAACCCAACCAAGCAAGGGGAGGCTTTCCGGCCACAACGGAACTCCGTCCCGAGCCTTTGGCAGTGCCACAGGTCAGGGGACGGGGCCCAGGGCCGGAGCCCCAGACCCTGTGCCCGGCGAGGCCTCTGGACCCAGCCGGGGCTCCCAGGCCTGGAGACACAGGGGAAGCCTCCCCGGGCCTGCCGGACCCCGTCCCAGGGCTGGGGCGGCATCCTGGCCCGTCCAGCTCCCGGCTGAGGATTGCTAGTCTGAGAGGGGTCCCAGAGTACCCTGTCCCTAGTAATCCGGAGGAAGGCTACCCCCCTTTCTGGTAACCCGCGCGCCCAGCCATCTGGTCGCCCCATTGGAAAGCATTGCGTGCGACCAGATGGCCAAGGGGATTGGTGCAACCATATGGCCGGGAACTAAATGACGCCCATCGGCCCGCCCTGAGCCTTCACGGGAGGGCTCCCGCCTGCCCTTGCAGGGCTCGGGGGTTGCAGGGCTTGGGGACTGTAGGGCTCTGGGGCTGAAGGGCTCGGGGGCTGCAAGGCTCGGGGGCTGCAAGGCTCGGGGGCTGCAAGGCTCGGGGGCTGCAAGGCTCGGGGGCTGCAGGGCTCCGGGGCTGCAGGGCTCCGGGGCTGCAGGGCTCCGGGGCTGCAGGGCTCTGGGGCTGTAGGGCTCCGGTGCTGCAGGGCTGGGGGGGTTCAGAGACCCCACGCTGGGCCTCAGGCATGGGAGGCCCGCAGGAGCTCCCAGGGCCCGGACGCCCGGGTACCAATGGAGTCCGTCCCGGGCACTTTGCCTCGCCGCGGACTGGAGGAGGGAGCACCGCACGCCGGGGAGGTGTCGTCCGGGCTTAGCCCATCTGGTCCCCACCTGAGAACCGCCATCCCCAAGAGGGGCATCCCGGCATACCCTGCCCCTAGTAATCCGGAGGAAGGCTACCCCCTTTCTGGTAAACCGTGCGCACCGAGTGACGGAGGGGACCCTAGGCCCAGATGCACCCGACCTCCTGGAGCCCTGGCTGGGATCGAGGTGCGAATGAGCCCCCATCGGGACTTCCAGGGCAACCCGGCCATCTGGTTGCCCCATTCGAAAGCATTGCGTGCGACCAGATGGCCGAGGGAAAGGTGCGACCAGATGGCCGGGACCGAAAGGACGCCCGCGCCGAGCCATAGCTGTAGGGCTCCTGCCTGCCCTTGCAGGGCTCCGGGGCTCTGCACCAGGGACCCCTGTCCTGGACAGATGGACACTTGGCAGGCCGCAGGACGTGGGCTCCCAGGCCCTGACCGAAACTCAGGAGGCCCGGGGCTGGTCCCTACTTCTCAACGCAGCCAGGCCGGGGATATCGGGGAGCCTACCCAAGCACAAGGGACCCCAGTCCCGGGCACACAGTCCCTCAGGTTGTGCGCTCGTTTTCCACAATTTTTTTCAAAATTGTGCATAGTTGCGCTACGCAAAGTCCGCCCAGCCCTACTCAGGACGTGCGTTCATTTTCCACAATTTTTTTCAAAATTCTGCGTAGTGGTGCTACGCAAAGTCCGCCCAGCCCTAGTTTGAATCTGTCCAGGGGTTCAGTGAGCCCTCATACTTGTAAAGGCAGAAATCTTGTTGAGTAGAATAGATTTTGGAATTAAACTCTTCAAGAAATGGATCATTTCAGATTAATTCTCAGACTCTTTGAGAATGCCCATAAACCTGAGATTAGAACAACAGGAAGGATTTTTAATTTAATTTCCTCTTGTTTTTCTTTTAATTCTGTGATTTCTCTCTCAAATTCTAAAGAGTACTTCTAAAAAAGATGGCTTTCATCCTCAAGATCAGAAACTTTTTGTTGTAATTCATTCAGTTTCCACGCAATAGGAAATAGTTTTTGGTCAATACGGCTCAATTGGCCTTGTAGTCGTTACCTTCAACCCCCTGATTTCTGATTTCTGTTAAGATAACCACAAACAATTAAATATCAGGTATCTGGAGTATGCTTTTCTGGCACCGTAGTGAACTTGTGGTGGTATTATAGTTATTTTGTGTATAGATTGAGCTATAGACTGTGGCTAAGGGAGTATGTGTAAATTGAGATTTTGGCTGTTGGGTACACACCTTCCCATTGACAGACCTCTAGGGTGCAATTCTTACAGTTGCATGGATGTTCAGGGGGTGGGGGAAGAGATGAAAAGGAGGTATGGTGGAGATTGCATGGGGGTGTCAGTAATAGAAAACTTGTGTGTGTGTGTAAGAGCCTTATGTTCTTGGGAGTAATCTCTTGATCAAATATTTTCTGTAAGGTCACCAACTGATAGGGGTGGTTAAAATTATATTGTGTAACGTCAACAGGACTAATAATAAACTGAGGTATCAGGCTTCCTTTAAACTTGATTAATACCCTAGGTCCTGATATATTTTTTCTACAAGAAACTCACTTCATATCCAACAGTCCAAGAATATCTACCCCTCAGTGGGTTTTGCATGTTTATTTTGCATCTGCTATCATTGCCCATAGGGGTGTGGCTATTTTATAGAGTGTTCACTGAAGTGTGACATGGTAGACTTCTTGGGAAGATGGCTGTGGGTTTCTGCCTCCCTTGCAAAAACAACAATTGATGGACAGAATGCAGAACAATGTCATACATTCACCCCAGTACAGAGATCTGGGCCTAAATCCATCGTTTTTTTGCTCACCATGCCGTTCCAGTTTGAACCCAGCCATATGCAAATCAGTCTTGACCCTGTGCCTCATGGGAACAGTCCAGCCCGAACTGCCAAGCCAGGTCCTCCCTGGACTGGAAACAAGCATCCTAGGACCGGTTTCTGGCATTTCAGCCGTCTTCAGCCAGGCTTGCTTGATTTCCAGTGGCATGGAGAGCAAGGGACCCACGTCTGGGCATACCCTTCCCACTCGGGGTGACAAATGCAAAAACAACAATTGATGGACAGAATGCAGAACAATGTCATACATTCACCCCAGTACAGAGATCTGGGCCTAAATCCATCGTTTTTTTGCTCACCATGCCGTTCCAGTTTGAACCCAGCCATATGCAAATCAGTCTTGACCCTGTGCCTCATGGGAACAGTCCAGCCCGAACTGCCAAGCCAGGTCCTCCCTGGACTGGAAACAAGCATCCTAGGACCGGTTTCTGGCATTTCAGCCGTCTTCAGCCAGGCTTGCTTGATTTCCAGTGGCATGGAGAGCAAGGGACCCACGTCTGGGCATACCCTTCCCACTCGGGGTGACAAATGCAAAAACAACAATTGATGGACAGAATGCAGAACAATGTCATACATTCACCCCAGTACAGAGATCTGGGCCTAAATCCATCGTTTTTTTGCTCACCATGCCGTTCCAGTTTGAACCCAGCCATATGCAAATCAGTCTTGACCCTGTGCCTCATGGGAACAGTCCAGCCCGAACTGCCAAGCCAGGTCCTCCCTGGACTGGAAACAAGCATCCTAGGACCGGTTTCTGGCATTTCAGCCGTCTTCAGCCAGGCTTGCTTGATTTCCAGTGGCATGGAGAGCAAGGGACCCACGTCTGGGCATACCCTTCCCACTCGGGGTGACAAATGCAAAAACAACAATTGATGGACAGAATGCAGAACAATGTCATACATTCACCCCAGTACAGAGATCTGGGCCTAAATCCATCGTTTTTTTGCTCACCATGCCGTTCCAGTTTGAACCCAGCCATATGCAAATCAGTTGTAACGGTTTCTGCCTCCCTTGCCATGAGAATTTATACTTTTGTTAGTTATTATGGCCCTATTGAACACCAAGTGTAAGCATTGCAACAAGTGTATTTATTCGGCAGTCTATTATCATGCTGCAGTTATTACGGGAAGCCCTTGAGTTAGATGCCTCAGTAAGGAGCAAGAAACAAACTAAACCTTCAACTAAGACTGTAGCATTAATTTAAACTCTTAAAACTGATTTTGGGTGTATAGATTCATGGCACACTGTTTCCCTCTCAAAAGCAGCACACACTTTTTTCGGGTGGATTCAATTCTGCCACTCAACTTGATTTTTTGAGGAGATTTCTGAATTGTTGGAGATTATGGGAGAATCAATATCATCAAAAAGCTTCTCAGACCATTCTGTTATTTCCATGGAGTTTTACTTAACTCCTTTAATAAATCCCTATTTTTAGTTTCAGAGTGGATTTCGTCCATTACAATTTTTATACCAGTTCTATGCTCATTTATGGTCTTCCCTCCTTTGCATAGTTGTAGATACTTTCAAGGCCGCATTGAGCAGACGGGTCCCCTCCTATTCACTTAAAATAGTCATAGAGTGAAAGATGATGACCTTTTGCTTGAATATTAATTAATCTGTGGCAAGTGATAGTACTATTATTTGTGGCACCCGGCAAGCAGTGGTGTAGCAAGCCCTTGTGCTGCCCGTGGAGGTCCCTGCGTTTGCCACTGACGGTGCCCGCTTGTAAGAGAGGGGGGCATGCTGGAGACTACTGCGAAGGCCGCAGGTAAGACAGGCGCGGGGCAGGGGGTCGGCCGCTGCTCCCAAAACTCGTGCTGCTGACCACCACCCCGCCCCCCCTTGCTGCACCACTGTTGCCAAGGATGCCAAATGCCCCCAATTCTATTTGCTCTATTTATTGAGCCTTTGGCAATTGCCATTCGCGATGATAGTAGTATCTATCCACCAGTCCCTGGCTTATTAAAACTGAAATTATATGTGGACGATCTCGTTGTGATTTGAAGGAAGAAAAATCCAACATCCAAAAGTAGTTAGATAAAATGTTGGAACTTAGTTTGATTTTGGGATATGAAATCAACCAAGAGAAATCAGAGATTCTTTTATTTAATGCCTCCTTTGCTGATCTCGCTGATGGCATTTGTTCTAGCTATAATCCCATCTCCTCCATTAGATGCCTGGAAATTCAAGTTGTATCAAACAGTATTTAAATTAAATTATACAACAACATTTGTGAAAGCTCAAAATTTTTTTAATAGATGGTAGTATTTTTCTCTGTCAATTATCAGTAGATTAGCTCTGGTAAGGATGTCTATTCTACCTTTGCCTATTTTATTTACTCTCCAATGCACCTATTAAGGTCCTAATGGAGTTTTTTGTGGAAGCTGATTTACTGATTTGAAGTTTTATGAGACAATTAACATACGTGTATGAAACTTTATTACATGAAACTTGAGAAAAGTATGCTGGGTTAGCTTTGCCACATCCTTGGGCCTGCTATTATGAAGCTCTTGTGGATACTATTGCCCGATTGAATGATACACTCTCCCTTCCTTATTCAATAACTGTTTGTTTTATGCAATGCCTAATTAGGGATTGAGTTAGTGTTTTCTCAAATTGCTTATTTTGTCAAAAAGGCCCAGTCGTAAGTCATTTCAAGAAATAGGGAATATAAAATCCCAGACTGCCAGGAGTTTTTGTCATTGGAGGATTGTAGAGGGTTTAATTTGTTACTTTCCAATGAGGACATCTTAAAATAGAACACCTTACAACTTCAAAAAGTTGTAGATTTGAAATACAACATCTCGTGGAAAGCTTGGGGAGAGCTAGGTGTTTCTGACACTCCTGTGGGTAAGGGTGTTTGGCTCAGTTTTCTGAGAATTAAAACTTTACTGCACCTCAGTGCAGCTCTTGTGTAAGAAAAAGGTGCCAGGAATGTAAAGATGCTATCCAAATATAATATTAGAGACACTGGCCACTGGTACAGCCAACTGGTGGAATATCTACATGTTACACTCTTGGAAAAGCATTTATTTAGAGTTGAGAAACAAACAGGGTTTAGAATAACTTTTAAGGAACGGGAATAATTATCTCAATACAGTTATAAACTACTTATGGTGGATAATTTGAGTAAAATTTGGTTTTTTGCTCACTGGCTTCTTTTTGTAATCCGAAGGTTATAAATAAATACTGTCCGTCCAATATTGTTTTATATGTAATTAGGAGAATAAACAGGATTGAGAGCATGGTATAGCCAATTGCCCGTCGCTTTCTGCATTTTTTAATCAATTATTCTCCTTCGTAGATGAGCCATTAAACTGTTAGTTTCCACCAGTGGTTTTTATTATTTTGTTTGGTTTGGTTAAAAATGATGTCTCAAACGATGTACCTTTTTCAGGGGCAGAGCAGACGTTTGTTTTGTTGCTATTTCTATAACCCGCTCCCTTATTCTACAGTGTTGGAAGACAAATGAATGCCACTTTTTGCTCTTAGGCAGTTAAAAATTAGTGGACTTAAGTTATTTTATTTAACCTATGCAAAAATATTTACCCAGGCCACTGAATATAATAGTATATAGTAAAATAATCTTTTACATTAAACTGAGATATGGGATGCTTTTTAGGAAATTATGGGAGTATAGTTGATTCTGATATGGTCATGCATGAATTGTGTATTTTCTACTTAACACTACTCTTCTAGAAAGAACCTTCCATGTTTTATATCTCTTCTTTCTCCATCTGTATATTTCATTATTTAGGGTAAGATGTACTAAATACTGACCACAAAAAGCTGGCTGCAATTTGCAGACAGTATTTTTGCGATTAAAGAATTTTAAGAACAGATCTATGTACTAATAGGTCGGTCAGTAAAATTCCAATTCAGAGTAGGTCGTAATCTGACCGACCACATGAATATTAATGAGGTATGCTGCAATTTATGACTCCCTGTGATTGATGGCCATCATAGGGATAGTGGCCTGCTAGGATCTGCAGACCTCCATGTCTGTGATTACCTTTAAATAAAGTTAACTTTTGTTTTAATTCAGTTGATTTTTATGAAAGGTGCTGTGATAAAAACAGTTCACTTTTTAAAAATGTTGTTTAAAAGTTGTCAGAGGACCCCTGGATCACTGCCTACTCTCCAAGAAATATTTCTTTACATTCATAAAGGGGAAAGGGTCCCAAATGGATTACTACCCCAACTCTTGAGCCAGCAACTTTTCAATGTTTTGCGACTGGATTACTGTCACAAAACATTAATTTGTAACATACTAATTCAGTATCAATATAGGTTCTCAATCCGATATTAGGAGTCTGTAAAGCTTTACTGATTTCTATAAAGTACATTAGAAAAAGCATTCTTGAAATTGCAAACTACAAAGTGGAGTGTTTGTGACCATAGAAGTGCTTTGTACATCAAGCTGTTACTTTCTCCAGATTCTAAACTAGATTTCCTCACCCATATTTTTAGCAAACTTCAGCAGCTTCTTCACAATCTATAGATGTTGATCCCTTATGTGACCATCTTTCTTCCTTTTCTCTCCTCTCTAAAACTGCTCCTTATACCTGCTTTCCCACAGTTCCCCTGCTTTAGAACACTTTATGGGAAAACTTTGCAGTAACAAACAACTTATTCTGATTTATCATTGCTTTTCCAAATCTCTTCTTTCCTGCTCCTGCATGATTAAACTGAGCCACCTCAATCTAAACCCAGATGTCTGGCACAATTAAGTAAAATTATATTTAAAAAATGTACACTGCCTCTGAAGTTTTACAATTTATTTGCACCGGGCACAGACTCTCTAGATATCCCAACTAGATTACTTGCATTTCTGATCAAAGTTCTATTGCCATACAATTTCGAAACCACTGCATTCTCTCAATCAATCAATAATAGGGTCTTGTAACGTGCGACTGGTCACCCCAGGGGTGGAGGGTCTCAAGGGGGTGGGTTTCTGTGAGCCTCAGTCAGGTGGCTCTGCTGGTCGAAGAGCCAGGTTTTGAGCTACTTCCTGAAGACCTCCAGTGAAGGGGAGGGTCGTAGGTGGAGGGGGAGGTCATTCCATGACTTGATGGCGAGGTAGGAGAAAGAACGAACTCCGCAGTGGCTTCGATAGATGCAGGGGATGTGGGTCAGGGCGAGGGTGGAGGCGCGGAGCTCCCTGGTCATCTCGTGGAACGTCATTCGGTTGTTGACTTAGGCAGGTCTAGCATTGTGGAGGGCTTTGTAGTGTGAGTGAGGGGTTTGAAGAGGCTTCTATCCCGGACAGGGAGCCATTGAAGGGCTCTTAGGTGAGGAGAGGTCCTGGTTCTTCTGGGGAGGTCAAGGATGAGTCTTGCTGCTTAGTTCTGACTGGTGTTTCCGACATAGACTGTCTTGCCATGGTCGAGTCGACAGGAGACAAGGACCTGGGTGACTATCTTCCTGGTCGAGACGGGGATCCATCTGAAGAGCTTGCAGAGCATGCTGAGGGTGTAGAAGCAGGCAGAGGGTACGGCATTGATCTGCTGCTTCATGGTCAGTTGGCTGTCCAGGACGATTCTGAGGTTGCATGCGTGGCCGGTGGGCGTAGGAGTGGAGCTGAGTGCGGTGGGCCACCAAGTGTAGTCCCAAGGTTTCCGAAGATGAAGACCTCTGTTTTGTCTGAGTTGAGTTTTAGGCAGTTGGTCCTCATCCAGGTGGCGATGTAGGTCATGGTGTTACGGAGAATGGTCTTGGTGGTTTCAGTGTCTTCTGTGAGGAAGATGATGAGCTGAGTGTCGTTGGCATACAAGATGATGTTGAGTCCGTGGGTGCGGGTGATGTCTGCAAGAGGTGTCAAGTAGGTGTTGAAGAGGGTGGGGCTGAGGTAGGAGCCCTGGGGGACACTGCAGATGATGTCTTTGGGTGTGGAGGTGAAGGGAGGTGGATGGCTCCTCTGTGTTCGGCTGGTGACGAAGGAGGAGATCCACTTGAGTGCGTTGCCTGTATGCTAATGTGGTGGAGTCTGGTGACGAGTGTGTGATGGGAGACAGCCTCAAAGGCTGCCGAGAGGTCGAGGAGGATGAGGGCTGCTGTTCCACCTATGTCAAAGAGGCATCTGACGTCATCTGTTTCTGCAATCAGGGCGGTGTCGGTGCTATGGTTGGGCCAGAAGCCAGATTGGGAGGGGTCAATCAGGTTGCTTTCTTTGAGGTAGTGCATGAGCTGGTGGTGAATGGATTTTGCCAAGACCTTGGCGGGGAAGGGGAGTAACGAGATGGGGCGATGGTTTTTGAGGTTGCCAGAGGGTTTCTTTAAGAGGAGCTTGACTTCTGCATGCTTTAATGAAACAAGAATGTGGCTGTAGATGTCAGTGATCTTGTGGTGAAAGTAGTCCGCCAGAGTGTCGCAGAGGGCTTGAGAGGGGTGGATTGTGTTCTCGGATGCTGAAGAGTTCCTTAGTGTGAATGGCACTTGCCTCGATGAGGCTTGTGAGGACTTCCTTCTTGGCCTCCCTGAGATGGGGGTGGTAGCTGTTGAGGGCGGCTCTGTAGGTAGCAAGGTTGGTGGGGGTCTTGCTGGAGCGACATTGTCTCTCTAGCTTCTTACAGTGGTATTTGGGGGTGAGTAGCTCAGGGGTGAACCAACTGATATGCTTAGCGGGTCTGTTGCCAGTGGTGTTCCTTGTGGGGGTGATGGTGTCGATGGCTGTGGAGATCCAGTTGGAGAAGTTTTGAACGCTGAGCTTGAGGGTGTGAGAAGGGACGGGTCTTGCTTCTTTGAGGGTGGAGATCTAGAGGGGTTCCGTGATGCTGCTCCAGTTTTAGCATGGGTGGGTGGGAGGTCTTGTCGGGGCCTGAATTGGGACATGAAGGGTGAAGTGAACGATGTTGTGGTCTGTCCAGGTCAGTTCGGTAGTGTGGGAGAACATGACTCTGTCGATGGTGGAGAAGATAGGGTCTAGTGTGTGTCCTACAATGTGTGTGGCGGGCTAAATTTAAATGGGGCTCTCTTCGTAGGTTCACTTCATATTTCAGATATTATATCATCATAGTCCTCTATAGGTCCTTTGTCTCAAGTTTTAAGTATGTTTTCTACAAATATGACTTGACTCCTTTACTTTAAGCCTGGTTGAGTTTACAAGAGATTCAGCTACCCATTATCCCCCAGCTTCCCTATCATATAACTGTTCCATTATGACCACCAACCAATGTCCATGTTTGTTAATTAGTGTGGCACCTGTCTCTTCCCAAGAAACTCACTCTTGCTTTTTACCTCCAGATGTGTTCATCCAAGTTCCTTCCTTACCATGAGTGATTACATATTTCCAGATACTTCACAGTTCTCTTAGAAGGCGTTTTCTAACCTCTAATCTCTATCAATTGGTGTATCAACCTAGTTCTCCCAGCACACTGCCACTTTTCCCTCACCACATGCAACATTTAAGGAAGGTTTATCCGTCACAGCCTCTTGACAATTGTGTAATTGGGGGATTAGGAAAAGACACATGTCTGCATTGAGCACTCGTCTGAACCTGATATGGATTCTTCTCCAATCCTGCAGTTTAAATATCTCTGGGGCTATAAGAAGTCAAGAAAGGCAGCATTAACTCGGCTGTCTTATGGGAATAACTGCCTTTAGGATATTGCCTTATGATATACCTTTAAGAGTCGGACAGACCCCTGCAGCTGCATGTGTGTTATGCAGATTAAGTGATTCAGGGCACTGTATCCTTCATCACTCCTCCTTCTGTGTTTTTTCTTTCACCTTCACTCCCTGAACGTACCTTACACTTTTTATATGACTCCAATGCCAACTATTTCTTCTCATCCATTTTGCAGTCCAACATTGCTAGCCCTTTTTTTTTTTTGTTTTTGTTTCTCAAAAATATCAATATTCCTGGTGAAACGGTCTTTCGTAAAAAAATTCCTTAAAACCTACTCTGTTTCCTCCCGCATGTAATCTCGTCCTGATTCAGGAGTGGTGGGTGGTGGTGTTCAAGTATCTTGATATGGTTTGTGGGTTTCAATTCAGAGTGCAGTGTACTATTCCAATGTTTCTGGTGTTCAATCTCCAGATTCTCAAGATACTTAATGATCCTATTGTACACATGTGGAAAAACTCCCCTACTACTTTCCCTATCTTCTCTTACTGCTTGGAAGGAGATTTAGCCATACTCTTGTATCCTGACCACTTATTATTTTTTCTCCTATTTTTAAATACCACATACCCTTGTGATCACCTCCGATTTCTTCTTAGATATCAAATTAAAGTTATTTGTGCCTTGAGCCTTTTCAGATTCCCCTCCCTTGAGAACCGTTAGATGCTGTACCAGACAGAAACCACAATCACCAATCTTTGGTCCTGCGGCACTATTGCAGAAGTCCATGAATTATCGAAATATTTATCATACACTTTAAGCCTAATAAAATAACAAACACGCCTTAACCTCACCACACCTATATGCTACTATTACAGCCATGAGCATAACCTGGTTTGGAACCTATTTCATGCTTAATGAATTAGTATTGTTTGCTACATGGTACCAAATTTTAGTCTAACAGGTCTCACTCATAGCATGCTATTCTTCAGCTAAAATGAACTCAAATTTGCATGATGACAGAATAATTAATGAGATTTAGAATTGTAAATTCTTTGGAGCCTATGTGTTTTCTGCAATCCGAAAATTAGGTTTGAAGTTAGAAATATAAAAAGATGAGCAGCATTCCGTATCTCTATGGAAAAGTGAAATGAAAGGAAGAAAGATATATGGCATCTTTAAATAATGAAAAAATAAGTTTTCACTGATGCAGTGGACCATGTGGGAGTTAGTCACATCTCTCATATTCCAATGGTTAGACATTTTCTATTGAATTTTATCAACTGTTGACAGCTGGAAGTCACTTACAACGCTCTTATTCTAATTGTTGTTGCCATTTTTCAACTGGAATCAAGTCAATAACCTTCTTCAGTACTAATATAATTTTATAATCACTGCCTTAATACCTTAATATTTGGATAGCTGTTAGAAAATTGATGCACCTCTGTCTTACCAAACATGTGCACCTGGGGATGGAGTGAGAATGCTCATATGGTAGACAGGGGTAAAGGAATTCTTTTGCTATATCCAATATATGGAAGCAATTGACAAGGAGTTGAGTGTACTGGTGCTTTATCCTAAAGTATATTTACCCAGAACTTTTTTATCCTTACCTTAAGTTAGCTACTATGGACTGGTGCCTAGCTGAGAGAGACATTTTGTTTTTCAATATCCAACTCCATAATTTAGCACTTATATGTATTAGCGATAGTCAGGCAGGAGAGCACTAATCTTCCAAGCAATGAGATCACCAAGCAGATGATGACTAAGGGCATTAATGATGCAATCCAAAGCTCTTTCAAATAGCAGTTTTTGCTCTTTTTCTTTTTAATTTGTTTGTAGTTCATATTTTCATTTGTTTTCTCCCCTGCTGATGTTGGTCCTTCTTGTATTTTTTTCTTTTTCAAACATTATAAGGAAATAGCTTACAGACTGATCTTTAATAAGGAAGCAAATAATATAACATTAATATCTATAATACATTTGGAATGTTTACTAAGTTGATTTTTGGTGTCACAAATAAAAAATACTGATTGCCCGAGATCACATTAATCTAATACATTCATTCAGAAATGATGTTGTTTCTTCCTATGTTTTCTCTTAGTGTGAAACCATTTGCTCAACAGACATATGCTGTCCAGACTTCACTTCCTCTTCATATGCCAGGTACGTTAGTCATTTTAGTCAGAGTTGTAGTGTCACAAGAAAGCTTTCTTATCAACTTTGTTTATTTTCATTGTTCTTCAGTACTTAAATGAGAGTCTCATGCAATCAAAATCATGTGATGTGCAAAATTTAAAGCTTTAACAAATTCATATATTTATTTTTGATAGTTTGTGAAGTGTTGCATGCTACTGTAGGGCAACCTCACAGTGTTCAACTATACAGCAAAAAACATAGCTTGTGTCATATTGTTAGAACTGTCAGCCTTTGGGTGGTCTTTCCCCAAACCTTTTGCCTTACTCTTCCATTTTTTGTTGGTCTTAGGCCACAGTCTTGGCATTGCAGCCTGTGTGTGCAGGTTTAAACCGCCATTTCGACCTGGTAAAATAAAACTTTTGCCAGACACAAACATTCCTTTTTAATACATATAAGTCACCCCTAGGGTAGCCCTGGATTGCCCAGAGGGAAGGGTGCCATGTATTTAAAAAGTTGGGCATGTACTTTTGATTTTTACATGTCCTGGTACCAGGCGCGGTGCGTCCATTGGGGCGTTGGGGCGTTGCCCCCCCGCCCGCGCCCGCAGCTCCCTCGGTGTCTCTGAACTTAGTTTACTTAAGTTCAGAGACGCCGAGGGTGGGGAGAACTGACAATGCATGTCAGTCAGCATGACGTCGGACCTTGGTCGGTCCGGCGTCATGTTGACTGACATGCATTGTCAGACCAGGCAGCACTGCAGCACAAGTGCGCATGAGTGGGCATGGTGAGCTAATTTTTAGCCGGTGCCCGGTCATGCGCACTTGTGTTTTCACGGACTTGCGCATGCCCATTAGGAGCCCCTCGGTCTCCTAATGGGCAGGCAGTGGGCGAAGAGTAGGCTGTGCCCTAAGCCAATCCTGGTGCTGCAGCAGCGCCAGGATTGGCTGAGGGGTTGCCACTGCAGTGCTGACGTGCTGTTCCAGTTTGAAGAGGGCAGAGGCGCCAACGCGGACCAGGAGCAGAGGCGGTCAGGTAAGTTTTCCTCTTAATTTTAAAATGTATTCTCCCGTGCGCCCCCCCCCCCCGCGCGTAACCCCCCCCCTCGCGACTGCTCATGTAGTAAAAACCGGTCCTTTAGTTTATTTGCTTCCTTTGCAATCATTTTACGCCCTGCCACTTTCAAATGTCACCAGCCGCCCCTGCCTGGTACTGAAAAACTCTTAAATTCATTTTTCACTACTGCAAGGCCTACCTCTCCTGTAGAATAACATGAGGTTACCATTTAATAAGAGATAACTTTCAATTTGGAACAAGGAGGAATGTTGAGTTTGGTGTCTAATGAATTGTAATTCAAAACCGTCTTTAATGATTACGTTGTATTTTAAGTCACAATTCCGAAAATGCCTTTTTACAAAACAGTGATGGATAGAATGCTTGAATTAATCTTATCCACTTTTAGAAAGTTGGCATTTTCTTGTCCCAACCATTTGGTGCATGCAGCCTGTATCCTGGACACCATGACCAAGTGTAGCTCTTTGTGTATTTCTCCCAAACAGTGAGACAAAAGCGGAATAGGTTTTGGCATGATGGACCATCTCTGACTTGATGGGTAGGCAGAATTATCATCTACCACACTTGCACATCACAAAGGCTCTGCCTAAGCAAAACTCACCAAGGGTTTCGACATTAGACTTTTGTGCCCCCAGACAATCTGGGACCAGGGCAGGTAGGCAGGAAATTCCAAACACCTGTAAACCTTCAGAACCCTCTCCTGCTTCATAGCTGGCTCCAAGTATAAATATTGAACCCTCAGCAACTCTTCAGTACACCTCTGGACCTGTGGAAGACTCAGAAGGACTGCTGTGTTGCTCTACTGCCAGAAGGACTGCAACCCTGTATCATGTTGCCTGCTGCCCTGCTTGTTGAGAAGGAAGACTGGACCTGCACCCTTCATCTGAGGCTGAAGTGACTCCATGGGTCAGCTGACTGACATCCTATTCTGAGCTAAAGCAACATAACAAGCTCCAGGCCCTCCTTGCATCTGCCCTGGTGACCCACTGCCTGGACCTGCCTGAGCTCTGCTGGCATCTGCTCAAGTGACTTCCTGATTCCCAAGAGGTGCCCTTTAGGTCCTGGACCATTGGTGTGGCATCAGTTGAGCTCTCTCAACAGGAAAGGGAGAAATCCTGAAGTGTTGGGCTTTTCGTGACCGCGAACAGGCCTGTATGTGCCAAGATCTTGCTGCCTACACTGCCCGCCAACAAGAAGTTCCAGTGAACCAGACTCTTTGCGCTGCACCGACTGCCAGTGATGCCTGGCAACACAAGGTCTGCATTTTGTGCTACAGCATCAACAGCTCGTAGTGACTACCAACGTGAATTTCCATCTGCGACAGCCAACAGGATCTTCGTGACACAGCAATGACCATCGGTGACGTCTGACCTGCCTTTTGCGCTACATAGATGACAATCCATGTTGCTCTTCCTGCTTCTCGTGACCCCCTCCACCGCGAACGGAACTTTTCATGCTGGACTCTTAAAGGTAACTCTTTCATCTGGACTAAGCTGGTCCTCTATATCCTGCCTTCGCTCCATCGCCATCAGCCTGAACTTGTTACTTTCACCTGTTCTCATACGAATAGATAACCACAAGTAGTGCTTTATGCCTTTAGGCTTTATACTTATCTTAAATCTTTGAAATTCCACATCATTGGTTTTACAGATTGGATTTTTGTGGTTTTGGTCTCAAATAATTTATTATTTTTCAAGATTGGTGAGGGATTTTTTAATGTTGGGTTTTCACTTTAATACTATTTGAAGTGCTGCATAAATACTTTTACACATTGTCTCTAAGTTAAGCCTGACTGCTTTTGTGCCAAGCTACCAGAGAGTCGAGCACAGGATAACTTGGGGTTTACTTGAGTTTCACCCTAACACAAACTGTAGCTGCTGTTTGAGTAGAGAATCACCCCTCCTCTCCCCACCCAGTAACCCAATTTCCTCACATATCAAGAGTTGGAGGAGTCCAATCAGCCTTCAAAAAAACCTGAAAAATGGACCATCTTCTTCATGTATTCATGAAATATCTGCTCCTGCTGTAATAGGTTCGGATATTGTTACACCTGTCAGCCTTAGGTAGTCTTCCCCCAAACATTTTGTCTCCCTCCTCCATTTATGCTGATCTTGTTTTTGCTGGTTTTAGGACTCTGTGCACTTCACCACTGCTAACAAGTGCTAAAGTGCATGTACTCACTCCTTAAAACGGGGTAATACGGGCTTATCCCCAATTGCCATATTTAATTTACTTATAAGTATCTAGTAAATCAGCACTAAATGTACCCAGGGCCTGTAATCTACTTATAACGGGCCTGCAGAACTTATTGCATGCCCAACTAGCCCTTTAAACATTCCTCAGGCCTGCCATTGCAGCCTGTGTGTGCAGGTTTAAAAGGCCCTTTTAACCTGGCAAAACAAACCTTTTGCCAGACTCAAACTTCCTTTTTAATACATATATGTCACCCTAGAGTAGACCCTAGACAGCCAAAAGGGCAGGGTGTAGTGTATGTAAAATGTTGGGCATGTACTTTTAAACTTTACATGTCTTGGTAGTGAAAATCTACTAAATACATTTTTCGCTACTGCAAGGCCTACCTCTCTCATAGGATAATATTGGAGTTACCATATTACATGTACTATGAGAACAGGTAACCAGTTCATGTTTCGTGCCTTACCTTAAAATTACCCCCAGGCGTCAGACTGGATCCGGAAAGAATTTTCGTCAGCAGTAACTCTGCGCATCGGAAGGTAGCGTCGGTCGGCTCCGCGTTTGTTGTTCTTTCTTTTTCCACGCCAGCCAGCACAGATCCGGGAAAAGCGGTACCTGAGTAATTTTTTGACTACCTTTTTCTAGACGTCTTTTCGAGTCTTCGACTCCGTATGGTGCACGAGGGATGCCCGGTTTTAAGGCCTGCGGATCCTGCCATCATATGATGTTGGTGTTTCTTTTCTGCCTGGAGCACGACCATGACCCCAAGACGTGCTCTGACTGCCAGTTGTTGACGCCGAAGGCTCTGCAGCAGCGGTCCCGAAAGCTGCTTAAACACTGGCGGTCAGCTCCGCGCCGATTGAGGTCCCAGTTCAGAGTGGGGTCGAGGGACCGGTCGTGGAGAAATCGTCATTCCGGTTTGAAGTCATCCAAGTCTTCGCACTCGGGGTCGGGTAAGGCGAGACGCGTGGGTGGTGCCACTCCCGCAGCTCCGCGCACGGATCCTGAAGGGTTAATTTAATTTAATTTAATTTCTGACGGCACCACTACCGTGCCCGACGCCGGTCGGCCCCTGTCCGGCGTCAACCCCAGCCTCCTTCCCGACGTGGACACGGAGCCGGACCGGTGTCTGCTGACGCTGGATCTGGCGCCGGGTGGGGTTTTCATGCCCCTGTTTACTTCTGGGGCCTCTTTCCAACCACAGTGGCATCCTGAGGGGGATGAGGAAGACTGGGAGTGGTCAGGGGACCCTTTAGCCGACCAGCTTGAGCAAGATCAGGACTAGAGAGAGGAACTGGGGGGTGCCAGCGGTCAGGACACTTCACCCGACCTTGGCATGTTGTCTCCTCCTGCCATGGCTACAGAGGATGGAGCGTCATACGCCAGCTTACGACTGCGTTCCGTAAACACAGCATATCTCTTGGGCCGTTATTCGCACTCTTGTGTGGCATACGGTGGCGCAAGTGCTGCCTCAGTCTCCGGAGGAGGCCCGGACCGTGCTCTCCCAGGCTGTTGCCGCAGGGAGAGACGCAGCTAAATTTACAGTCCGTTGTGGACTGGACACCGCCGACTCTCTGGGCAGGACCATTTCAATGTCGGTAGTACTCAGACACTACTCCTGGATGAGGTCCACTGGCTTTTCAGGGGATGTCCAGAACACCTTGATGGACATGCCCTTTGATGGCAGTCGCCTCTTCAGTGACAAAGCAGACAACGCCCTAGAGCGCTTCAAGGACTCATGGGCTACGGCCAAGTCCATGGGCCTCTCCTCCCATCCGGCGCAGTCTACTTTTCACCCCTTTTGTGGCTACGGAAGGGGTGCCCCGCTACGTTCCACCCAGGGCCACAGGCTGCAGCAAGTTACCCAACCTTCGCGCGGCCGGGGAACCAATGTCATGGTTCAGGGGGCCAGCGGATGGGCCAGTCCACCTGTCGCTCTGTGGCAGCCTCCAAACCCTCCTAGTCCGTCCTTTCAGGCCCATAAAACGCCAGTGGGTGGCAGGATTCACCATCACCTCCCCCACTGGCGCACCATCACTTCGGACAGGTGGGTTTTGCAAATAGTCCGAAGGGGCTACTCTCTCCCACCTCCAGACTACGGTCGACCTCCTGCATTTGCTGGGGTTCTCCATCAGTGTGCCGAAACCGCACCTGATTCCCTCTCAGAAGCTCCTCTTCATCAGAGCAGTTCTGGACACGATGCAGTTTCGGGTCTATCCTCCCGAACAGCGAGTCCGGGACATTCGGGCTATGATTCCGATCTTTCAGCCCTTATCCCGGGTTTCGTTCAGAATGACCATGAGGCTGCTGGGCCTCATGGCCTCCTGCATCCTGCTAATCAGTCATGCCAGGTGGCATATGTGGGCTCTGCAGTGGGACCTGAAGTTCCAGTGGGTGCAGCATCAAGGGGAATCTTTCAGATTACATCCAGATCTCGGAGGGCACTGCTCAACAAGTGTAGTGGTGGCTCACAAACCAGGATTGGGTCAGTGGCAGGTCCCTCTCCCTTCCCCAACCAGAATTCACAGTGGTGACGGATGTCTCCCTTCTGGGATGGGGCGACCACATGGGAGAGGCGGAGATCAGAGGCCTCTGATCTCCAGCGGAGTCTGGGCTCCACATCAACCTTCTGGAGCTGCGTGCGATTCGTCTTGCACCGAAGGTATTCCTTCCCATTGTCCGGGGAAGAGTAGTGCAGGTGTTCACGGACAACACCACCGCCATGTGGTGTTGCAACAAACAGGGCAGGGTGGGATCGTGGACCCTATGTCAGGAGGCCCTCCGCTCTGGACATGGCTGGAACGTCAAGGCATTTCCTTGGTGGTTCAACATCTGGCAGGTTCTCTGAACGCCAAGGCAGATGAACTCAGCCGCAGGTGCATGATGGATCACGAATGGCGTCTTCACTCGGAGGTGGTGCAAGGTCTCTTTCAACAGTGGGGACAGCCTTGGTTAGATCTATTTGCCACCGTAGAGAACGCGCAATGTCGGCAATTCTGTGCGTTGGAATTTTCAAGGCGGCACTCGCTTGACGACGCTTTTCGACGCGAATGGAGCTGTGGTCTGTTGAACGCCTTTCCGCCTATACCACTTCTGCCCTGAGTACTGAAGAAGATCAGGCGCGACCGGGCCCAGGTCATTCTGGTGGCTCCGGATTGGGCACAAAGAGTTTGGTATCCCGAGCTGCTCAGCATGGCCATCGATCCTCTGATCCTACTGCCTCTTCGGAAGGATCTTCTGTCGCAGCAGCAGGGGACGGTCCTCCACCCGAACCTGTCCAGTCTCCACCTCCTTGCGTGGAGATTGAGCGGCGGCAGTTGACGACTTTCGACCTGCCTCCTGAAGTTTGTGATTTATTTTTTTATTTTACAGAGTTTTATATATCGCGAACCTGACCCGAATCGGGTATCAGAGCGCTTTACATAGCACCAGTTGCATTACATGAGGACACATTCATACCTTTCATCACATTCATACAGTATAACCATGCATAAAGTTCTAATCCTCTTAAGAGCAACAGGTAAGAATGCTTTATAAATAGACCCCCTCGGTCAGTACTGGAGAGGGACGAATACTGAAATGCCTTCTAGATGCTCACAGCCTGCTTGCGTATGTAAACAGACACCTGCGCGGGTAATGGAGACAGACTAGTGGCTGAGGTCAATAGGTAAGCTGCTTGAAGCCAAATGAAGGAAGAAAACAGACACCTCTGCCAATACCAAAGTAAGTGGTAGAAGTCTAGGCAGAGTGAAGTTCGGCACATGTGCTTACAGAAAGCTTCATTTCAGACTGAAAATCATTTAGCAACCAGCAGTTGCCAGTTAATGCTGTCTGTGTAGGAAATATATTTGATACCACCTCAGTGTAAGGAGAAACCTCATGACAAAAGATCAGGATCCAGTTTGAGCTCTTGGAGGCCTCTATTTTCCTTCTCAATGTAAAAGAGTGGGGATCCATTGGAACAGTCTGGGTATAACCCAACTAAATACTGTTTATTGGACTTTAAAATATGATATAAAAATTATGGTGGAGGTTCTTGATTTTTTAAAAAACTTTTTCTTGAGTAGAGTCATGAAAGGAGAGGGAGTGGGAGTTTGAGGACAAGCAGCCTAAAACAAAATCAGACCAGCAATGAATGTGTGGCTGGAGACCTCTAGTACTCACAAAAGCAAAGTGGTTGCATTTATTTCTTTCTTTGAGGAACCTCAAACTCTTAGACAAAACAAAGGGAGGTCTGAGATAGAAAAAACAAACTACTTTAAACACTGTTCTTAAAACAACAATTAAGAAGCAAAATAGTACTCTGCTGAAAGGGGCCAGCAAGGAAGAAACTCAAAAAGATATCAACCATCTTACCTATGTTATGTTGGGGAGACTTTTAACATCTTTGAGAGTTGGGACTACGTGTCCCAACGCCCTGCACATCTTGTCCTTCCCTGAGGACCTAGAGGAGGGGGCAGAGAGTGCTATAAAGCGAATGCTTGGAGTCTGCTGTATGGAGGACATTTGGCAACTGTGAGATGGGTACTACGTGTCTCACAAGCCCTCCACCATCTTACTCTACCCTGAGGTACTGGAGAAGGGGGCAGAGAGCCCTATAAAGCGCTGCTTGTAGCCCGCTGCCTAAGAGACACTTGGGCGAAGAATGGCCCATCAGAGCTCAGAAGAAGCTGGGTGGTTCACTCATTTTGGGCCTGGAATAGGCCCCCCATTGCAAGGTACCAGTGGCCAATTGCTTGCTTCTGCCTGGGTAGCGCAAGGTAATGTGTTTGACTTGGTTGTAATCTTGGTAGCCAGGCGTCTCTCCACAAAGACGGTATACGCCTGTAGGTGGAACAAATTTGTGGCATGGTGCAAAGCAAAGGCTGTGGATTCCCTTTCTGCCCCTCTTTCTGAAGTACCTTCTCTCTTTAGCCCAGCAGTGCTTTGCTCTGGGCACTATCAAAGGCTACCTTTCTGCCATCTCTGCTTTCCTTCGGCTGCCAGATCAGCCTTCTCTTTTCAAGTCCCCGGTAGTTAACCGTTTCTTGAAAGGCTTAACGCATCTTTTTCCTCCAATTCCATTCGTTATGCCTCAGTGGGACTTGAATCTTGTGCTGACTTATTTGATGTGCGCTCCCTTTGAGCCGCTTCATAATTGTCCTTTACTTCTTCTAACTCTTAAGACTGCTTTCCTTGTAGCCATCACTTCTGCTAGAAGGTTGAGTGAGCTCCCGGTTCTCTCCTCAAAACCTCCTTTACTGTCTGTCCATCCGGACAAGGTGGTTCTCAGGACCCGTCCATTCTTCCTAAGGTGGTCCCTGCCTTCCACATCAGGCAGACCATTACATTGCCCACCTTCTTTTCGCCTCTGCATCCTTCAAAGGAAGAAGAGAGGCTCTGCCGTCTAGACCCAAAACGTGCACTCTCCTTCAATCTGGATCGCACAAAACAGTTCCCGGTGCATGATCAACTGTTTGTTGGCTACATGGGTGCAATGAAGGGTCGGGCCGTACACAAACGCACCATTTCTCGATGGGTCGTGTTGTGTATTAAGGCTTGTTACTCTCTAGATAAAAAGGAGCCTCAAGTGGGGCTGCGTGCTCACTCCACCAGGGCGACGGCAGCCACTACTGCCTTGGGAAGAGGAGTGCCTCTAAATGTATGTATGTATGTATGTATGTATAGCATATGTTCGAGGCATGTGGGCTGCTGAATTCATATCTGTGCATAGATCGCCGCCTAGTGTTGGGTCCGGATGTTTGCACGTTGTTGTCCTGGAAGAGTCTTCGAAGTATCCTTGGATAGGTGACTCCTCCCATGGACTACAGTGCGCATGGGCATCCTCTCCATCCTCAGATTGTTTTTTTCCGCCATTGGGTTCGGATGTGCTATCTTAGCTCAAGTTAGGAAAAACTTTTGTCGAGGCCACAAGGCCTTTAGTTCGCGTCGGTACTGTTTATCGATCGGGTTTCGATACTTTTTGTTAGTTTACTAACTTTCGGCACCGACTTTGTTCGCATTTGCCTGTCCATCGACTCTACTTCGACGATGGAATCCAGGACGCCATTCAAAAGGTGTCCGGTATGCAATGCGAAGTACCCACACATCGACGTCCATCCGGTGTGCAACAAATGCCTTTCGCCGGACCACGACGAATCGACATGTATGGCCTGTGCCCGGTTCCGTTCAAAGAAGACTCTGCGGAATCGTCGAGCGGCGAGGCTCGAAGCGCAGCACGCGGCACCGGCCCCAGCTGACATCTTCGACGAGGCTGACGACGTCGAAGAAGTAGAAGTCTTACCCTCCAGTCCCGTTTCCGAACACGAACACGAACCCGGATCGGACGAGGCCGACGAGTCACTCTTCCACAGAGGTGAAGACGACACCGAGGTAGGAGACGACGAGGAGGCCTTAGGAGCCGAAGAGAGTAGCTCCGATGATGAACAAGGCCTACCTGTTCAGACCGAAATTTCACCAGCGCCACAGACTATGGCTCCGGTCGAGGGATCGCCTTCGGGCCTTACCCGAGACCTATCACGCAGTCCTTCGGCCCCGCCCTCGGGCCCGGCCTCGGACGTTCAGCGGCAGCCATTACCGCTTAAGCCAGCTGGTTTCCCTTCCACGAAACCGAAACCGAAAGCTGCTCAGGTTCCTACGAAACCGAAACTGAAAGTGGCGCTAGTCGGATCGAGGCCTTCAACACCTTCGACGCCAGCGCACCGGGTCGGCACCGACCGCACCAAGAGAGACTTCGGTGCCGAACTCGAGACGGGCGACATGGGAGTCGACAAACGGAAGAAGGTCATCGGCGCCGACAAACCTGCCCGGTTACCGGCGTCGACGCCACCGACACCGAGGGCCGTCCCGCCTGCTACGCCTCGCAGCACTCCCTCGACGACACCAAAACCTCACGTGTCGAAGACGTCGACGGTGATCTCCGCACCTCGACTCGATGCGCCACGGGCGCAGAAGATATCTGCAGCCGCCTCGACGACCCTGGCGGGGGCCACGACCTCTAAGGCGCCCCGAGTACGGCCTGGCGCGATGCCAGGCTGCAGATCCAAGGACGCCCTCCAGGACCCGTCGGGTTCCGGTTCGGCTCCGGCGGTTTCGTCGGTGCCGACCAGCATTACCTTCGGCTTGCCTCCACCCACAATCCCGAAGGCGTTTCAACTCAGGACACAGGTCACCAAAACTGCGGTTACACCTGTCGAGCCGTCTCCGTCACACGTCATCGACGCCGACACTGGCAGGATGATTCTCCACGGCCGAAGGATAACTTCGGAACCGCCATTGGAACCTTTCAGGATCCCGCTAAAGAGGAAGCTGCCTGTGGACTCAGAACCTCTCCTGTATGAACCCTTCTATTCACCCTACCAGGATCCACACCGGGCCTCCCCCACACGCTCCGACACGGATGCATTGGGGGACTACTTGGATGAACAAGTCCCCTACCATGTGGACACGGACCCTGATGACCAGCAGGACCCTGACCAAACTTGGGGCGACCCTGCAGACCCCAGTGCACCTCTTGATGCACAGGACACACAACTATATGGGCCAAAAACATCACCCACAGAGGATACTGCGGCGTTCAACGCTCTGATTGAACGTGCGGCAAACAACCATGATGTACAGCTTCACTCTGATATCATCGAAGATGACTTTCTAATGGACACCTTTGCATCCTCAGAAAGACATGTAAAGACTCTGCCAATGTTGAAGGGGGTCCTCAAGCCAGCCACTGACATTTTCAAGGAACCCACCAGGGCACGAGTGATAAACCCCAGGATCGATAAAAAATACAGATCAGCACCTGGGGATCCTACTTACATCAGAGGCCAATTACCACTCGACTCCATCGTTGTGGCGAATGCCCGCAAGAGGGCACACTCGCAGACAACGGGTGACGCTCCTCCCCCGGACAAAGAGTCCAAGGTGCTAGAGACCTCCGGCAAGCGAGTTGCCGCACAAGCTGCAAACATATGGCGCATAGCTAACACTCAAGCGCTCCTCGCTCGCTACGATAGAGCGCACTATGACACACTGGAGCAACTTCTTCAGCACCTCCCTGACCCCTACAAAGAAGGTGCAGAAATCCTTATCAGAGAGGGACAGCTACTCACAAATGCTGCCATTAAATGTGCACTAGACGCTGCAGACACGGCTGCCAGGGCCATCAACACTAGCGTCATCCTACGACGTCACGCCTGGCTACGTATCTCAGGATTCAAGCCTGAGGTACAAAACAATATACTTAATCAGCCCGTCAACCCCGACTTTTTGTTCGGACCTGAGGTTGACACCACCCTCGAGAAGATAAAAAAGGACACGGACACTGCAAAGTCCATGGGCGCCCTACAAACTCAGTCCTTTCGGAGCGGCTCCTTTCGTCGCCCCGGAAACAAGGGGGCAGGTAGAGGACAGGGGTCACAACAAACATATAACAAGGGTAATACGCAGACCACCTACGATAAGAACACCCGAGGTGGCTATCGTGGCTCCAGTACCAAGGGCAGAGGACGTGGCTACGGCAACACCAGGTCCTCCCCCAAGAACAAGCAGTGACGCCCTCTCCCTTCCTCCCGACCACATAACACCTGTCGGGGGAAGGCTACAACGGTTCCTGTCCACGTGGAACTCCATCACCACGGACAGGTGGGTCAAAGATATTATAAAACACGGTTACTGTCTGGAGTTAACTTCCACTCCACCCACAATACCACCAAGAAACCGTCCTATGTCCTCAGAGCACTTAACGCTCTTACAGCAAGAGGTAGAAAGTATGCTTCTAAAAGGCGCTATCGAGCTCGTACCCATCCACGAGCAGGGCACGGGGGTTTACTCCCTCTACTTCTTAATTCCAAAAAAGGACGGGTCGCTCAGGCCTATATTAGACCTGAGACCCCTGAACCAGTACATTCTTTCAGAGCACTTTCACATGCTCACTCTACAGCAAGTCCTTCCGCTTCTCAAGCAGGGAGACTTCCTAGCATCACTGGACCTCAAGGATGCGTACTTCCACATACCCATCCACCCCTCACACAAAAAATACCTCAGGTTTACTGTTCAGGGGCAGCACTATCAGTTCAAAGTCCTTCCCTTCGGCGTGACAACAGCGCCCAGGGTTTTCACGAAGTGCCTAGCTACGGTGGCAGCACACTTACGGAGGCAGCATATACACGTCTACCCCTACCTAGACGACTGGCTCGTTCAAGCGAAGTCGGCCCAGCAATGTGCAAGCCATATGTCCCGCACCATTCACCTTCTTCACAGTCTGGGATTCTCACTAAATTACCCAAAGTCCCATCTCCAGCCCGCACACGTACAACAGTACCTGGGCGCGACTATAGACACTCTGGCGGCCTCAGCTCAGCCAAGTTTAGTGAGGATCAACAGCATACAACTGCTGATCTCCAAGTTCAAACCCAATCACTCGCTTCCAGCGCGAGTGTTTATGCAGTCGATAGGCATGATGGCCTCCTGCATCTTCATAGTCCCGCACGCGAGATTACATATGCGCCCACTTCAGGAGTGCCTAGCACGTCAGTGGAATCAGGCTCAAGGACAGTTGAAAGACCTAGTGTTGGTGAGCGGTCGGGCATACAACTCTCTGCATTGGTGGAATCCACAAAACCTTTGCAAGGGGCGACCGTTCCAAGAGCCTGTTCCACAAATAGTACTGACAGCGGACGCGTCTCTCCAGGGATGGGGAGCTCATGTACTACACTACACAGTGCAGGGACTATGGACGACACAACAGAAGAAGATGCACATCAACCTTCTGGAACTGATGGCAATCTTCCTGGCCATGAAGGCTTTCAAAGTACATCTGTGCAACAAGGTCGTGTTGATCCGGACGGACAACATGACCGCAATGTACTACATACAGAAACAGGGAGGGACACACTCTCCACAGTTGTCTCATCTGGCTCAGAGCATGTGGAAGTGGGCCATTCAGAGGAACATGTTCCTCATGGCGGAACACCTCCCCGGCAAGGACAACCAGATGGCGGATCTGCTCAGCAGACACAGCCACCAGATGCACGAGTGGGAGTTACACCCATCAGTACTCCAACCGTACTTCCAGCAGTGGGGTCACCCAGAGATAGACCTATTCGCGACAAGCGAAAACGCAAAATGCCAAAGCTTCGCCGCCAGATTCCCACATCCGCAGTCGCAGGGCAATGCGATATGGATGAACTGGTCCGGCAGATTTGCGTACGCTTTTCCCCCAGCACCGTTGATACCGCTGGTGGCTCGCAAACTCCGACAACACTCCCTGACACTCGTCCTAGTTGCTCCCACGTGGGCACGCCAGCCGTGGTACACCACCTTCCTCGAACTTTCCGTGGTACCGCATCAAAGGCTGCGGATCAAACCCGCGCATTTGACGCAGAACCATGGAGAGGTTCAGCACCCAGATCCGCAACAGCTGAACCTGGCGATCTGGCTCCTGAAGTCCTAGAGTTTGGCTATCTCAATCTGCCACCTGACTGCATGGACATCATCAAGGAGGCCAGGAGACCCACTACAAGAGCTTGCTATGCAGCCAAATGGAAAAGGTTCGTCATTTATTGCGGTAATAATGACATTAACCCGCTGGACGCATCCATCCACGACATCATATGTTACCTCTTACACCTATACCGATGCAATCTGGCGTACACCTCTATACGTGTCCATTTGACCGCAATATCAGCCTATCTGCAAACCAGGCAGCACCTCTCTCTATTCAGAGTGCCTGCCATCAAAGCATTCTTGGAAGGACTCAAACGAGTCATTCCACCTAGTCACCCACCGGCTCCAATGTGGAACCTCAACTTGGTCCTCACACGCCTGATGGGTCCACCCTTTGAACCTCTACACTCATGCGAGATTCAATTCCTTACCTGGAAAGTAGCCTTCCTGGTAGCGATCACTTCCCTAAGAAGAGTTAGTGAACTCCAGGCACTAACCGTTCAAGAGCCATTTATTCAGGTTCACGCCAACAGGGTCGTACTACGTACCAACCCCAAATTCATGCCCAAAGTAATATCGCAGTTCCACATGAACCAGACTATTGAACTGCCCGTTTTCTTCCAAAACCCACAAACTGTTGCAGAGCGGGCATTACATACACTAGATGTACGGAGGGCCCTCATGTACTACATCGACAGGACTAAACCCTTCAGGAAGACAAAACAACTATTCGTTGCCTTTGCCCCACACCACAAAGGTAACGCCATCTCCAAAGCAGGGATAGCCAGATGGATAGTTAAGTGTATTCAAATCTGTTATCAAAAGGCAAAACGCACATTAACTATTCCACCACGAGCCCACTCAACACGCAAGTTGGGGGCTTCCATGGCCTTCCTAGGAAATATTCCCCTGCATGATATATGCAGAGCAGCCACATGGTCCACTACACACACATTTACAAAACACTATTGCGTAGATGTGCAGTCAAAACAGCAGGCAGCTGTAGGACAGGCTGTTCTCAAAACACTTTTTCAGACCGCTGCAGCTGGCACGGGTAGCCGCCGCCAATAGAGGGCACTGCTATGTATTCTATGCACAGATATGAATTCAGCAGCCCACATGCCTCGAACTGAATATGCTACTTACCAGTATGCATCTGTTCTTGGCATGTAGGGCTGCTGACATTCATATCGCCCTCCCTCCTCCCCGGCGCCTGTCGCAGCTGCAGCTCTCAGAATTATTGCAAGCATGGTCATCACTTTCTGTATCTACTCCATCACTGCCACAATGGCGAAAAACAATCTGAGGATGGAGAGGATGCCCATGCGCACTGTAGTCCATGGGAGGAGTCACCTATCCAAGGATACTTCGAAGACTCTTCCAGGACAACAACGTGCAAACATCCGGACCCAACACTAGGCGGCGATCTATGCACAGATATGAATGTCAGCAGCCCTACATGCCAAGAACAGATGCATACTGGTAAGTAGCATATTCATTATAAAGCGCTCCAATCACCCAACGGGCATCCCGGCGCTGTGATCCGACTAAACCTGTAGAAAAGTTAGTACTAACAGCGGCAAGCTACTCTATCCTAGGAAACAGATGAGTTTTCAATTGTTTTTTAAAGGATAGAAAGTCTCCAGAACATGTGAGCGGCAGTGGGAGATTGTTCCACAACTTAGATGCCATGTAGACAAAAGAGCGTCCCCCCATCCGCTTCCTCCGGATTTTGGGGACCGTTACCAAACTAGCTGAAGCAGAGCGGAGAGATCTGGTAGGGCTGTACCAAGTGAACATCTCCTGTAAAGGAAGTGGTCCCAAACCATGTAAGGCCCGGAAGACCAAACACAAAGCTTTATATTCAACCCGCTGGGAAATAGGCAACCAATGCAAATCTTTAAGGGCTGCAGATGACGAGTCAGACCGTCGGCGAGAGAGTGCTAGCTTGGCAGCAAAATTCTGGACCCGTTGAAGTTTGCCCAATGCCGTGATGGAAGCCCCCAGAAGTAGTGCATTGCAGTAGTCAAGTCTACTAAGAATGATACTACGCACTACTTCTGGTCTTGGATGGGCAGGGAGCAGAAGGAGAATCTTCCGCAAGGTACGTAGAAGCCCCATACAGGAAGACACTGTTTTGTCAATGAAAACCTCAAGTTGAAGATTGGGTTCCATAGTCACACCCAGATTACGAACCGAGCTTGCTGCTGCTACCGTGCCTTGAACAGAGGGAGGCCAGAAGTCTTGCGGTAGAGAACGTGGGACACGATCAATGCAGCACCTCCGTCTTGGAGCTGTTAAATTGCAACGAGTTGTTACTTAGCCATGTTGCCGTGGAGACCATACAGTGATGAAAGGTCTCCAGTGACACCGCTTTCTCCCCCTCAAAGGAGAAGACCAGTTGGGTGTCATCAGCATAATTGGTGACGGTTATGCCAAAAGATTTAATTAATTTGACCAGGGGGCGGAGGTAAAGATTAAAAAGAATGGGGCTGATGGCTGATCCCTGGGGTACGCCCTGCCCTACCCTTCTGATGGTAGACTTGAAGGGAGGCAGGGCAATCACCTGATGTCTATTGGCCAGGTATGAAACAAGCCAATCTCGGGCCAGACCCATCACCCCGGCCTCCTCTAACCTCCTGATCAAGATGGCATGGTTGACCGTGTCGAACGCTGCAAATGACATCTGTCAGGCGGCCACGTGGGCATCACTGCACACGTTCCCCAAACACTACTGCCTGGACAGCCAAGTCCAGAGAGACGGCTTCTTTGGCCGTTCTGTTCTCCAGGACTTTCTGGTGTGATCTTGGTTCGCAGACCCACCACCAGGGTTGGTATTGCTGGGGTACCTATTCTAAGGTAAGGAATCTATAACTAACTTGTTTCTTTCAGATGCACAAGTTACTTACCTTCGGTAACGAGATATCTGTAAGAAACATTAGTTAGTTATAGATTCCTTACCGGCCCATCCATCCTCCCCGTCCTGCGAACTAATTTCTAGGGTTAAGGACATCCTTTCAGGGCCCTAGTTTTGTGCACCAGTGGTCAGTGTCTTGCATGGCTCTGCGTTTCTGGTGCGGAAAGTCGTGTACAGAACTGACGTCAGCGCGCGAGGGCGGTGTCTAAGTAGCTGCCGCAATGTCATCCCGGCGACCACGACGCCGACGATGAACGCGGAGCCGACCGATGCCACCTTCCGACTCGCAGAGGTACTGCTGATGAAAAATCTTTCCGGATCCAGTCTGATGCCTGGGAGTAATTCTGAGGTAAGGAATCTATAACTAACTAATGATTCTTACAGATATATTGTTACCGAAGGTAAGTGACTTGTGCATTTTTAATTAGTAAGCCGCTGGATTCTCTCTGTCCCTATTACTTATGTTGTCCAACCGAATTCTTCTTTAGTTAGAAACTACATTTAAATAACGTGGCAATAATCACCTGAAAGACACTCCCTTATATAGAGCGCCTATCAAATTCTGTCTAAAACCCATATATAATCGATTGCCTAAATCGCATGTGTACTGGAAGCATCTGCTACCAATGTCTTCAAGTAATCGTATAGGCAATTCAACCTAGCAACCCCTGTTAAATCACCAGAATGTAGCTTGATATTAGTTCAGTCTTTCAAGCATGTTCCTGAATACAAAGAAGATTTTGTTACAGTTTAGAATAGCATGTTATTTATGTAATAAATATGTCCTAATTTAAAGAGAATCCCAGTGGAGGAAGATGGATGTGGTAAGAAGGAGAGCACAAAATAATGTTAAATACATTTTACATGAGCAAACCAGAGTAGAGAAAGAACCCAAGACTCAAGAAGGAACCCTGGAAACTTAACAGAATGAGAAGGAGTGGATACTTTTCAAGGGTATTTCCTGATGCTCTTACTGAATTTCAACAAGTCAGTTTTACCTCATTAACGACTATAACTCTGTCTTTAATGGGTTTAACTTTAGAAAGTTCTGAGCAATCTATGCCTCATTGAACCTATTGCCTGCAGTAATAGCCTAGTATCCTGTTCGGAATGCCCTTATCCCACTAAGAGGTGAGGCAGAATAGATTTGAAGGTTAATGCCACAGTCTCCCAAAACAAAGTCTCCCAAATTATAAATATAATGCCCAATTCTAAAGGAATTTTCTGCGCAGGAAAAAAAAAGATACAGGGATGGTAGAGAAGACGCAACACGTATGTTGCCTTCCTTTACAGGAAGTGCCTTTAAACACTCATATAGGCAATGGGTATGGATTTGTTTAAAGTCAGAGTCTTGGTTGTGACCTAAAATAACAAGTTACTTAATACCATTACCATAACAAATTTATGACCAGGAAAAGTATGTAAATGCCATTCAGGTTTTTCAAATGACATACAAGTTCCTTCAAAAGAGTAGGCTATGTTAAGCCCTTCATGCGCCTGGTAAAGCCCTGGGACCCCAAAGGCACAGCCCTATAGACAACCTTCATGCCACCACCACCCGGTCCAAGTATTCAGAATCTCCATAAGTGAGGAAACCGGTAGAAAGACTTAGAAGTCTTTGTAGAGGGGAAAAGAAACAAAGGAATGAAAACATCGAGGAAGCTAACCCTAAAACAACATTGGTGGGGAAAGCAAAGCTAGAGATGAACTGAGCGAGAGCCCTAGAACAGACGGAAAGTTGTCAGGCACCATCTCAATAGGTGCCACGCGTTTTTTAAGGACCCCAAAACAGTGTGAGTGCTGTCCTGCCTCTGCTAGCCATCACCTTGAAGTGTATGCCTCCGTATTACCTTGTGTGCCCCAGCTGCCAATGGCCTGTCTTCCGTATTTTCCAGCCTCTCTTGAGAACTGAAACCAAAGTCACTCGTTCTGTACTGCAGCCAGAGCAAAGCCCAGATTGATAGCACCTCAGAAGATCATTTCTGGCCTTGACCTTGGCAAGCAGGTTCGCCACACACCTCTCGATTGTTTTCCTCTAAATGGAACGTAGGGTGATTGGACAGCAGTTAAACAACATTTTACACAAAAATATTTTAGTAATAGTAATATTTTACAATTGCTACACAGGCCAGAAAGCTTCTCAGCTCCGGGAAATCTTGATCAATTAGAGCCTACTTTTGGTTGTGCATCAATAATAAATATCATTTTATGTGCTGGGCTAGGGGCTGGTTTAGGATTTAGCTGGCTGTAATCTCTGTCTGCCATTTCCACAAGCTTCCATCTTCCACCCAGGAAGCAAAGGAACATCTGCTTTATATAAAGTTATCCTCCATAACATTAAATTGTTCTCCTACATATGGCTGTATTAGAGACAGCGTGAGGTGGCATGCCCAGCAAAATGCCTTCTTCATACGGTGGAATTTCTGCCACAGCCGTGAACACCAGAAATATGATCTCCGAACTGCACTACAGTCAGTACCCAAATATCTAGTCCCCATAAGCATCTTTCAGGCTTCATAGTAACTTTCAGCAAAAGTCACCAATCCCTTCTCGGTCCTATCTTCCAGGTGGATCCACCACCATTTCTCTTGGTTACCTCTGCCTCTAAATGAAAGTCTACCAAATAAATCCCGTTTTAAGTGGGTTTATTCTGTAACAGTAGATATGAGTTTTGGCTTACATTGACCCCATTTCATCTCTCAAGTGACATTATAGAATTACTCTTGTCTTTTACGCCCTATCTTTAATAAATTGCATTATTGTCTTTGTTTTTAGGGTTCGATGCCCCTGCTGGCCTCCCAGGTGCCCAGACATCCCCCCCCTGGCAAGGACGAAGCATTGCCAGCTGCAAGCTCCATATGTTGGAGTTCTCTGCGTTTTTGGAACAACAACAAGATCCAGACACAGTAAGATCCAGAACTCGGTACTAATCTCTAGGTATCTATGGTCTCTGTTTCTGTCTGCCTCTTAGGGTTAACTCATAATAGACACAAGTTACGAATGGGAAGAGGACATTGAATTGCAGAAAGGTGAAGGTTGAGGGTAGGGGTCATGAGAAGAATTTTCAACACGTTTGTATTATGGGTGGTTGTTATTATCATTGGGTAACACAAAACAGGCTAGGTAATTGTTTTGACTGCTTATCTAATTGTTGGTTGGGTACTGCAGTTGGTAAATGCAATATTAAGCTGAAAGTATTATGTATGGCATAAAATAATCTTTCGCAGAGAAAACCTGTGTCACCCTATGATATCTACGTAAAGATTATGTTACCTCTTTGTATTATTTCCTGACACGCATAATATATATATATATATATATATATATATATATATATATAAGGCGAAGAGTTCCCAAACTCCAGCAGATAACTGGAACAGGTACAGACCACCACACGCTGAGATATATGTTTAAAGCAGGTTTATTCTTTCGAGTCAATCGGCATGACGCGTTTCGGCCGCGTTGCCACGGCCTTGATCACATGACACCTGAAGAACCAAACAATAAAGATATAGTATAATGGTAGCCCCTCCCTCACGTAGGAGCCAATGGAATAGCGGCATACAAAACAACAAACTACAAACTACAAAAAGGGTGATCATGAAAGAAATACTACTACTGTGCATAATTCCTGAAAAAATAATGAATGATAAAGTCAAAACCAATTGTACCATAGTGGTTAAACAGCTGAATACACCCTAATGTAAGTTGTTATGCACGCATTTCCTTTATAGTTGCCCATAAAAAGTACCAAAAAATATATCCAATCAAATTGGAAATAATTTTCAACATGACGGAGGGAGAACCAAAAAAATTACAAAAACAGAATAATAAATTCAATATAAAAAAATCAATCACAGCGGAACATCTTCATCAAAATAAACCTTTGAAGCCCCATAATTTACATACAGCAAATTCGATGTTAACAGTCTGGCAACAATCCCTTTCTTAATTAGTATTTTTGCTCTTTCATAGATATAGCTCATAACTACAAAATGACATAAATATACACATGAAGATACACACATAAATACACATTTGCACGCATAATATTAAAGCCAATTCAGATATATAAAGTGCAAGTGCGTTAATGTAAACATTGCATAGCATATACGATGAATATCGCAAACCATAGTTGATGGTATTATCCCCATATATACTAATAATTCAGCTATATCAAAGATAAAGTGCAAGTGCATCAGTGCAAATATTATTAGGCATATATGGCAGGGGTCGATTTTTTGCAAGTGCAAAAAAAGATTAATGTATAAATCAGACCAATATAAAGGAATAATCCTTAAATAATCATATGGCCATAATGCGAATGATTTCTGCTAAAAACAGCTGTAATGGAAATAAAATGCAAGTGCATCTGTGCAAATAGGCAAAACATGTGCAAATAGCAAAGTAGTATAGCAGCAAAAGCAGTTAGAAAACCGGGAAGGGGATATAACCAGACTGAATAATTAGCACACTGAATATACACCTCACTTCAACTGGGGTTGCAAGATAAAAACCTTATAGCAGCACTTCCTAAGTTGTTCATACAAACCCAACATAACCACAGGACCAAGGAGAAAAACCTAAGTACGCCCCAAAGGGTACACATAGTTAAAAAAAAACATGAGTCACTTATATACATTAGACTAATAAAATCAGACTAATAAAATTAGATCTACAAAAAAACTGCTGTGTAAAGTGCAATAAGAGAATGTCATCAAAGCACACAGAGAAGACTGTACCTTAGAATGATATTCAAAGGAAAGTATGCATGTCTTCTCCTGTGTTAAGGCCATTCGGCATCTTAGTGTCTAATAAAAGAATATATTGGGTTTCCAATTGCCTAAGGCCTAAGGCGCTTTTCCCTGTTGCCCCCTCTAGTTAATTTGGGTACTGCATCGATCACAAAGTACTTTAAATCATTCAAATTGTTCTGGTGAACCAATTTAAAATGACGGGCAACAGGGTAGCTAGAATCAGAGTTGACAATAGCTCTTAAATGTTGCAAAATTCTGACTGATACCTGTAATTTAGTGCTACCAACATACTTTAAATTACACGAGCATTCTAGAACATAAACTGCATGGTCTGTTTTGCACGTGAAAAAACCTTTAAGAGCAGAGGGGATTTGATCAAATGCGCTCATGAATTCGTAAGTGTTAGTGCCAAACTTGCACGCTCGGCATGAACTGCACTTAAAAAAGCCCTTACGGTTAGATAGCCATGTGCTCGTGATGGTAACCTCAGGACTAGTCCTGACCAGGGCATCCCTCATAGAGGGTGCTCTCTTGAAAGTAATTTGGGGTAAGTCAGGCACTAATTGGGACATAGTAAGATCAGTTCTTACTATGGGCCAGTTTTTATAGATCAATTTTCTTAACTCCTTGTCCTGATTACTAAAGGTAGTAATGAACCGAATAGGACTGGGTTCACTGCACTCAATCTCAATTTTTGAGGTGGATTTGTTGGTAGTAGTCCTGATTATAGACTCAAGATAATCATCACGGTTAGTGGTGTTGGCTTTAGCTAATGCTGCTTCCAACTCCTTCCTGGTATACCCGCGAGCTAGAAATCTCTGAAATGATTCTTCCTGACAACTATCACAATCAATTTCTGTACTGCAAATACGCTTAATACGCAGAAACTCACCATACGGTATGCTTTTAAGTAAATGATATGGATGGGAGCTCTGCGCATGGAGTACTGAATTACCAGCTGTACTCTTTCGATGTACTTTAGTTTGTATGTTATTGTCATGGATATATAATTCAACATCAAGAAATTCAACATGTTCAGCACTAATATGGGCAGTAAATTCAAGATTCAAGTTGTTTATATTGACCCGCTTCACGAATTCATTAGCTGATTCAATTGACCCATTCCAAATTATACAGATGTCGTCGATGAATCTCCACCATCGTACGACATGTGTCCAGTACATTTTGCCATGAATGCATCTGAGGACATGTTCCTCCCACCAGCCCACGTGTAGACACGCGTATCTTGGGGAGAAACATGCCCCCATAGCTACACCTTGCAATTGCTGAAACACATCTTGGTTGAACAAAAAAAAGTTATTAAACAAGCAAGTAAATAGTCACTCTTAGACCAAAGGACAACATTAACCCCCTTATCTGCTTTTGTTATAATGACTTCATTATTATTTTTCAATTTATTGATCAAGGTGGAATATTGTCGTTCTTGATAATTTTGGCGTTTATCGGTTCTTAGAATATTCTTATTTAAAATGTTAAGGTCTTGAGTGACACAGTCACTAAATACATCCAATGCATCCTTTGGCATGAGTGGGATAAACGTAGATTTTGGACGAAATGGGCTAACAGCTGGTGAATTACCCGTGGTGCCTAAATTAAGGAGTTGTTCTTGGGTTGGACATACCGCGTCATCTGAATTACCAACAAGAGCATGTATAGTTTTTAGATGGGTCACATCACTGGCGGTCAGCCGAGTTCCAGCATTGTCAGAGATTGCGATTCTTGCAGCCGTGCTGGATGCTTTGTTCAATTTGAAGTGTTTTAGTAGTTTTAGTTTTCTTATAAACTTGAAAACATCGATTCTAGTTTGAACATACCTAAAACGACTTCTAGGGCAAAATGACGTTCCCTTAGATAGTATTGTAAGCTCAGACTTGGTAAGAATAACATTAGTCAAATTGATAACAGTATTATCCAATGACACATCATTCCTTAATTCCTCTTCTTTACATTTCTCCATTTTCCCCTGTTGTTTCCTCCTTTTGGCTTTCCGTCTTTGTTTTCTACTCTCATTTCTCCGTTTGGTCCTCTCTTGGATTGAGTAGTTTGCCGCAACGTGTGGCGGCGATCTTCCACTAAAAAACCCAGTTCCTCAGATGGGGAAATATCAGTGGGAATAGGCATCAGTCCTGTAGTAGGTCCACTATCACCAGAACACACACTACTTGCAATCGAGCTAGGATCAGAATCCGATTCTATATCATCAGGAAGACGCACAATGGAAGATGAAATCGTAGCTGCTTTAGATGTTAGAGCTTGACTTTTGACATTATCAAACTTTCGTACGAAAGTGAAGATTCTTCCCGACTCATAATCAGTCTTATCTCTGGCAAATTTAAATATTTTCCGCGCCTTTATCGATTCTTCATATTTCTGAAGTCGTGCATCAATTTCGCCCCTACTCTTAGTGATAATGTCCTGTTGTTCATGTGCCGCCAATAACAAGTTCAGATCGTCGATCTGCTTCAAAATCTCCTCTCTGTCTATGGCAGCGTATTTTATCAATATCTTCACCATATTCATGGACGACTCAAGATCGTTAGTTGCCCATTCCTTGAGCATCAGGGGATTCGGGTTTTCAAAAGGGGGAGCAATGAGTACTCTCAGCCCACGTGGTACTCTACCCACTTCTCTATATTTTTCCAGGGAACGTTTTTCCCACCATTTATTTAATTCCGTGCGCAAAAGTTTCTCTAGTTTTTTGAGAAGTGATTTAACATCCGTAGTGCTTGTAGGGTTAGTGGTGCTAGTAGCCCCCAGTGAAGTGAGGTCATTGCGAAGGTTATCGAAAAGGGTGTCCGCACTAGCCTCTCGGTTCCTCAAAGCGTCTGCCACTGACGACATTATGAAATTAGAATAAACCAAATTAAGCATGCAGATTAGTCCCGCCTAATACAAGCAGGAATACTGCAGAATTGATATCAGCGTTTTCCTCGCGCCTGCAAATGTCCAATTGTAAATCGTAAACAGTGTGAAATCAGTCACGGCTTACCCTCACTGAGCACCGCAAGGTCCACCAGTGTCCTCCGACTCCTGTGGGCATCCGTTGTTCAGGAGAAACCGCCGTAAACCAATCATCACTTATTCACTCGTTACTACGGTGCGGGGGGCTGGATCCGTTTACATCCCTTCCGGGTCAGGTAAAGTATCGCGTCCGCGATGTCGGCCATTAAGGAATCAGCCACAGCAATGCCAGGAGGGTCCGCAAGCAAAGACAGCTGTACTTTGCCACAATGAATAAGGCGAAGAGTTCCCAAACTCCAGCAGATAACTGGAACAGGTACAGACCACCACACGCTGAGATATATGTTTAAAGCAGGTTTATTCTTTCGAGTCAATCGGCATGAAGCGTTTCGGCCGCGTTGCCACGGCCTTGATCACATGACACCTGAAGAACCAAACAATAAAGATATAGTATAATGTTAGCCCCTCCCTCACGTAGGAGCCAATGGAATAGCGGCATACAAAACAACAAACTACAAACTACAAAAAGGGTGATCATGAAAGAAATACTACTACTGTGCAGAATCCCTGAAAAAATAATGAATGACAAAGTCAAAACCAATTGTACCATAGTGGTTAAACAGCTGAATACACCCTAATGTAAGTTGTTATGCACGCATTTCCTTTATAGTTGCCCATAAAAGTACCAAAAAATATATCCAATCAAATTGGAAATAATTTTCAACATGACAGAGGGATAACCAAAAAAATTACAAAAACAGAATAATAAATTCAATATAAAAAAATCAATCACAGCGGAACATCTTCATCAAAATAAACCTTTGAAGCCCCATAATTTACATACAGCAAATTCGATGTTAACAGTATGGCAACAATCCCTTTCTTAATTAGTATTTTTGCTCTTTCATAGATATGGCTCATAACTACAAAATGACATAAATATACACATGAAGATGCACACATAAATACACATTTGCACGCATAATAATAAAGCCAATTCAGATATATAAAGTGCAAGTGCGTTAATGTAAACATTGCATAGCATATACGATGAATATCGCAAACCATAGTTGATGGTATTATCCCCATATATACTAATAATTTAGCTATATCAAAGATAAAGTGCAAGTGCATCAGTGCAAATATTATTAGGCATATATGGCAGGGGTCTGTGTGGATTTTTTTTAAATGTACATATTTTTAAATGCATTGATATAGGTCCATATCTTTCATAATTCTTAAGTTATATCCCTTTCTTATGCTGCATGTTAGAGTTGTTAGTAGTATTGTCATTATTGGAATCATTATTGTTATTATCATTATTATTATTATGAGTTACTGTTATGCGCTACAACTCCCCTCTGCTCTTCTCTTATCATATGGTAAGGGATGGCTGACATAATGCACCTGTCACCAAATCAGTGGTTTCCTGGAGCAAAGCCTCTAGCAGTAACATTGGATTATTGGTGGGCATGGTTGGAAAAAACAAGCTTTTCTGAATGATTGATGGTTTTCTCAGGAAAGAGAATATTGTTCTGCGAGGTAGTATAGATAAAATGTCGCTCCCCATCCTTTCATCAATTTTTTTCTGAAATGCCAGAAACAAATATTGGGCGGGTTCAAGTAGGTGAATAAAAGGTGACATTCAATGGGTCTTTTGTGGGATTACATGCCCTAGAATACTGTTGATCCTTGCCCATCTGCTTATCATGTGAAATGCTCAACAGGCCGCATGTTGCGTGGGGCACCACAGGCAAGACCTAGTAAACCTCGGCCAAATGTCGAACACTTTGTTGCCCACCGTAGCCTGGAAGACATTGGGCTGGGCAGTGTAAATTGATTTTACTTCTTCAGATTTCTTCTGTAGTCCATGCTTCTGGAAATTCTATAGAAAGCTGCATAGCTGTTCTGCTAAGGAGAAAGAACAATCTATAAATTCTAAATTCTTCTCCTGCATTTTATGAAAACTAATGGTCAAAGCCATTGGGCATCTAAAATGTAAGTTTAACTCTGTGATCATCAGGGGGTTCCCTGTTTGTGCTGAGGTTTTGCATTGTTTCTTTGGAACTATTTGCTACGCTTGACTGTCACCAAATCAGTTGTATCCTTAGCTGTGACCAAGTATAACAGGTTTGCTGTTGGGAAGGGTTAAAAAAGATGCTAATATGTACTATTGGACCGTCAGCAGCAGAAGAACTGAAGATCTCATGGAGCAGGTGGAAGAGGAGAAAGTAGTTCTGCACCATTGGCATCAATGGGCATTAAAAATGCAGTGGCAGAAAATGTCTTCAGCATTTGCGGTGGTTGTACAATTGAGAATTCTATTGGTGCTTTCCCTTTCCGCTGAGCATTAGTTTGACAGGTCATGTGCTGCCCCGGCAAATGAAAAATTCACTGGATTGTGTGAGGACTGGGAGCGCCAAAGGTTCTACCGGATCAGGCATTGGACAGAAACATGGCCATCGTAGCCACTAATAGGCTGGACTTTGACAAATTTCTTGACTCCACTTGTGTTTTGGATTTTTATAAGTATACCCATTGGGTGGAAATACAGGAAGCCACACTGACCCGCTCTTCTAAGCAGAATACTCCACCTGCGTTTGCTCTTGTTTCTTTTTAGAGATTTTGAATGTAAATGAAGTGGGGAAGGGCTAATGTTACTTCTACTGCTCAAACCGGTTGGATGTGTCCACTCTCAGCTCAGACCTTTGTCTGTCATGCATAATTTCCCATTTATTTGCCAATAGTAAGGAATTACTCACTGTTAGGCACAGCCAATGGAGTAGTGATATGGTTAAATGTAAAGCAATTTGCTCCACAACAATTATGACAAAGCGCTTAAATAGTCAATTAGGTCTTCCTTCGAAGACAGTGGAGGATATTTACCAAAAAACCTTGCTACAGCGTGAAATACAAGAGATATCTCAATTTATCAATTTTGTCTGAGACAGGATAATGGACACAGTTAGATCATTCACACCTCCAAAGCCTGCAGCATTACAAGTTGCACCATCTAAAAATAAATGCTGACGAATACTTATAGCTGCAGATTCCTCACCTTTATAATAACCCCAGGTGCCAGACTGGATCCAAATTTTCAACAGCAATTGCTCCAGCACTCTAGTAGGTGGCACCGTCGGGCTCACATTGCCCCAAAGTGATGGTGCACAGCTGAGGGAGTTCCTTTTTTTTAGTGCCCTTCGACACAGATCTGGAGCTCCATTCTTAGCTTTGTCGGTTGTACTGATGCCAGATTTCCAGAACTCAACAGTGTGCTAAGGGAAAAATGTCTCTCCCCAAGACCACAGGCTTTAAACTGTGCCATGACTGCAAGAAGCTGATGTCATTTGCCTTGGGTACCTCGGTTCGGGTCATGACCTCAAGTCATATGACAGATGATCCATGATACACTGGAAGACAGTCATAAAGCCGGACATGAAACTCTGAGCAGCAGACCTTAAGAGATGGTCACACTCCTAACAATGATCTTGCTCAAGCTACAAGTCACAAGACCACTCATCCTCCGCACTGGAGGGCCACTCGCACGCCAAGCCATCAGGAAGTCCAAATCCATGTCACGCCATACGTATAGAAAGGCTATGAAATCACAAAAGCACAACCTCCAACACTGGAGGATCCCCAGCATCTCCCTGCACACCAGTATTACAGGAGGCAATGTGCAGCTCGGATTCAGATGCAGTTCGGGGGCTTCCGAAGGCACCATAAAATGATGAGACAAACAATTTACCCCCCCCTCCCCTCCACTGCTAGTTTGTGTGTGGGCTTACGAAAAGCTAGTAATCTAGACACTTCTCCTGTGACTGAATTAGAATTGTTTCTAAGACCACCCACAGAGGAAACTGCCTTATTTGTGGTTGTTGTCTTTGGAGTAGTAGAAGTACTTGATTTAAAACTGCAAAGTATTGAGACCAAATCAGTTTTATTTATGGAAATCTTACAGCCTAAGCCTGCCACATCTGAGCCATTGCTGCCATTCAGGGAGGCCTTAACAGCCACCTTGATGGCATGTTGGATAAAGCTGTGTTTGACTCCCTCTGTCAGTCATCGATTGGCTAGACAACATTGGACAGACCCTGAAAACCCTGCCTTTTCTTACACAGCATCCAACCCAGAAAAGTATGGTGGTCCAGGTGTCCAAGCAAAGTTATCCTAATTCTATTAACTTCTATATGACCAGATAGGGAGTCAAAGCCCCTGGATGCATTTAGCAAAAGTGTATTTTCTATCCTCAACTTGGCACTTGAGTTTCTAAATGCTGTCTGTTTCTTGGACCATCACACAAGTCCTTCGTGACATGGCCAGTGAGATCTTGCAGGCTGTGCCAATGAGCTCAGAAAAGCCCTAGTCCAAACAGTTTTCGTACAGACAAGAGGCTGCAAAATATGTATAAAAGGCTGGCTTTGACATTACGGACAGTGTCAGTGACCATGCATAATGACTGGATGCGAGCTACTGGGTTCTATGGTGATACTTTTCGGCTCTACCCCCGTTATTGGAGCGACTGACTGTGCTTAAGTTTTGACATGCCTTTCATGTTGTAGATTAAAGTACTTACATTTATTGTTCATAAACCCCACTATATGGACAGAATTGCACCATTGACTTATAAGACTAAATTAGGGAGTGATGATGTTTGCATCCTTTTCCCGATGAGATGGGCTCAATAATACTACTACAGTCAAAACATCAAATTATCACATTGGGTTATTTATGATTCTGTTCTTGACTGTAGATGAATTCTAAAATTGAACTGCTGTATAACCCTCTTTTTGTTTTACTGTGTAGGTCTCAATTATATAAGGTTTTGCATGTTAAGAGCACTGCGCCATCTGCAGTATTATTCAGTTTATGATTTCCTATATAGAATGTCTGATAATTAATATGCTTTGAATTACATACACTACATGTGGATCTACTGTTCTGTGTTTCTTGTTACCAATAACAAGTGGCCACCCAGGACACAATGGCATTAAAGGCCCCTCCACTCCTGCAAGAAGTTCGGGACATTCAAGATATAAACTTGATGTTTTGGGCTCAATCCTGGGTCTTGGTAAGGTTGGTTCTGAGGCTTTTTGGGCTGCTGGCCTCATGCATTGTCCTGGCCCCTAGTGCTCATTGGCACACGCAGGCCTTGCAGTGGAACCTCCAATTCCGATTGGTGCAACACTGGGGTTGCATCTGCATCTCAAAGGGGACAGTTGAGGTTCTTCAGTGGTGGGAGGTGGACCAACTTATCATAAAGCACGTTGGTTTTCCTACTGCATCCCAGTTCATTGTAGTGACTGCATTATATTGGCTTGGAGCTGTAAGTTGGGACAGGTGAAGTACAGGGGTCTGTAGTCCTCAGTTGATCAAAATCTCCACAACAATATCTTGGGGTTTATGCCATCGGGCTGACATTGAAAGCTTTCCTCTTGTCCATCGGGGGAGGGGCAGTGCAGGTCCCGATTACCAACAGGACTGCCATGCGATACTGCAACAAACAGGGTAATGTGTCATCTTGGATCTTGGGCTGTTAGGTGCAGTGCCTTTGGAGGTGTCTGGACCAGCAAGGGATATAGGGATATCTCTAGTTGGAAATCATATATCAAGACTGATGTACCCAGGGCAAACTAGCTAAGCAGATTTCAGCTGTCAGACCATGAATGGTGTCTTCAGCCCGGGGGGGCCCAGGATATCTTTGCAAAGTGGCATATGCCGCAGTTCGATCTTTTTTCCACTGTCAAGAGTATGCACTACAAAGAGAGTTGCCAACATCGTCTTCTGTGAGCCACTTGAATGAGCATCAGCTGGACATTAATTATATGATTAATGTGCAATGAAAGATCTGTCTTTCATATTACAGAAGATAGACTTTCTGAAATGTCAGTGGTCTATAGGTACTATCTTTACCGTGAAGGCCTAAATCCCTTGCTATTATACCAAAATATATCTTGTTTGTAGTGCTCTTGACACAGTAATTAAAAAGAAACAACCTTGTTTTACGTAGTACTCCATACTACAGTGCATGACATTCCTAAGTATTGTAAATAAAACTTATTTTGTTTGAATTAATGGTATTCATAATGAAAGGACTTTTTTTGCAATGCCAAATATAGTCCCTTATTTATGTTTGGCTTGATGTGGACAGCCCGTCCAGGTGCATGGCAGGTAGGAGTGGCCAGGTGAGTAGGGGGAAGCACAACCCTATTTAGCATACCCTCCGATCCTATCAGGGCCGGACTGGGAACTGAAAGCAGCCCTGGCAAATTTTGGCAGACCAGCCCCCGTCCGGCGCGTAGCGTGCGAGCGAGCCGGACAGCTACTAGAAAATTTTGGAAAACGACAGCACATTTTTCATTACATTTTCAATTGTATCAACTTTCAAAGCACAGTAAATAGTAGATGATGACCTTAAAGAGCACCAAGTTACCCACCCAGTCATATTTACATATAGACATTCTTTCAGAGAGCACCAAAAATAGACATAAGTAGTGAATCAGAGAGAACAAAGTAAAAGTGAGACCAGCCCCCCATATGGTGTGTAACGATCAACTGTGGATCAACTCTGTGATGTCATCAGAGGATTGGTGATGTCATTTGCTTAACACTGTGCCTTCTTTTGAGAACTCTGTGCAGCTAATTTGTTACACATTAGAATCAATGCAAGGCAGACCCAGCCTTTTCAGCTTTCTGAGGCCAAAAACACGAATACTATTCGGGTCTGTTGGGACGCAGTAGGTGTTCGGCCGGCCGTGATTCATACTGAATCTTGTTTTTTGAGTCCTGCCACCGAACTGTAGCTAAGGAGCTGTGTGGTCTTTGTTTACACACACTCTTGGCTTTTGGGAAATACTTGAAAGTCATCTACAAAACAGTGAGTTCTTTCGGTTTATTGCACGACAGGTTAGGGTAAGCCTTAGCGTGCTTATACCGCCGTGGTGCCTTTTTGGGTCCTGAAGAAAGCTTTGTGTAATACGTCTAGAAGCTGAAACATGTCGACCACTAATGAGTAGGATGTACCTGGTCAACTTAAACCAGTGAGGAACATTCAATTTCACCTGCTTTTATTCAGTGCCGGTTTTTCCGCCATCAAAATTATTTTGGTTGAAATCTTTGCACTTTTTCACTTATCACACAATTTTTTGATAGGCACATAACCACCATTGAGCTCCGCTTTAATTAAGCGTTGAAGCACACCAGGGATGCAGTAGGCATCTCTGGTGGAACCCTATGATGAAGCATGTCATCAACCAGGTTGGTGAGTGAGGGTTCTCATATCAAATTTGAGTGATATGTCACACATGTATGTACATGTGTATATACACACACACACACATATATATATATATATATATATATATATATATATATATATATATTACCTACTGGCGGTCGCCAGTAGGTAGTTATAGTTAGGACCACGTTTCCATAGGAAAACCTCAACATTCTATTTTGAATAACTTTGGCGCCGGTCGATGAATCCTTGCGAATTTCTCAAAATAGGTGGGGCGCTACGCTCCGCTCCTACCCTGAAAGTCTCGGGGGGATCCGTCAAGCGGGGGCTGAGATAAAAGGGGGGTCCCAAAACGCGTTTTTCCCATGCATTTTTCCATAGGACCTTTAGAACGAGCTACAGCCCGAACGGCTGAACAGAATTACTCAAAATTTGGCAGAGAGGTAGTCCCTAGGTCAAGGAAGTGCCTTTTGTAGGTTTGGTGTAAATCTGTTCAGTAGATTCTGAGAAAATAGCCTTTAAATCAATATATATATCTGAGCCCGCTTACGGTACGCTTACCGTACGCTTACGGTAAGCGTACGGTGGCGTGCGCGAGCGCGATTCTGATTGGCTCTTAGATCTTAGTAAACATTCCAATCGGTCGAAACCAGGAAGCGGCGGCCGCCATTTTGTGTATTTCACTCTGAAAAAAAAGAGTGAAAACAAGGAAAGGGGGCAATGAGGAGAGTTACAGACCCCCTAACATTTGTAAGGGGGTCAAAGAAGGACAGAAAAGTACAAAAAAAACATTTATTGATTTTAAAAAAAATCACGGGGTACGCGTACGGTAAGCTTACGGTAAGCGTACGGTAAAAAAAATAAAAATAAATAAATGAAAAGCAGATTTAAGAGTTTAGATATTAGGGGGCTCTAAAAAGAGCCGTTGTGTTTATGAAGTGATTTTTAAGTGGTACCTACAAGTAAGTACCGATGCAGAGTCTAAGGTTCAAGAGGAAGACTCTGTTCCCTTCATCATTGAAGTGCACACCATCTCCTCTATAAATGTCTTGCATGTCATAACGCAAGTTGTTGTGGTAAATGGCACCCATACCATAGTCACGGAGGAAAGCAGAAACAGATTTGTTGACGTGCTTTCTTGCTTTGTCAATCTGTGGACAGAAATGATTGGACCAGTTCCATTTTTGCCTTTGGCATATGTTGGAAAACACAAAGGCAGTTTTAGGGAAAAGTGTAAACAGTTGTGCAAAGGTGTCCTTCATAAGCATTTCCAGACCTACCCCAGTCAAAGTGCCTAGGTCATTGCCACCACAGTGCACTATTATGAGGTCAGGGTGTTGGATTTGAATGAAGGATTTCACCAATGGCATCAATTGGTGCCACTTTAACCCTCTCTGACCAATCCATTTAATGTCTACATTTGGCAAAGCAAGGTCTCTCACCATACCTGTTTTCTCTGCAAACTTTTCACTCCAGAAGACATAGCTGTGCCCTACAATCCACACTGTGAACATCTTCAAAGGAGAACTGGATGCACTCAGGAGGTGTCTTTCAGTAGAATGGCAATATGAAAAGAAAGACAGGAAATGGAGGCATACATATTTTTTTCAAAACAAAAAGAACTGATTGGCTGTTTCATACCATTCTAGAATAAAAACTAGGCTGTATGTGTAAATTAATAGAAGCATGTTTTGTATTGGTAAAAAAAAATGTGTAACCAAAGAACAGTACTATGGATTTGCTGTTAGGTTTGAAAAGTCAAGCACTCTTGCTCTGTGGAATTGAAACATTGTTTGGCGAACTTCTGACCTAACTCAACACAGCAGTGTTCCATGAGCTGTTGCTATGGTAGCAGGCAGAAGTCAAGTTGGGGGAAGGGTACTAGGCAGAAGTCAAGTTGGGGGAAGGGTACTTTTGGAAAAGGGTTGGTTTTCAACCAATAGAAATGTGTGATTACATTTGAAAAAAAGGGGGAAGCACTGAGATTTGAAACTTACAAGTATATGTGTGGAAAAATAGAGGGAAAGTTTGCCATTATCTGGTTCTGCTGAGAGGAGAGAGGTGAACACAACAGAGATCCTGGCTCTGATAATCTGCTGTTTGAGTGTCACATTTCTTTCACAACTAACTAATTTTAAAGGTGAGTTTACAGTTTGAGAGGGGATGTATGTGGTAACTTAAGAAATGAATAATAGAAATGGAAATTGTTTTTGTTGTAGTTACACATGGAGGTTTCATAATGTGTCAGTCTGTAAAAGTGATTTTCACTTGCCCAAAAAAAAGAGCAGTAAGTGTGCTTTCAAATTGGCAAAGAAATTTAGTTTTGGGACTAATGTGAAAACATGACTCTGTGTGCAGAGAGGAATTATAGGCAGAGATTTATTGCGTATTGCTCTGGTGATTTCACAGTTGCATTAGATGGAAAGGGGGAGCGAATTTTTGGAGGAACAAGCAGAGTCTTAGCACACACCCAGCTGCTTTTCATGTAGAATCATGCACAGTATTTACAAGCGAGTGGGGTTTTCAGGTTTCAGTCTGTAATGCAAATACATTCAGCATCACTAAGGCTGGTTGCCCTTGCTGGAGTGTAGGCAGTCACCGAGAATACACATGGTGGTGGTCTGAAAAAACAGTTTGGACATGTGCATTTAAATAAATCAAAAAAAGTGGTTTCATAATGTGTCAGTCTGTAAAAGTGATTTTCACTTGCCCCGAAAAAAAAAGAGCAGTAAGTGTGCTTTCAAATTGGCAAAGAAATTTCGTTTTGGGACTAATGTGAAAACATGACTCTGTGTGCAGAGAGGAATTATAGGCAGAGATTTATTGCGTATTGCTCTGGTGATTTCACAGTTGCATTAGATGGAAAGGGGGAGCGAATTTTTGGGGGAAGAAGCAGACTCTTAGCACACACCCATGTGCTTGCCATGTATAATCATGCACAGTATTTACAAGCGAGTGGGGTTTTCAGGTTTCAGTCTGTAATGCAAATACATTCAGCATCACTAAGGCTGGTTGCCCTTGCTGTAGTGTAGCAGTCTGGACATGGGCTTTTTAAAAAATCTGAAAAGTGGTTTCATAATGTGACAGTTTGTAAAAGTGATTTTCACTTGCCCAAAAAAAAGAGCAGTTTGTGTGCATTCAAATTGGCAAAGAAATTTCGTTTTGTGACTAATGTGAAAACATGACTGTGTGCAGAGAGGAATTATAGGCAGAGATTTATTGCGTAATGCTCTGGTGATTTCACAGTTGCATTAGATGGAAAGGGGGAGCGTATTTTTGGGGGAAGAAGCAGAGTCTTAGCACACACCCATGTGCTTGCCATGTATAGTCATGCACAGTATTTACAAGCGAGTGGGGTTTTCAGGTTTCACTCTGTAATGCAAATACATTCAGCATCACTAAGGCTGGTTGCCCTTGCTGGAGTGTAGGCAGTCACCGAGAATACACATGGTGGTGGTCTGAAAAAACAGTTTGGACATGTGCATTTAAATAAATCAAAAAAAGTGGTTTCATAATGTGTCAGTCTGTAAAAGTGATTTTCACTTGCCCCGAAAAAAAAAGAGCAGTAAGTGTGCTTTCAAATTGGCAAAGAAATTTCGTTTTGGGACTAATGTGAAAACATGACTCTGTGTGCAGAGAGGAATTATAGGCAGAGATTTATTGCGTATTGCTCTGGTGATTTCACAGTTGCATTAGATGGAAAGGGGGAGCGAATTTTTGGGGGAAGAAGCAGACTCTTAGCACACACCCATGTGCTTGCCATGTATAATCATGCACAGTATTTACAAGCGAGTGGGGTTTTCAGGTTTCAGTCTGTAATGCAAATACATTCAGCATCACTAAGGCTGGTTGCCCTTGCTGTAGTGTAGCAGTCTGGACATGGGCTTTTTAAAAAATCTGAAAAGTGGTTTCATAATGTGACAGTTTGTAAAAGTGATTTTCACTTGCCCAAAAAAAAGAGCAGTTTGTGTGCATTCAAATTGGCAAAGAAATTTCGTTTTGTGACTAATGTGAAAACATGACTCTGTGTGCAGAGAGGAATTATAGGCAGAGATTTATTGCGTATTGCTCTGGTGATTTTACAGTTGCATTAGATGGAAAGGGGGAGCGAATTTTTGGAGGAAGAAGCAGAGTCTTAGCACACACCCATGTGCTTGCCATGTATAGTCATGCACAGTATTTACCAGCGAGTGGGGTTTTCAGGTTTCAGTCTGTAATGCAAATATATTCAGCATCACTAAGGCTGGTTGCCCTTGCTGGAGTGTAGGCAGTCACCGAGAATACACATGGTGGTAGTCTGAAAAAACAGTTTGGACATGTGCATTTAAATAAATCAAAAAAAGTGGTTTCATAATGTGTCAGTCTGTAAAAGTGATTTTCACTTGTAAAAAGTGATTTTCACTTGCCCCGAAAAAAAAAAGAGCAGTAAGTGTGCTTTCAAATTGGCAAAGAAATTTCGTTTTGGGACTAATGTGAAAACATGACTCTGTGTGCAGAGAGGAATTATAGGCAGAGATTTATTGCGTATTGCTCTGGTGATTTCACAGTTGCATTAGATGGAAAGGGGGAGCGAATTTTTGGGGGAAGAAGCAGACTCTTAGCACACACCCATGTGCTTGCCATGTATAGTCATGCACAGTATTTACAAGCGAGTGGGGTTTTCAGGTTTCAGTCTGTAATGCAAATACATTCAGCATCACTAAGGCTGGTTGCCCTTGCTGGAGTGTAGGCAGTCACCGAGAATACACATGGTGGTGGTCTGAAAAAACAGTTTGGACATGTGCATTTAAATAAATCAAAAAAAGTGGTTTCATAATGTGTCAGTCTGTAAAAGTGATTTTCACTTGCCCCGAAAAAAAAAGAGCAGTAAGTGTGCTTTCAAATTGGCAAAGAAATTTCGTTTTGGGACTAATGTGAAAACATGACTCTGTGTGCAGAGAGGAATTATAGGCAGAGATTTATTGCGTATTGCTCTGGTGATTTCACAGTTGCATTAGATGGAAAGGGGGAGCGAATTTTTGGGGGAAGAAGCAGACTCTTAGCACACACCCATGTGCTTGCCATGTATAATCATGCACAGTATTTACAAGCGAGTGGGGTTTTCAGGTTTCAGTCTGTAATGCAAATACATTCAGCATCACTAAGGCTGGTTGCCCTTGCTGTAGTGTAGCAGTCTGGACATGGGCTTTTTAAAAAATCTGAAAAGTGGTTTCATAATGTGACAGTTTGTAAAAGTGATTTTCACTTGCCCAAAAAAAAGAGCAGTTAGTGTGCATTCAAATTGGCATAGAAATTTCGTTTTGTGACTATTGTGAAAAGAAATGTAGTAATATATTTAAATACAATAAAGGAATTTTTTTTTAGTTTTTTTCAGGTATTGCTGAAGAGCAGTGAACAAAATTTAAGATGCCTACAAAATCCAGAGTTCAAAAAACGCTAAAAAAAAACTATATTTGAAGACAACTGGAGGACCAAAGTTAGTAGAAGATGCTCATGTTGGGAAAAAGAAAAAATCTTCTGGTAAGCAGAAAAAACAATTTCTTAAAAATATATTCAAAACAAGGAAAAATGTACAAAATGTCTGTACTGGAAAGAATGTTACGAAACGAACAGAACAGGAAAAAATTGAGAATTTAGTTAATGCAAATATACCTTCTGCAACTGAAAAGATTTACATAAACAGAAAAACAGCGTTTAAAGAGATACGTAGAAAAATGTTTCAGAGAAGAGTTATGTCCAATTGGATAAAGGATGTGAAGAAATATAAGCAAAAGGCAAAATATTACAAGAGAAAAAAAGAAATTGAAGCCATTGCAGCAAAGGCATTAGAATTAAAAAGGAAACTATTCATATTAATTTTGAATAGGATGCGTACATTAGACAAAATGGTTAATGTACTGAAATCACATAGCAAAAGGAAAAGAGTAGTGAACAGAACAAACTTTTGTAAAGTGTTTTTAGGAAAGTGGATGCATAGTTCAAGTAGTGAACCTTTTTTTAATGAAGAGAGCTATTTTCAAAGTAATAGTTTGCTGCATGCAGTTGACACCAGAGGTCGTTCATACGAAGTAACAAATGGTTGCATAATGGAGAAGGAGATAATGGTTCCAAGAGATGAGGTACAAGTGATGGCAGATGAGGCAATGGGGAGACGTCCTAAAGCCCCAGTGTACACTTGGAATTGTAGTAGTATTTGCACTGTGCGTCAGGAATCTATTGACAAATTTCGTGAGTTTCTAAGAGAATATAGTAAAAAAAGTGTAAAACAGAAGATTAAGGTGCTTCAAAGTCTGGATCCATGCAGAGTGAGAGAGAATACTGGTTTGCAGGGTCATTCTCTGGCTTGTCTATCTAGAAAAGTGTGCAATAGTGTTTTCCATCATTTTAGGATGCTGGCTGTTCATCATACTGAAATGAGAAAGTTTGTGAGACGGTTGTATTTTGCCAAAAGTCCAGCAATAAAGTTAAATGAATTGAATAGGGCTCTGTTCCGAGGAACAGTATCAGATGTAGAGAAGGTTGTTGATGAAATTCAGTTTTGTTACTTTGGTCCTGAACAAAACAGTGCAGAGAAGGACACAGTAAATGAGGAAGAAGTGGAAGAGAATGTAGAACCCTCTGTAAGTAACACATTTAATGATCACATAACAAAATTTGCAATAGTCTCTAATGAAAGACCAAATTTTACTTGTATTTGTTGCCGCAGAACTCATTATAGAAAACAAACTAGGAATGTTGATCTCTACAGAAAGAGTGAAAATGAAGATAATTATAAGTGGAAGGATTTTGCCACATATATATTTCTAGAAAATTGTTTTGAATTGGGTGAAGATCAGCGTATTTGTAAATACTGTTACAACAAGTTAGAGGAAAATAGAATGCCGACCAGAGCTGTACATAATAATTTAGAATTGGATGCTATTCCTGCTGAACTTTCTGAATTAAATACATATGAGTCTATACTCATTCAATGTGTTCATCCGTTCCAGACCATAGTACGTATGGAGCCCAAAACTGGTAAATTACCTCCTTCAGATTTACTGAGAGGTTTAAAAGGTAGAGTGGTGTATTTGCCCTTGGATTTGAAAAAAAATATGGAAACTATTGATGCGGATACTTTGGAAACTGAACCATTAATTATTCTGGTTAATGGTGTACCTACAAAGAATAAGAAGATTTGGCAGGAGCTGGTAGATGTGCGGAAAGTACAAAGAGCAAATTTGTATTTGAAAAAAAATAACAAATGGTATGAATCAATTTATATAGAAGAAGAAGAAGAAGATTTACAAGAAGACACAGAAATACCAACTGGACACATTGAAAAAGTGGACAAGTCAAAGGAAGAAGAAATTTATGAACATTTTAGCATACATCCTCTTCATTCGAAAGAAGTTATGGGAGACAATATTGATCTCTTTCAGATGAAGAAAGCAAAAGGAAGTCCCGTGAGTGTATGGGAGGAGAGCTTGGAAGCTCGATGTTTTCCCCAGCTGTTTCCTAAAGGAAAAGGAGGACGATACGATGAACGTCCAGAACAGATTCCAGCTTCTGAGTATCGGACTACAAGACTATATGCTGAAGATCCCAGATTTCGACAAAGTATTCCTTATTTGTTCCATCTTTTATTTGAAAGCGACTTGTCTGCACTGTCTTATGCAGTAAATCACATTTTAAAAAGTGGAGTACATTTACAAAATGTGTCTGCTAAGGATTTTATGGAGAAAGTGCAGCACCGAGATGATCATTTGGAAACACAACTGATCAATCTGATGGCTTGTCAGCGTGGGACAAATGAATATTGGTACCGACGCCATGGTGAACTAAAATGCATGTTACGGAATTTAGGAACACCAACATGGTTCCTTACCCTAAGCTGTGCCGAGTACGCTTGGGATGATTTACTGGATTTTCTACGAGAGGCCAATTCAAACATTAAAAACATCGAATACAAGACAGCAGGAGAACTGTGCTCATTGGATCCGGTTAATGTTTGCAGATATTTCAATCATAGATTTGAGGCTATGATGTCCTTCATCTGCAATAAAAAAAATCCACCCCTTGGAGAAGTAGTGGATTTCTTTTGGAGAAAAGAGTACCAGGCAAGAGGTGCTCCTCATATTCATATGCTGTTGTGGATCAAGGATGCCCCAAAGTTTGGAACAGATGCTGATGAAGCAGTGTTATCTTACATTGAAGAATATGCAACATGTGCTATACCAAAAAGCACAGAAGAGAACAAGTTAAAGGAGCAAGTTTTACGTTTCCAAAGTCATCGGTGTGGAAAATACTGTCGACGGAAATACAAGAGCAAAGAAAAATACTACACTAAATGTCGATTTGGATTTCCTAGACCTGTTCTTTCAAATGGAAGAGTCAACAGTTTTATGTCAGCTGTGAGACATACTGTCACAAGAAAATCACCTAAGAATACCTACAACCTAAAAAGAAAAGAAGAATCAAAAAATATAAATGACTACAACCCAGTCATTTTATCCATGTGGAACGCTAACATGGATATACAGTATGTAGCTGACAATTCCATTGCTGTTGCTCGATATGTAACGTCTTACATTACGAAATCAGAAAAAACAGAATTGAAGGAAATGTGGGAAGAGATTTCTCACGAGAAGACTGTCAGTAAGAAGCTGTACAGTTTCAGTTTGAAGATGTTATCGCATCGAGAAATTGGATCCTACGAATGTTCAGATAGGTTATCTTCTGCAAGTCTCTACTCGAAGTCAAGAAGAATAATTTGGGCAAGTTTAGGCCTTGCAGCAATGAGAAATCGGGTACTGAAATCTGTAGGAGAAATTGAATATTTGGCCGAGAATGACCCAGAAAGTACAGATATTTTGAAAACAAACATGTTGGACACATATTATCCCAAGAGAAGTCAACATCTGGAGAACATGTGTCTCTATGAAGTGCTGCAGAACTACATTTATTCACGGAAAGCCACAGAAGACATCAATAATGGAAAATATAAAGTCGTTGGTGAAGAAGGATGTTTGGTGAAGCAAACAAAAGGAAGTTTGATAAATCACCGGAAGCTGAGTTGCGACACTACTGACAAGAAGGAATTTTACTACTTGGCTCTTTTACAGTTGTTTAAACCATGGCGTACAGAGGATGAACTACTGGGAGAATTCCAGAGCTATGAAGATTCTTTTAATGCTTGCAAAGACAGCATACAATGCAGTACATTCTCAACTTATCTGCAAATGTTAAATGAAGAAATTGATCAGGAAACTACAATTGCAGCAGAAATCGCTAGAGATAGTTCTCAGGACAGCCAAAGTTCAGGAACACTCAGTCAAGATCCCCTAGGACAACCAATCATTGAAAATGAAGCATCAATAGCCATGAATGAAGTGGAAACTGCTATGAATCAAGCTCAAGAAGAATTTATAGACTTAGAAAATTTGGAAAGACAACTGAATCAAGAGCAGCAACAAATTTATGAAGAGATCAAAAACAAAATTGATCACGGATTTCTACATGAAAAAAAAGAGTGCTCCTGCACATCATTTCATCCAATCAGGATGTATGTAAGCGGACAAGCTGGAACTGGAAAAAGTTTCCTAATAAAAGTCATCAGAAGCTACCTAAAGCAAAAAACGGATTCTACTTTGTCTTGTGTGGTTACTGCTCCAACTGGGTTAGCAGCATATAACATAAAAGGAATCACTTTACATCGTTTGCTAATGTTACCAGTGGAGCATGAGAACAAAATACAATTCAACAAGCTAACTGGAGAAGCATCCTTGGAAGTTTCAAGAGTATTGAAGAAGATGCAAGTTCTCATTATTGATGAGGTGAGCATGGTATCAAACTTAATGCTTGCCTTTGTGCATTTAAGAATGCAGCAAATTTTGAAGACAGACTATGACATGTTATTTGGTGGAAAACACGTCATAGTTTTTGGAGATCTTCTGCAGCTTACTCCAGTTAAAGGACAACCAGTGTTTAATACTGTCACACATGAAGACACGAAGAAGTCATTGGGAAGCATCGGAAATACAAATATTTGGTCCTTCTTTGAGTACAAGGAACTTACTACTAATATGAGGCAAGCAAGCGATGAAGAATATGGAAGTATTCTGAAAGATATCAGGATTGGACTACTCACAGAAGTTGGCAAAAAAACATTACAGAGTCGGCTGCTACATAATTTATTTCCAAAGGAAGAAATAGTTGCAGAGAAGATATACAAGAACATTGCAGAAAACAAAAGTGTCATCTGCTTAATGCCAACTCTACGTGAATGCTCAATATTCAATGAGGAGCTTTTGAAATTGGAAAAGGAAGAGATCAGGAAATTGGAAGCAGTGGACAAAATTGAGGATGGAAGAATTAGTGTCACAGTAACAGGCAAACTGAAAAATAAATTGGACTCACTAGAGAAGAACATCTCCAAAACAGCTGGATTAGAAAAAAATCTATATGTTTGCATGAACTGTAGAGTATTTTTAAGGAGAAATTTGGATGTTGAAAAAGGTTTAGTTAATGGAGCAATGGGAAGAGTTGTGGGTTTTATTAATTACCAGAAAAAAGAAGGAGTTGAATGTTTAAAAATAAAATTTGATCAGATAGAAGAAGTTAAAGATATTTGTCGTTGTACAGTACGTTTTATGCTTGTGAAAGACTTATATGTACGTAGGAAGCAGTTTCCGTTTTCTCTAGCATATGCTGTAACTATTCACAAGTCTCAAGGATTGACTGTAGATTGTGCATTTGTGAACATTGGTTCAACTGTGTTCAAAGAAGGTATGGCATATGTAGCTTTGTCACGAGTGAAAACATTATCAGGTTTATTCATGATAGACTTTGATGACTCAAAAGTTAGTGCTGATACAAACTGTGTAAAGGAGTATAATAGATTAAGAAGAAGCTATGCTCCTCATTTAGGTCAGTATCCTGTGTTGGAGAAACGTGTAGTTTCTCGTAAAAGAAAAAATGAGAATATCTGTAATGAAGATGTAGAGAAGAGGAAAAAAAAGAGGAGTGATGTAATTGCAAGCAAAAAGAAAAAGGAAAATGAAGAACAGGTTGTAGGATGTCATTTTGAAAATAGCTCTGGTGTCAACTGCTACGCAAATGTAGTGCTGAATGTTGCATTTTATCTGAAAAGTTTGCAAGAGCAGATAATAGTAAATCAGGGAAAAAGATTCTGTTCAGAGCTGAGTCTCCTTTTTCAAAAGCTGAGTAAAGATAAAACTCAAATAGAAAGTGCTACTGAAATTAGAAAACTTTTAGATGTATGTTCAGGACGAACACAGTTTTCTCAAAATGAACAGCAAGATGCACATGAATTTTTGATGTATTTTCTTCAGGTAGTGGAAGAAGAAGGAGTTCCCATTGACATTTTTTTTGGTCTCTCTTATAAATGGGAACATAGTTGTGATAATTGTTATAATATATGTGGCTCTATTGTTGATAATGAAAGATTTATTTATTTGACATTGCCAGAGAGTAAAACAGTCACTTTTGCAAAATTAGTTAAAGATGCTAATCATAGCATGAAATGTAGTGAGTGTAATTCTGACATGTTTTCAACATTAATTTTAAAGGAATACGGACAGTATGTAATTTTAATGATGCAACGATGTAGAGCTGATGGTTCAAAATTGGATACTTTAATAAAGAAGTTTACAGGACAGCAATTATCAATTTCTGGAAAAACTTTTGTAACTGTTGCAATAATTTTTCATGATGGACCTACTGTTACTTCTGGACATTACACAGTTTATCTTAAATGTGAAAAAGGCTGGACACTGTGTAATGATTCCCAATTGATTTTCAAACAACGTTTGCCTTTTGATTTAGCAAATTCCTATCTAATCTTCCTGAAACCTAAATTTTAGACAGATTTGGCAAGATCTCGACAAAATAATTTTACCATTTTACTGGATTACCATTGCAATTTTGTAGAAAAAAGATTTTTTTAAATTATCATTTGGCCTAATGGAAAGATAACCAATTGTAATGTGGACTTTTTAAATTTTAAATGAAACTTTGAAAAACCAATAATTTAGAGATTATCGGTAACTTCTGCACATTTTAAATTTTGGAATGTTATTGGACTGCCATTGGAAATTTTTTCAAAAATGATTTAAAAAATTACTATTTGGCCATGCGGAAAAGTAACCAATTCTATTGTGGACTTAATAAATTATTCAAAAAATTTTCGTGAACCAAAATGTTACAGAGAATCGGTGAGATCTGGACAAATTAAACTTTAGAATTTTATTGGATTACCGTTGGAAATTTATTCCAAAAAAAAATTTAAAATTACTATTTGGTCTAAAGGAAATGAAATCAGATGTATTTTGGAGTTATTTGAGATATAATATTGTGATTATACTTCTGAAACAAACATATCAGACGGTATTTTAAAGAAATAAGTATTGGTATTAGATGATATTTTTTTAGAATATTATGCATTTCTATAATGTTAAGTTTAAGTAAAAAAAGAATCAGGGCTTTTTTAATACAATCTTTGTGATTGTTATTTTTTTTTGCCCGCTGTAAAATGATGAATGCAATTGCTTTCACAATTTATAGTGAAATGCAATATATTCTGAAAACAGCAAAAATAAGGCAAAAATATTTTTTGGAAAAAAATGTAAATATGTGTACTGTATTATAAAATGTTTTAAAAATATTAATACTTTTTTCTTTTTTTCCAGATAGATATAGAAAATTTTGGAAAACTACAAACATTTTTAAAACTATTTTTAAAAAAAACAAATGAATAAATATTTTTTCAGTGAGTATGGTAAGTCAATAATAATAATTGTAGTCTCTCAAGGACCTTGTAATGTGTTTATTGATTTTTATTGTTTTTAAAAAAAAAAAAGAAAAAAAAGTACGCGCACCGTACGCGTACGGTAAAAAAAAATAAAAAAAAGTTTTTAAAAACATATGTAAAAAAAAGATGAAAGATAAGGTTGGCTCTTAAAAGAACCGTTGTGTTCATGCAGGGACAGAGGAAAGGAAGCATGGGAAAATTATTCAAAGCGACAAATGTGCTGATCTATTTTGTTGTTCACTAGGGAAACACTGGTCTCCCTATGGCAAATTAGATCTTTACAAAATGTGCAATGAATATCAACCTTCCGAAATCGAGGGTTCATTTCCAGAGGGCCAGCAAAAGGAGATTCTCCCCCCACAGATGAAGGGCTCACCTGACCTGCAGAAGAAGGAGTCAGCCCTGCAGATGATGGTCCAGGCTGAGCTACTGCGGATGTACTGGCTCGTCTTTCTGAAGAGTTACCTCCAAAAAGATGACCATGTGTCCTTCTGTGTACATCCTGGAGGTGTCTCTTCATGGTGTGATTCCCAAAGGAATACTTCCTGTTAGGATTACCTCTAGAAAGTACACGCTTACACAGCTTACAAGTCACTAAGGGTGCATTTACCTTTTGCTGGCCTTCAGGAAAAGTAAAATAATCCCATACATAAGAGGGCTTTTGTTTCCTCGATCTCTGCCTCAAGACAGTGCTGCTAGTGCTAGCCTCACTCTCAGAAGAGCTCTGCTGTTCTGCCATCGTATCCCAAAGACAAACCAGCTCCTTCTCCCAAGGGATCACAAGCAGAAATGAGGGGAATGGGTGTGGTGTAGGAGAGTTCTAGAACTGAAAGTAGTTTCAACCAATCAAAAGTTGTGTTTCATGATCACATGACCTACCGTACGCTTACGGTACGCTTACGGTGCGCTTACGGCAAAAGTACGCATGCGCGTAAAAAAGACACGCGCTTGCGCGCATGCGCATAACAGTCACTCCCCGACACTTCCGCGTAACGTGCGCGTGTAGCGTAAGCGCGCACGCGTCCCACGCGCAGTACGCGCGGCTACGCAAAGTGCGTAACTATACGCAAGCAGCGTAGATAGATTACGGACGTTGCGTAAACCGTACGCTTACCGTGAGCTTACGGTACGCGTACTAAAAAATTTTTTTTTTTTTTTAAAAAGTACTGCAAATAAATTTTACATGTTTATTTTAAAAAATATATTTAAAAAAACATATTAAAGAATTTTAAAAATGTAATCATAGTCTTTATAAAAGGTAAGATAATTAAATTAAAAATATGTTAGAAAAAAAAAAAATTAGCATTTAAAAAACCATGCAAATTCACTGAAAAAACCATGGGTTTCACACACGTTATAGTTAGGAATTAGCATTTAAAAAACCATGCAAATTCACTGAAAAAACCATAGGTTTCACACACGTTATAGTTAGGAATTAGCATTTAAAAAACCTTAGAAATTCAGTGAAAAAACCATAGGTTTCACACATGTTATAGTTAGCTGGACATTTTACTCGTAAAAAACCAATGAAATTGCCCCGTTATAGTTAGTTCAGCTAACTATAACTCGCGCGCCCGCAATGCACTGCTGATGACGTCACATATTACATCACTCATGACATGGTCAGTGACATCACTCATGACATCACTGATGACATCTCAAATGACATCACTGATGACATCACTGATGACATCATCCTTGTGATAGAGTGGCAGACCTCCTCTCACCCTAATAGAACCTTTGACACACACATTCAAAAATAGAGACTAAAATTTTCAAAACAATGGACATACCAATACCAGTTACAACAACCTCTTCAGTAATTCTAAGATCCACATACACATCCACTCATTCACCAACAGTCCAATACAGTCACTCATACATGTACTCACTCATCATATGTACTCATACACCTATACATCCTGTTACACAATGCCACTCATCCATAGAGTTACTCACACACATAGTCACTCGTACTAATAAAGAATCAAACATACATTTACTTGCATATACAGTTTTACACACACCACCATACTTACTTCTACGGAAACTTACACATACTTAGTCTTTTAAACAATCACTTATAGAAACACATACTTATTCATACAGGAACTCTTCCAATCTCTCACCCTTGCATATACTCACATATATACACCAATAGTCACATATACTAGTTTTAAACATATGTAGTTACTCATAAAGACACTATTGAGACAGTCATTCACTCACTAACACACCCATACACACACTCATCCACCCATGCAGACCTGCACACATGGTCTGTTCAACACATACAAACAGTGAGTCACTCATTCATGCCCATGTGCACTACGTAATACCCCCCACCGAACCATGCAGACACTCAGACTGATACTCAAAAAACCAACTAATAACCTATATAGACACCCATGTAGCTACTCACCAACCCATGCAGCCACTTATACACAAAGTGAGAGACTGATACAGATATATACATATTTAAACATTACTCACTAAAACATGTATTCACTATGATACACTTAATCAGTCAGTTAAACAATCAATTTTTCAAAAACAAATCATCCATTTAGACACTTATATACCCATTTATTCTTCCATCGACCTTGAGATATACATATATAAAACATATTTAATTTTCAGAAAAACCCACATTCACTGGATGATGTCATGAGTGATGTCATCAGTGATGTCATTTGAGATGTCATCAGTGATGTCATGAGTGATGTCACTGACCATGTCATGAGTGATGTAATATGTGACGTCATCAGCAGTGCATTGCGGGCGCGCGAGTTATAGTTAGCTGAACTAACTATAACGGGGCAATTTCATTGGTTTTTTACGAGTAAAATGTCCAGCTAACTATAACATGTGTGAAACCTATGGTTTTTTCACTGAATATATATATATATATATATGTTTTCCAATGTGCTTTGCGCTTGGGAGGTCACTCGACAGCACCTAGTGACATGCAGCTCCCCCTTATGCCTCGCATTTAATCCTTCTTGCCGACGCGTTTCGGGGCACCAGATGCATCTCTGTTCGCTTGGTCATTTTATTCATCAAGTATGACACACCCCCAGTGGGCGTGTGATGATTGCATTATGGGACATTGAGTCCAAGATAAGAAGAGAGCATCATGTGTATATCCTTTAGTAAGGTCACAAACTGTGTCTTGCATTAAAGAGTCATTATGAACCTTGGTAGGTAGCGATTCACTCGGAGGAGCTAATTAGCATTTGGCGCTGTACTTGCAGTCTTCCAACAGTCCGGAACTGAAGTCACACACGCTGGTTGTTAAAGATCCCTCTCCAGCCTGTGTTGGTGCTCCTCCCCACGGCCAGCCGCCGTGTAAAATTATGTTTTCCAATGTGCTTTGCGCTTGGGAGGTCACTCGACAGCACCTGGTGACATGCAGCTCCCCCTTATGCCTCGCATTTAATCCTTCTTGCCGACGCGTTTCGGGGCACCAGCCCCTTCTTCCTGGGCAGCAGGGCACGTAGTGAAAAGATGCATCTCTGTTCGCTTGGTCATTTTATTCATCAAGTATGACACACCCCCAGTGGGCGTGTGATGATTGCATTATGGGACATTGAGTCCAAGATAAGAAGAGAGCATCATGTGTATATCCTTTAGTAAGGTCACAAACTGTGTCTTGCATTAAAGAGTCATTATGAACCTTGGTAGGTAGTGATTTACTCGGAGGAGCTAATTAGCATGCTCTCTTCTTATCTTGGACTCAATGTCAGGAAGAAGGGGCTGGTGCCCCGAAACGCGTCGGCAAGAAGGATTAAATGCGAGGCATAAGGGGGAGCTGCATGTCACTAGGTGCTGTCGAGTGACCTCCCAAGCGCAAAGCACATTGGAAAACATATATATATATATATATATATATATATATATATATATTCACTGAAAAAACCATAGGTTTCACACATGTTATAGTTAGCTGGACATTTTACTGATAAAAAACCAATGAAATTCCCCCGTTATAGTTACTGTAGGCAACTATAACTCACGCGACCGCAATCCTCTGCTGATGCTAATACTGTATTTAGACACTTATTTGCCCATGTCTTCTTCCATTAAATTTTAGCTATACATATATTACAAATATTTTTTTTTCATAAAGACACATATGTCATCAGCAGAGGATTATGGTCGCGTGAGTTATAGTTGCCTACAGTAACTATAACGGGGGAATTTCATTGGTTTTTTATCAGTAAAATGTCCAGCTAACTATAACATGTGTGAAACCTATGGTTTTTTCAGTGAATTTGCAAGGTTTTTTAAATGCTAATTCCTAACTATAACGTGTGTGAAACCTATGGTTTTTTCAGTGAATTTGTACGGTTTTTTAAATGCTAAGTTACTTTACGCCATTTGTGGCGTGCGCGCCCACTTAACGCAGTTCGTTCCGTGCGCGCACGGTGCGCTTCGCGCACCGTGCGCGCACAGTGAGCACGCGGTGCGCTTTGCGCACCGCGTGCCCACGTTACGCTAGATGGGCCATGAACGCACGATGCGCTTCGCGCACCGTGCGCACATGGAGGACATATGATGAGCATCGTTGTGACAGGTAAAATATATGTTTGGTTTAGCTCTAATAAGCCATGCACGAAATGTGCCCTTCGGGCACCTTTTGCACACGGGGTGGGGAGAATGTGGATATTGTTGTTTTTTTTTATTATTTATTACCGTACGCGTACGGTAAGCGTAATCGGCGAAATTTTCGAAAAAATTAAAATTGCCTTTTTTCACTTGGGGGATCGTTGGGGACTCCCTCGACATGGCTAGGTGCTTGGGAGCTGTGTAAACAGCCCCTTTACATGTTTTTCCCCTTTGTCTTTCAACCCCCTGTCAGAGTGCGAGAGAGAAAATGGCGGCCGCCGCTTCCTGGTTTCGACCGATTCGAATGTTTACTAAGATCTAAGGGCCAATCAGAATCGCGCTCGCGCACGTCACCGTACGCGTACGGTAAGCGCACCGTAAGCGCACCGTAAGCTGCCACAGATATATATATTGATTTAAAGGCTATTTTCTCAGAATCTACTGAACAGATTTACACCAAACCTACAAAAGGCACTTCCTTGACCTGAGGACTACCTCTCTGCCAAATTTCAAGTAATTCTGTTCAGCCGTTCGGGCTGTAGCTGTGTCTAAAGGTCCTATGGAAAAATGCATGGGAAAAACGCGTTTTGGGACCCCCCTTTTATCTCAGCCCCCGCTTGACGAATCCCCCCGAGACTTTCAGGGTAGGAGCGGAGCGTAGCGCCCCACCTATTTTGAAAAATTCGCGAGGATTCGTCAACCGGCGCCAAAGTTATTCAAAATAGAATGTTGCGGATTTCCTATGGAAACGTGGTCCTAACTATAACTACCTACTGGCGACCGCCAGTAGGTAATATATATATATATATATATATATATATATATATATATATATATATATATAAAATTTGTTCCTTAGACATTGAAATAGAAATATCATAGAACACAAAAGAATTGGGTATTATGAAACAGCAAGTCTCTTTCGAAAATTTCTGTCAGATTGCACACTGGGAACTGCAGCTACCGTCACTGTGGCCCGATCGCATCTTTTAGAAGTGAACCATCTGCTGAACAGTGAACACACAAGTGCGCATTTTAACAGCCCAAACTCCTTTCTTGTGAAATCCGGACTGAAATCCGAACAATTAAAAAAAATATAGGTCACAAACCAACTGAGCCAGAGTCAAGGGAACGCACCGAGGGCTCCTATAAATTTACACGTTAGCCTAAGCAGCAAGTGCCAGTGGCAACACCAGTGGCCAGTGGAAAACAAAACACTTGTGTAAAAAAAAAACCACCACACTACAAAGCCCTGTTGTCTGCTTAAAATAGATTTTTCAGCACAAGCCCCAAGTTGGGGCTTGTGCTGAAAAATATATTTTAAGCAGACTTGCTGACCCCAACCTCTGCCCCAGTTACAGTCCCCAAGAGTCAAGCAGCACTGCACCACCAAAGGGAGCACCCAACATGTATCCTGCCTGTTGGCTCGGAACATTTCAACTGGCCTGGCCCTGCTCGGAGTCAACACACGCACGAACAACAGACAACACCTGACCCTGACGAAAAGAAAACTCATTTTTACAGAATCTAACCTGAGCTCATCAGGGTTTGAGGTCAGTGCTGCGCTGCTGGGGGGCGCTGGGCGGCCCGAGGGCAGTGGCAGGAGGAACCAGAGCAGGCAGGCCTGCTCACAAATAAATCCACACTCAGGGGCCAGGGCGCTAGTGCGCTGTGCATCCTGCGCAGAACCGGGCCGGGGATTAAACAAAAAGGTATAGGCCCAGGCTGGGCCTGGGCATTTGGGGGGGGGTGGGGTGGCCTTTACCTTTTGTTTAATTCCGGCCCGGCTCACAGTGTCATGATGAATCTATCCATCTCCCCCTCTTCTCTACACACAATCCAGATGCCATACGTTGCAGACCCCTAATGTCAAGCACAGACAGAAAGCGGGCCAGAGCTAAGAGTCCCTCGGTGGAGAACCAGGAGGCAAACTTCCAATGATTCTGTGGCCCCTCTTCATCGAGCTTTCAAACATATGGGCGCGAAAGACCCCAGGGTTGAGAGACTGGAAACAATTTTTAAACAGGGGAGGCCGGTGCGCTTATTCTCCTTAATGCACAGATAGAAACACCTATACATGCGCTGGAATAAATGCTGCCACCACGCCCACAAACCCCGGCAGAGAGCACTGTATCCACCGTCTAGAAGAGGGATTCACGTTTCTCTGTGTACTAGTTAATATGCGAGTCACTACAGCTAGATGAAGCAGCGGATAAGATGATGCTATGCAATAGTGGCTTGAAAGAAAACTTAACGCAAGATTGTGAATAATTCCATTGTAGAGCATGCAATATGACTTAAATTCCAAGCAACTATTACTAGAACAAGAGTCACCGTAATAGTAAGAGGTGTTAATTTACTAAGCAGTGCAATCACTTCTTATTTTAACTACTAATTTCTTCTGCTAGTGCTACTGTTCAGCGAAGGAGCAGAGGGAAAAGGAGCTGTTACTGACATTTAAATAACACTTATATGTCACAATGGCAGTAGCGTTGTAAACCACGGGTGAATCTTCATGAGGCCTCACCGACTGAATCCCCTCATCTAAGAGGGCCACTGCATCAGCACATTGAAGCTGCAGCCAGGAAGAGTCACATGAGAGTCACTCCTTTTCACTGATCACCATTGCAAAATGCACAACTGTACAATATTCCTGTGGGCCGATAATATAGCCCATGTGTTGTCATCTGCCTGCTGGAGACAGGTAATGCTCATGTGATGTGAGCTGGTTACTTCCTGTCAGGGGCAGCCCCAGAGACCGGGGCGCAGGAGCAGGCACTCAGCAAAGCGCATAGAAAACAGAAATGGGGCGATGCGGCTGTGCAGAAAAAGCTGCCTCGTTTTAGCGCTGTGTTCACTCCGCACATTAGATAAATGCATGCTTCCTGTCCCACTGTGGTGGCCCTCTGGCCTTTGGTCTTAAGCTCTGCCCCTCCCGCAGTTGCCTACATGTACTAACTTCAGTCCTACCTACCCGTTGACCCCGCGCTCCTACTGCACCTTCTGCTGTGCATTATCTGATTTTAAATGCAATTTGCAAAAATGCAAACAACACTCACCTGGCGGCGGGCGGCAGATAGTCGACAGCAGGGAGTGGGACACTGGGACAGGCAGGGGCCAGGCCAGGGCTAGAAATAATTAAATTATGGGGTGCCGGGAGAGGGCCTCTCGTCGTCGCAGTCTCTGGGCTCTGGAATGCGGGTCAGGCGCACTTTTTATTGCGCATGTGTCATCACCAACAGACGCGCCCGCCCCACCCCCCTAAGGTGGGTGAACTGAAGACTAAGAGCAGGCCGCGAAGACGTGGCGGTAAAGACATCTGCGACCTACCCACCCCCTAAAATGGCACTGCTGCGCCTGCTCCAATGCATTATTTATCCTGAACAAAACGCGGTCACAGGTGACTGAAATTAAGAGAATCCTATCCATTCGAGCAGCAGAGATTGATTAAATTGTGCTTTTTCCGCACGGAGGCTCCGGAGCGAGTGCGACGCACGCAGACGCAGCAGAGTACAGTAGTGAGTCAGTGACTGACTATTGAGTGTACAAAAAAATCGGCCCCAGCCCCACCCAGCAACAAAACCGGCCCCTGGCCAAAAAACTGGCCCCCAACCCTGGCAGCCTACCGGGGGATTGCCCGGTGCCCGGCATTGCCAGTCCGGGCCTGGATCCTATGCAAATTGTATTTAGAAATATTCAATTTCTAGGATCCTTCCCAAATATTGAGGGTTTAGGAGACCCTATCAAATATTTGTTGGTGCTCCTAATCTCCAGGGGTATCCAAGCTACTCGGAAATCTGACAACTAGCCCAATTATACTTGTGTATGTTACCTTAGAGTTAGGAGTTTTCCATAATTGGGGATAATAATACTTCATCACATAGCTCATATTATTAAGTCTAGTTTGACGACTGCACAGTGCAATTGTTATATGCTCAGGTTTCTTTATGGAGAACAATTATCTTCTAACACTGCTCATTGGCCAGGCAGCTCTGCTGAATACTGTACGCATATTTGGGAGATCTGATCTAGTGAGTTCAACGTTCACTTTTTCGATAATGCTTATTTATTTATTTATTCATTCATTCATGTATTTGTTTGTTTATTTATTTATGTACATGGTATAGCGCATGACTCACTCCGAAGAAGCATCTCAGCACTTTGTGCTGTAGGCCAAAGCAGAGTGAAATTCACACCAGCCATGTTTTTAGCAACTTCTTGAAGTTCTGGAAGTCGGGGCAGGTGCGGCTATGGTGGGGCAGCTTATAACAATGATAGCGGGCTAGTTATGAAACAGACATGACACCACATCTGTCAAGTGGATGTGTGGGGTCTGAAGAAGGGCTTTATTGGAGGACCTTAAGTGTCTAGAAGGATGAAAGTGACTGAGCCTGAAGTAGAGGAGTGCAGGAGAGGATTTTTAGAAGGTTTGTGCGTCAGACAACATAGCCTGAAGACACTGCATTTCCTGCTGGGCATTACCATTTTATTCTTCATCCTCCGTTCTGAAAAGAGCATCAGGACGGGGGTGGGGTCACTGCCGAGTGACAGCAGTAGGGATAAGGGTGGGCTAGCTATGCACTGTTTAAAGTGCTCATGTTTTTTGGGGTGGCCATCTTGCGACGGCCAGCCACACGTGCACTTTAAACATCTCTAACCCAGCTATATTAAGACAGCTAGATTAAAGCAAGTGCAGGCCTCCAGAGCGCTGTGGATCACCGATTGTGGCTGCTCTCTCCAATCAGGGCGCTGCTCTCATGCTGCATGAGAGCAGCGCCACGATTGGTCATTGGAGTTGCAACTTCCAGTTCCGGTAAAAAGAAGCCGAAAGCAGAGGACGTCGTGTTCGTCTTCAAGTAAGTGTGTTTTAATATTATATTTGTGCACCTGCCAGCCCCCTTCTTCCCCGTAGATGCCAGCCACCACTGATGGCAAAGCAGACTTCCGTCAACTGACGTTGTTGAAGAAATAACAAAGCAGGTAAAGACTGGGGTGAACTGCCATCACACAGGCAACAGGGACAATCCCTTTGCCAGACACCCCATCCTCACCCAGTATTAAGACGGAAATGTGTCACCATGAATCTGTGTTTACCATTTACCACAGTTTGTATATAAAATTGCCTACAATAATTAATTATCAGTTGTGAGTGGGCAATATTTGTTGTTTTCGTTGCCTCTTTAGCCACCCCGAAATCCACACAAAAGGTTAAAAACAGTCTTTTGATGTCAGGCTTGTATAAGGTACAAAAGGAGTCAGGCCTATTAAATCCCAACCAAGAAATACGAGAGTTGTAATCTAGAGCTCTATGCCATTAAAGGAGGGATCAGAGCCTGCCTCAACATCGTCGGCTGCAGCCACATCTCTGAACACCTACGAGATGTGCACTGGATCCCAGTCAACAAAAGAGTGACCTTTAAGCACCTCACACACTCCTACAAAGCCCTCCTCGACGCCAAACCAGCATACTTGAACCACCACCTCTCATTCCATGTACCCACCAGACACCTCCGCTCCTCCCAACTTGCCCTGGCCACTGTACCTTGGATCCGCAATACCAAGACTGGAGAAAGATCCTTCTCCTGCCTCGCCACCAAAACCTGGAACACCCTGCCTCTCCACCTCAGGCTATTCCCATTGTTGACCCAATTCAGGAAGGATTTCGACACCTGGCTCTTCAACCGAGCCTCAGCACCCATTTAGACCTGCAGCCTCCCGCCCCCAGCGCCTTGAGACCCTCACGGGTGAGTAGTCGCACTTAACAAATACTGATTGATTGATCAAATCCTCCAGAAGGCCCAATTCCTCATGGCATATGTAGTTTCAGCAACTATGGGATGCGGCTAGTATCGCTCCAAAAGTACATTTTCTGCTATTTGTAGAATTCCACAATTTATATATCCACATAGACCCGAATCATAACTTTGTTCAGAGACACTCTTGTCTTTGACGTAGGTGCATGTGTGTGAGTGATATAATTCATGATGTAGAATGTTTAGTTACTCCAGTATTGGAGCTTTCATAGATTCACATGCCTGAATCATTCCCCGTCGTCGAGACGGGAGTCTCCGGTACATAAAAAAGCATTGCTTAGTAGTATAGCAAACTGAAAAAAGGCCTAGGCCCATTTTCCTTTGCAACCCATAACCTTCATTATGTAAAAAAGGACTAAACTTGTCCCTGAACCAATCAGAGCCTCTCACCCTCTAGAACACTCCTGAGAGAACCTTCTGCCCCTCAGATTTTCTACCGCACGTTGTGCTAGGGAGTCTCCTTTGAGCTCTGCTCAAATTCTACAGTTGGTTCTAGATTGAGGTGATTTTTCAACTGTTTTTACTACATCATCTTTTGGAGAATGGCTGATAAGGAGAAGAAGGGCTTGTTTAGGGCCTGTGCCACCTGTTCAAAGAAGAGGTTATATACTGACGATCCTCATAAAGATTGTATATACTGTCTTCACCCACACCACCAGGCGAAGGAGTGTAAGGTATGCCGTACCTTTTCTAATAAGACTCTGAGGGATCGTGAAGGCAGACTGTTAATTTGGCTCCAAAAACTTAAGACCAGGAAGGACGTTGTGTCTAATGACAGTGATGAGGCGTCAACTGTTTCAAGGAGGTCTCAGAAGAGAGGTAGATCTCCTCAGGCTCATACCTCAGGGGAGAAACCTGAGAAGGCTCTTAAAAAGATCACATCTGGGTCTTCAGAGCGCAGTCTCTCAAACTCTCCTCAAATTAAGGAAAAGGAGAGTAAGGTTAATGCTTCAGGGGTAAAGCATTCAAAGATGACAAGTTCAGAGCCTTCAAAATCATCCCTTAAAATTAAACATACGCTTAAAAAGCCAGCTTCTACTTCGCCTGAGGAGAAATTAGAAAAACCTGCATCGTCGACGGGAACGTCGACGGCAGTGTCGACGACGAGAGCGTCGACGACGACGACAGTGACGATGACCACAACTACGTCGTCGACGGCACCGTCGACGACAGTGACAACTGCATCGTCGACGCCGACAACGGCAACGATGACTACAGCGTCGACGGCGGCATTGGCGACGACGGTGTCGTCGGCGGTTACTATGGCAATCTCGCCGACGGGCATGTCGACGAAGGAAAAACCCCAGAAAAACTGGATTTTGCCAGGAAAAGAAGGATTACCCCGGACATTACGTCTCCTAGATACACCACCAAGTTATCAAGAGGTGAAGTATTTACATCAGATGCGTCAAGAAATTCAGACAATGCTCCGAAAGGGAGCAATAGAACTGGTACCGAATTCCCAGAGAGGAAGGGGATTTTATTCCCATTTTTTTCTGATCAAGAAAAACGTTCTTCAATGGCACCCCATTTTGGATCTCAGATCCCTAAATACTTACCTCAAGGATCAATCCTTCAGAATGATCTCCCTCCAGGATATTCTGCTGCTATTAAACCCAGGGGATTATATGACCAAACTGGACTTACGAGATGCGTATTTTCATATCCCAATCTATCCTTCACACAGGCAGTACCTTCGGTTCGTGGTGGCCGAGGATCATTACCAATTCAAGGTGCTTCCTTTTGGTCTGAAATCAGCCCGAGGATTTTTACGAAATGCCTGGCTCGAGTGGCAGCGGTTCTAAGGAGACAGAAACACCAAGTGTTTCCTTACCTCGACGACTGGCTAGTCAAGGCTCCATCTGCAGCGTCAGCCCGGTTGTCAACAGGGGCTTGCGTAGAACTATTTGCCAGATTAGGCCTCACTCTAAACGAGGAGAAGTCAACTCTGCAACCGTCAAGAAATATCACTTTCTTGGGAGCAATTCTGGATACGGAGGTAAACAGAGCGTTCCCCTCCGAAGAAAGACAGTGGGGAATAATATCTCTATCCCAGGCGTTTATAAAAAGAAGGTCTCTTTCAGTACGCAAGTACAAGTCATTACTGGGAACGATGTCATCTTGCATTCCCCTCGTACCTTTCTGCAGACTACGGATGCGTCCGTTACAAGAGCAGCTGGATCTTCAGTGGCATCAAGCGACAGGATCCTTCGAAGATATACTCAAAGTGACGCCGATCATGATCCACGCGGCAACATGGTGGACCCGGAATCGAAACATCTCGCAGGGTCTTTCTTTCCTGACTCAACTAGCTCCTTTAGTGGTTACGACAGATGCATCCTTGGAAGGCTGGGGAGCATTCCTTCAGCATCTGCAGGTCAGCGGTCGCTGGAAATTAAAAGAACAGCAATTGCATATCAACCTCTTGGAGCTCAGAGCCGTCTGCTTAGCATTGCTGGCGTTCCTGCCAAGGATTCAAGGTGCAGCCGTGTTGGTAAGAACAGACAACACAACAGCAATGCACTATTTGAGCAAACAGGGAGGAACAAGATCACTCTCCCTGTCTCGAGAAGCCCAGTTGATATGGAAATGGGCTCTACGACACGAAGTATCCATTACAGCGGAACATCTTCCAGGGGACCGAAGTATCCATTACAGCGGAACATCTTCCAGGGGACCAGAACACCAAGGCGGATACTCTAAGCAGATTAAAGTCTGTCTGCCATGAATGGGAGATCGACAACAAGGTTTTGAGCAACATCTTCCAAAACTGGGGAACTCCGACAGTAGACCTCTTCGTGACAAGTGAGAACAAGAAATGCCAGTTCTTCGCAAGCTGGCTTCCCCAACGGGGATCTTGGGGGAATGCGTTTTTGATGGCATGGTCAGGCATCTTTGCCTACGCCTTTCCTCCAATTCCCCTCCTGCCGCAGGTTCTTATGAAGATCAAGAAAGAACCATGCAGAATAATCCTGATAGCTCCGTGGTGGCCCAGACAGCATTGGTTTGCAGAGCTTCTTCTACTATCAGAGGAGCGCCCGATTTGCCTGCAGCCGATACCGTCTCTTCTGACGAGGTTCCAGGGGGAAGTTTCATGTTCTGGGTAACAAAAAATGTGCATTTATTTACTGCTCGCTATTCTGATTCAGGCATGTGAATCTATGAAAGCTCCAATACTGGAGTAAGAAAACAAGTTACTTACCTGTAACTGTAGTTCTCCAGTATTGGACCTTTCATAGATTCACATGCAACCCACCCTCCTCCCCTGAGAGGCTCACCTCGGATTTAGCACAAAGAGTGTTATTGCACAAGTGCACGAAAATCTGAGGGGCAGAAGGTTCTCTCATGAGTGTTCTAGAGGGTGAGAGGCTCGGATTGGTTCAGGGACAAGTTTAGTCCTTTTTTACATAACGAAGGTTATGGGTTGCAAAGGAAAATGGGCCTAGGCCTTTTTTCAGTTTGCTATACTACTAAGCAATGCTTTTTTATGTACCGGAGACTCCCGTCTCGACGACGGGGAATGATTCAGGCATGTGAATCTATGAAAGGTCCAATACTGGAGAACTACAGTTACAGGTAAGTAACTTGTTTTCTTAATGGTTACACGCTAAGGAATAAAGACGTGAAATGTCAAGCTCATGTATGGTGTGATTATATGCACGTACTCGAGCTGAGAAGGACACAACGGTGTCCACAAGAGGAAGAGGAATAAGTACATTTACTTCAAATGGGGTACAGGACATAGTGGAGGAGAAACTACTCTTCACTTCTCTGCAAAATGAGGATCCAACACAGTTCCCATCATTATGTCATTTCTGATGCCTCCAATCCTTCAGCACATTTCTTTATTAAAATAAAGTTTGGGCAAAGCATTGTAAAAATAAAACCAACCTAAATTAATTGTGGCAGAAGAAAAATTGAGTTTTACTGCAGAACGGAATTTTGGGCCAAAATGTTTGGTCTTCCAACACCCAGGTATGAGTATTGTGGGTTGCCAAACAACCCTTTCTAAATTCTTTCTTTATGTATCCCTCCTTAGACTCATCCGACACCTCATTTTAGTACTATGATCTCCCTAATCCATTTCTAGACTCCTCCCTCCTCCCTCCTCCATCTCTCCTATACTCATCCCAAACCCCCTCCTACTAATAGGATCTCCTAATAAACACTTTCTTGACTTATTCCTCTTCTATTCTCCTTTTCACATGTCCGCAGCTCAAATTAATTCATATTTACCTATACTAATTCACCACTAATCCATTTTGGGTTCTGGAGCACATGCCACTCACCGAAAAGCACTCCGATGCCTTGTCAGGGGTAATAAGCGCGAAATAAATACAATTACAATTACTAGTGAGCAACCACTTTTTCCATGGTAAATAGGTGCCCAGTCATTTTTAGGCCTCGCCTGAGCCAGCGCTTTAGCGCTGCTCTTGCGAGAGCTTTTGTAAACGGGGGATTTGGAAGTGCAAACTAGTGCTTTCAGGCCTCCAAATACAGTGCATGTGCGCCGGGCGCGCGCACCATTTGGCAGCCTGCGTGATCATTTCGCGGCCGCTTTGATGTTCTCAGTGAGCCGCGCGGCCACTGAGAACATCAAAGCGACCGCGAAAGTGCTCACCATTTGCCAGCCTGCGTGCCTCTCCCCCGTACCCCCTCCCTTATCCCACTTCCTTATAGCGCGAGGAGCTGTCTATCCCTAGCGCGCACTTCAACGTTCCTCCCCCACCACAGAGTGCGACACGCGGCCGCGCGTCTTCCACAACTCCCGGGCTTGTTTAATTTAATTTTTGTGCGCGACAACTCCCGGCTGGGTCGTGCGGCCAATGCTCGTTAAGTTGTGCAATTTGCAACGCACAATTTTTCTTAACTGCACATTCAAATGGAACAGTTAAGCACCTTAATCAGACATGTCACCGCCATGGTTTCCTTGCTTTCCATCGGGTGGCGAGGCATTGTTTCAGCAAAACACATGGCAATACAGCAGCTAGCCCTGCTCTCAGGAATCGACACGGAAGATAGAGGACTGCTATGGCCTGGTCTCTCTGGTGCAGGCACGCTCTCAACAAGGCGCCGCTTCCTTCCAGTTCACGTAATCTTTCCGTGCTTTCCCCTAACAAAACCTCCTGCAGCTTGTGTTTTTTTTAGTTATTAAAAAAAAGGCGCTGAATTATATATTATAGTATCCCATTGTATTAACTGTGTATTATTTGTAATTTTACTGTGATCACGTTTTTGTAATCGATAGTTAATTGTTAAACTGAGCTTTGCTCTATGTATACTATTTTAAATGCTCCGCTTATATCGTGTGCACTTTTGCTTAATGGGCAAAACACGCTTTTGCAACCACATCTTGGTTAAATGTGCGTCCTCCCTCCAGTTTGCTGCGTGTTTTTGACTCGTCTTTCTTCTAACCAAAGGATAAAACTATAATATTTCTATTCGGTCTCTTATTTGAGACATGTCTTTTTCATGCCAGGGTGTTTGTCTATTTTCAGTGGTTATGCTACCTCTATGTTCCTATCCGCCATTGAGGGCAAGGGAAAAAAAAACAAGATTTTTTGCCATTAATCGCTTATTGCAATCATTTACACTGTAGATCGCTCCATTAAATGGCGTGATAAGAACCTGATCCAGGAAACGGAAATGAGTAGGGTGATGCTCCCCTGGCACATGATTACTGTCAGTGCCAAGTCCTACCCACATTAACAAGCATTGACATAGCTAATAGGTCTCGCTTTTGGGACCTTATAAGTATTTAGTTATGCAGCACAATATCCTTGGTGCAATAACATCAACTATTGCATAGCTAAAAACGTATAAGGTCCCAAATGCGAGACCTATTGGCTATGCCAATGCTTGTTTAATATACTGCTGTCCTCTGGTGTTAATAGGCATACAGATGGTACTGAAGAGTGTGTAATAATCACTTTAAAATGTATCTGTATAAGATGAGCTTCAGTTAATATGAGTTTTTTGGAGCTTGTCAGCATGTCTGCTACCCCTCTTCCGTTTTCCATAAAGTTGACTAACATAGGAGAGGTTTGTACACATCTGCATCAACACCTGAATAAGATGTGTTCCACTGAAAATGTATAAACACGATTCACAAGAGGATCTTGCACATTTTGCAGTGGTCTGTGGATTTGAGAATATGTGAACAGTTGAGAAGGCCGGATTCTTGTCTCTACCCAATTATCTACAAGAACCCACTCAGGTCTCCAGGATCTTTTTACTTGCCAAATAGCGTAGAGGGAAGAAACACAATTATCAGAACGTATCTACCGCAATTTGACATTATTCATAAAAGAGGACTCAAAATCTAGGAGTTTGACCTTTTATTATCAGCAAAAACATCTGAATATAAAGGCACCTCAATACAAGGCACAAAAGATAAATGGGAACTAACACAAATGCTACTCTACGAAGTATCCGCATTCGACTAAAGATAAAAAGGATTACAGCTTCTAGAAGCATCAGGTACAAAATTGCTATTGTGATGTCAAATTTCAAAGTCATTAATCAAAGAATTTCTGTCCCTACTCTATTCTAAAGTGAAATCCCTACACAACATTCCCTTTCAGGTGAGAAAAGCATAAAAGGTGTCAGCAGTGAAACTTCCTAAGAAGTCTTCACTTAATGAGAGCTCGATCTATGGTGCTCCTTCTAGCCTCCCTCCTAAGTCTCGTCTGCTCAACCCACAGGGCACTGTCCCTAATACAAAACCCCAAAATCTTTGTACACGCCCTTCAGCACACCCTTTCAGACAGGTCTTCCTTCAGTAAATTTCCATCCAGACTTTTTCATCTTCCTTTGTTCATTAATTTGACCTTGGGTCCCAGGCTCCTTCCGTACTAGGAGTTGCGATTTCACATTCCAATTCACTCCCCTCCAGTCTGCTCCTTCTATCTCAACTCCTACAACAAAGACTTATTCTAACTAACGAGCTAAATGTCCTTGCACCTGCAACACAAACAGGGAACGGAAAAACCCTCGCATCATGAAGTTTTATATTTCACTGCAATTTAAGCTTTACTAAAAGCCCTGTCAGCCTAATAAACATAGCTAAAATAAGGAAGGAAGAGGCCTTCTCTTCTACATAGACAATTAGGCCTTGCAAAATAAACGCATTACAATCATTATTTCAGCATAATCATCTTATACCTATACGTGAACAACCTACATTCTAACTTTTTAACATGACCTACAATTACTTAATACGTCACATCTTTGCAGAACTAGAACATTAAACATAATACAAATTCATTTCATAATAACTGATGGCCTTTATTTCTCTCAAGGCCTGGTTACATTTCTACATCTCTGTATCAACGAATATATTTCTATGATAATTCTAAACACTCTTGAATTATATACGGGTGCTGACTAACTGTAAATATGGTGCACCCCAACAAATCTTAACACCAGTGACGCTCTCTCAGTTCCCCCCTTTAATGACAACTGTCATCACATCATCTCAATCTCATTTTATCCTATAGAAATCCATCTAAACAGAAGTGGTAGCCATCCTGCTCTGTCGGAAACCCTCCATTCTTTTAAGGTCCTGATATTGACTATCTTGTATATGCGCCATCCGTCTTTCATGCGCTCTGAGAGTCCTCTCAGCCCTATTTCCTCTGTACCACTTAAACGCTCTTACAAGTCCCCACAAACAGATCACGCAAACCACCACAATGACTATTGGCTTCAGCACATATCCGAGAACTCCTTTCCCCAAATCTGCAAACCAGTTTCCTACGTGCCCAAATCCCTTGCCAATCATTTCCCACACATTCTCTTCCGCCAAACTTGCAATCTCTTGGTGAATCGTAGTAATGTTAACTATATATTTCCTCAATTCCTTGCTATTGTCTGGAATTTACGTGCAACATTCCTGAACTTTCAACAATTTACAGACTCCGCCCTCTTTTGCCAATAATACGTCTAATGCAAGACCATCGTTCTTATCGATAACATCTCTCCATCCACCAACAGCAATGATTTCGCCGTGTTCATTGACAACTCATCAACCACGGTTGCTAACTTTCGTATTTTCACATCATTCAAGACCACACCCAAACTGGGTATCATTGCTCCAAAAATATCACCAATCACTGCTCCTGCACTTGCAGCTCTCCGCACTCTAGAATGATGTCCGGTTTCCAGCAGATTCAAATCTTCTGCGTGATATATCTTCTGGAAAATAACAGCCAAATAACAAGTACCAAACCACTGCGCAGGCAATCTCACGTACGCATTCTTTCCGCATACATAATACACTGTCGGAATCACTTGTGCTGGACCTTGCAAGAAATTCCTAGCTGAATCTTCCATAGTAAAGGTATGATCACATGTACTATGTCCAACCCAGGTTTTGTCCTTATCAGACTGAGGATGAGCAACACACAAATTCCCCTTCTGTACATGGTCTAAAGCTATGGGTCCATAACTTCCTTTTGACTTATGTAGTTTTTCCTCATCAGTCCAGTCTACTGACTTCTTTCCTTCATCTTGGTTCTGGGTAATTTTCTATACCTGTCTTCAACTTGACCAATAAATTTCTTTTCAGTGTCTGATAACAAACACGTCAGATTATGTCTATGCGCATAAGCTGTATCTAAACTTGTAGTCGGTATGAAATAAGTCAGAAGTCTTTCTTCTGACTTATAATAATCATACTTATTCAAATGCTTAAATGCCGGTATGTCAGGAAGCACTGTGTCATAATTAGAGCAATAATACTCGAACTGTTTCCTTTCATAGAACAGGCTAAGCAATAAACTGCAAGAGATCCCATATGTCAATGGAAGGTGATGGTATCTAATACCCTCATCTACGGAAGCAGGCAGCTGCATACACACATAGCAATCCTTCGCATCCATCGCATCAACATACTCATACAACAGCTTCGCATAAGCATTAAGTTTGAAATCGCCTCTAGACAGATCTATATGAAACATACGACTTTCTTCTAGCGTCAAAGCTCTTCGGGCTCCTATGGTATCCCCCTTTTTACTGGAAGTGGTAGGTGTCCCCTGAACCTCCTGCTCCTGCCTCCTGCTTGTGTGCCACTACATAAGACACTATAACTACTGCAAAAATAGCGACTATCACTACCCCTAAAAGTGTACCTATCACTAATTTGGCTCTTCGATGAGAATTTCCAGCAAAGTCCAGTTCAATGACGATGGGCAAGAGTCTCCTTCTCATCCAGACTTGCGTCTCAACCCAGGGCAATCGTCCTCTATAGCTAGTGTTCCCTAACAAAATTTCAGTTCCTTATTTACTCGGTTCGGAAAAGGCTTCCTTAACCCTTTTTCGATATCTCCAACGGAAAAGTCCCTAATTTATTCTTCTTCCACTCGGGTCTAGGTTATCTTCCTTTCGAGCTTATATTCAACAAAGTTCATCATTAGTCCAAAATAACTGCCGGTCCCAACAGCTCTAGGACCCCCAGTAAGATTTCAAGTTTCAGATTTTTCAGTTCTTGGGGAGCGGGTATAACAGCAAAGGTCGGGAAAGCCAGTGTACCCAAGATCAGACCACGGACGTTACTCAGAAGCTGTGGATCCGGAATATTGATTGTCAATATCCCCTCGATCTCCAATCCTGGAATCTTCAGCAGCACTTCCACTTTCGGAGTCGGATAACTGCTGACCAGTGTGATCGATCTCAGCCTCCCCGTACTCTGCAAACCTGGCATCTGTCACTACGTATGTCCACTCTGGTGAGGCATACTTTTGACACGGCACTCTTACTCTCCTCGATCTTCTCAGAGCATCCGGGGCTTGATCTTCGTCACTCTGCTCTGACTCTGTCACCTCAGACACTGGGGCAAGATCTCTTCTTGGTGCCATTCTCCAGTTTACCCGTTTTGTTGCTCGCGGGCCAAACTCTTTCTGCTTCTGTGACACCACTGCTCTCCCTTCTGGTACCCTGTGCACTGCTCTCTTCTTCGGCAGAATTTGACTCAATGCTGCCCACTTCAACTTCTCCTTCCTCCGTTTCCGATTCAGGGTTACTCTCACATCCCCTTTCGGCTCGGTCCAGTGCACAACCAGCTGCGTCAGCCACCCCTACAGCTTGACTTGCCCTCTCAGATGGCTCTGCCACCTCAGCTGGGTTTTCGTTCACGAGAGGGGCTGTATCTTCCAAGGGTGCTGGGACTCTACGGGTATGGGAGGCATGCACCCAGTTCGGCAATCCCCCACACTTCACTGCCGTGTTCGTGACCAGGATGACTTGGTATGGCCCACGCCAACGAACATCCAAGCAACTCTTCCTTACGTGTTTGCGCACCAATACCCAATCTCCTGGGCACAAGTCGTGGCACAGGTCACTTGCGGCTGGAACAGCTACTGTCTTCACCTGCTGGGACACAGAACGGACCACATCAGCCAGGCCTTTACAGTAGTCGAGAATTACATCATCAGTGATATTAATCAAAGCAGAGGCAGGTATTGCTGGCACACGCATCGCTCTCCCCATGAGGATCTCATGGGGTGACAATCCAGTTCTCCTATCAGGCACACTCCGGAGACTCATGAGAACCAAAGGCAATGCGTCTGGCCACTTCAGAGAAGTCGAAGAGCACACTTTTGCCATCCGGGCCTTCAATGTCCCATTAACTTGTTCCACAATCCCAGAAGCCTCAGGTCGGTAACTGCAGTGCAACCTTTGATCTACATTTAAGGCAGCACAAAGCAATTTCATGATTTCGCTGTGGAAATGCATTCCTCTGTCTGATTCAAGAGTGGTCGGGAAACCGAACCTCGGAACAAGCTCCCTCAGCAGTAACTTAGCTACAGTTAATGTGTCACATCTACGTGTTGGGTAAGCCTCCACCCATCGAGAAAAGACACATACTAGGACTAATGTACCTCAACCCATTACACTTTGGCATCTCAATGAAATCCAACTGCATCCTGTTGAAAGGCCCACCTGACCTCCCTATATGACTCAATGTCACAGCTGTTCTCTTCCCTACATTAATTTGTTGACAAGTGACACACCTCTGGCACACAGCTTCGGCCACTGCCCGAAACTTCGTATTATACCATGTTTGGCGAAACACTTGTACCATCGCATCTCTACCAAGATGTACAGCACCATGTATTAATCTTGCCATTGGGTTCAACAGACATTCCGGTAACACAGCTCTCCTATCATTGGAAACCCAAACATCCACGTCTCCTTTCTCACATCCAGCTCGCACCCAGCTATCCCGTTCCTGGTCAGACACTTCGTCCTGCAACTGTTTTAGCTCTTCCCATGTATCAGCCATGGCTAACATCACACTGAAGTCAGTTCTCTCTTGGCTTCCCTCAATATGTCTTTCTGTGAAATTACATCCCTGTTCTGCACAAAATCGAGCAACCTCATCTGCATAATTAGTACCTAGTGACACAAAATCATTTCCCGTCGTGTGAGCAGAACACTTTACAACTGCAATTTCATCTGGACATTGCAACGCTTCCAACAACTGCCTCACATAATCCCCATTTCTGATGGGTGACCCAGATGATGTCATGAACCCTCTCTGGGACCATAGCTGTCCGAAGTCATGAACGACACCAAACCCATACTGGCTATCCGTATAAATCGTTATACGGATTTTGTCTGCAGCCAAACAGGCACGAGTCAAGGCAATAAGCTCAGCCACCTGTGCGGAGTATACCCCTTCTAAACAAGCGGCTTCAACCACTCCAGTGATGGTACATACAGCAAACTCTGCTCTCAACTGACCAGCACTGTCTCTCAAACATGAACCGTCCACAAAGAATATTTCATCTGAATCTGGAAGTGGTTCATCGACAATATCAGGTCTATGTTTGGTGCACAATTCAGTCACATTGAGACAGTCATGATCCTCACAATCTTCATCATCTACATTTGGGGTAGGTAACAATGTGGCAGGATTCAAAACAGAACACCTCTTCAAAGTCACATTCTCTGCCGCAAGGATGACTTGTTCATAACGCGTCAACCTATTGTTCGTGAGGTGCTGTGTTTTAGTCCTAGTCATCAATAGTTAAACAGAATGTGGCACATGCACAGTAAGCGGGTGACCCATTACAATGCTCTCACATCTTTCGATACTGACACCTGTTGCAGCAACGGATCTGAGACATCCGGGCAACGCAGAGGCTACTGGATCTAAAGTAGCCAAAAAGTAGGCAACTGGTCTACGGACATTCCCGTGAACTTGAGTTAACACTGCCAATGCGCAACCTTCCTTTTCACAACAGAATAGTGCGAACGCCTTGTTATAGTCCGGCATCCCCAAAGCTGGGGCGCAATACCAGGCCTCTCTCAGTCTCAAAAATGACCTTAAACAGTCTTCATCCCATGGTACCGGATCACTCACATCCTTGCGCGTCAGCCGCTGTATGGCCTTCTCTTCAAAGGAAAAGTTTGGGATCCATTGGCGACAATAACCAACCATTCCCAAAAACATTCGAACTGCCCTCTGGGTAGTCGGAACAGGCATTTTCAAAATAGCCTCTATACGGTCTGGTGACACCTTCCTTTTACCTTTTTCAATCCGGTGACCCAAATACTGCACTTCACTCAGACAGTACTGTAATTTATTCGGAGACACCTTATGCCCATTCTCCGCCAGTTAGTTCAACAACGCTACCGTATCAATCCTGCAGGCGTCTTCTGTTTTTGACGCCCTGAGCAGATCATCAATGTACTGCACAAGGACAGACTCCTGTGGAAGCACCAGACCTTCAAGGTTCCTTTTCAAAATCTGATTGAAAATAGACGGGCTCTCAGTATATCCCTGTGGGATACGACACCATGTTAACACACGATTTTCCAGCTGAAATGCAAAAAGAAATTTGCTCTCCTCATGCAGAGGGATCGAGAAAAAGCTTGACACAGATCGACCACTGTGAACCATTCCGCTTCACATGGGATTTGGAACAGGATCACAGATGGATTCGGTACCACGGAACAACATGGGACAACTATCTCATTGATTTTTCACAAATCTTGCACTATCCTGAATTTTCTGCTCGGTTTCTGTAATCCCATAATGGACGAATTACATGGGCTACCCATGATCTCTCTCAAGATTCCCTGCTTAATCATAGACTCGATTACAGGTCTAATTCCCTCAATAGTTTCAGGTGATAACTTATACTGGGGTGTTCTCGGGTACTCTGCATTTGGTTTGACCTGAATTTTCACCGGATCTACTCCTTTAACTAGTCCGATCTCTTCACCACTGAGGTCCCATACATCAACTGACACGGAGTCCCTCAGGTCGAAAGGGAGTTCTTCCACTGTTAGTGCTGGATACATTTCCACACACCAACGTTGGTTCGCAACCTTAAAGGTCGCATCATCGTCCCTCGTCTGCACTTCCACTCCCTTCGGGGTACAGTAGATAGTACAGTTAAGCTTACACAATAGATCTCTTCCTAACAAGCAGACTGGGCTAGAATCGCACACCACAAACTGGTGTCGATCCCTGAAATTCCCTATCCTGATGGGTATGGGTTCCGTCAGTGGGCTAGTCAGTTTCTTATTTGCCACACCAATAACTTGGATCATTTGTCCAGAAAGGGGTAGATCCGGAACCGCTGCAGACCTTACAGTCGATCGCGTAGCACCCGTATCAACCAAAAAGGTCGTAGGGTGACCATCGATCTCAGCTTCCACAAAGGGCCCATTCTGATCTACCTCTAGGACAGTTCCGAGCGTACAATCATTCTCTCTTCTCCAGCAGGGTCTCGCCACTGGATCTGGGTCATCTTCCCCATTCACTTCGAACAGGGGCATCTGCACATAGGTCCGAGCTCCCTGCTGCATATTCGGTATCCTGGGCGGTTGGGGAACCTGCACCTGCGGAGCACCCGTCCCCCCTTTTGTCATCCTAGGTCGCGTCACTGTAGGGACTGTGTCCGCCACAGGAACCTGAGCTATCTCCCCTTCTTGCTGCATTTGGTTCAACGGGTTCAAAGGACACTCGCGTCTCCAGTGTCCAATCTGATGACAAAGATGACAAGCTGTGGTCTTTTTCAATACCGCCACATCTATTCCTGTCCTAGGGTCTATTCCCCTTGGCCTTCCCTGTCCCTGGGCATTCTGTACTCCTCCTTGATAATTTCCCTGCCTCCTTCCCAAGGTTCCTCCGTTAGGCTGTCCCTGGGCTGTCTGCATCTGTACCAATAGCAAATTGTCCTTCAATTTCCTGTGCTTAGATTCTATCTCATCGCTACAGTATCTAGCATACCGTAGAATCTCATCCACTGGCTTGTTTTGCCAACAAATCAAATGCTGCTGTATCATGAGGCTGACCTCTGGCCTCAATCCCAACACAAATTTTGAAACAAACTGTCCCATGTCTTTGGTATCCAACGCATCCAGGCCACTGTACTGTTTAAAAGCTTGCAAAAGCCTCTCGTAAAACTCATGCACTGTCTCCTTAGGCTCTTGCACTGTCCTATCTATCTTCACCCAGTCAATGTCTTGAGGGGAGATTTTCGACTTCAACCATGTGATTACCTGTTCGAACTTTTTCATCACTATCGGCGACGGACCATTTGTAATCGGGTTCCTGTCGGGCTCCGAGGCCGGCCACTCAACCGCAATTTTACATGCCGACCACAGATCACCTGGAACCACTATGTCAAACAAAGTATTCAAATCAATCCACAGTACTTTCGATATTTTGACAAAGCGATCAACTTGCTTATACCACTCCACAGGCTTTTCCCTCAAACGGGGAAAATCATTCGTAAAGGCAGCCAAATCACCCCTACTCCAAGGTACATGAACGTACCCTCCATTCTGTACCTCCCGTAAAGGGAAGTTCCCTATCTCCGTCATGCCTCCACCCAGAGGTGGCGTCTCTCCTACTACTCCCCTGGAGCTTTTCTTCTTTGACCACCTTTCTTCCCATTTATCAAGCATGATCCATGCCCGCATTGCTATGATTAAATCTTTGACATGGGTTCTCAATCCCATGACTCTTTTCTCTTCCAGTTCCTGATCACTGTACTGTAACCTGTTATTTCCTTGCAATGCTTTAGTCTTCGACAAATCCACCCCATATCTCTTTGCCAGCTCTGACAATTTCTAATGTGCTGTCCGCGCTTTGCGAGTCACATCCTTCGCTACAAAGAGTAATTCATCCTGTTCATACGTTAACATTCTCTCAAGGGGTACATTTCTGCATATTATCTTGTCCAATTCTGCCTTTAGTCTTACGACATCCAGCATCCTCCCTCTCAGGGCTCCCCACAGGACTTCTCGACAACCTGCACCATCTCTTTCGTCGTACCCACATTCTCGTTCCTGTGGCCTACTCTCTCCTGACATGCCCATAGGAACAGAACGATTTACAATCGTCCCTCGTTCCCTCTCTGCTTCCAACACGCCCTGACTTTGGGTTCTCACTGGTGGTGTCCACATTCTTAAGTCTGATCTTGACTCAGCTAAAGACCTTGGTCTACCAGGTCTCGACTCTCCTTGTCCTCTCGAGGAGTCGGCTGTAGCTGGCAGCGGCGTACTCCATTCTATAGGCTTCGGAGTCTGCTCCATTCTTCTCACCGACCCACTTCCTTCGACCACACTCCTCACCCCTACCTCTGACTGCTCTGAGCTTCCTACCTTCTCTGGCTCTAGTTCATACATTGACTCAATAGGTCCAATAATAACCGGTATTTTCAAAGCATCCGGTAACCTCACACCTCTCTCAACCTCTAAGCTAGTTACAGGCTTATTCCTCGTATTCTCGGTTCCTATCGAAATCTTTCCTTCCACTCTCACCTCTGATCGGGGTAGTAGTCCCCTACTCTCTTCTTCCTTTGTCTCATTTCCCCCTGAGGCATCCGGGTTATATGGAGCTGGTCTCTCGGATAACAACCTTTCTAATAAGCTGTCATCCGTATCACTGCCCTCTTCCTCCTCTTTCGACTTTTCTTTTATGTTGTCAGTTTGTACTAACAAGGGGTACAGTCTGTGTCCCTCTATTGCCTGTACTCTCCATCTTTTCTCTTGCGCATCCTATCTAGCATCCTGGAACGCCTTAATCGACGTTTTCACTCTTTCTTGGTTTCTATCTCTATTCTTATCATGTGCTGCTCTAATCCACGCATGTAATGCTTCAAATTGTGTTGGCCTCGGCAAAGGTCTTAAAGCAGCCATCACGCACTTCAACTGGTATAACACTTCTAGCCTGAATGAGCCATACCACGGGAAAGCTAACTCTCCTTCACTTTGGGTCAATTTGTGCCAATTCTCAAGCCAAATTATAGTATGCAACCCCACATTTCTTGCCATGTAGTGTGCTGGCGTATCCTCGGGAGGGGCTTCTTCTCCCTCACGAGTAACCAGATGTTCATCACCTCTACACAATTCTCAAAAAACTTTAAAACATTTCATAATGGCCAAATTCTGAATGCATACAATTTTCTGTTTACTTCCTGGTAACTGTCCACCAATGACAACGTCTCGCACACCAACCAACCTATCGCAGCGCGACACCTCTTGACGTCAGTTCTCTCTCCACTCGCAGCCGTTCTCCCTATTCCCAACTCACTTCTTACTCTTGCATTCGTCCCATCCGTACACTGAAATAACCGTTTGTCCCAAACAAGTTACTTCTCTGGCTGTCCGTCCACAGCCTCTGACTGTCCGTCCACAGTCTCTCGAAATTGTTGACCTCGGTTGGCAACTATCTGTCCCCGTCCGGGCAGGCAGATCGCCTCTGATAGGTTACAAATACTCAAATCCACATAGAGCAACCCACGACCAGCGCCAGGTTGTCATACACTCACACATTCGCTCCCCCTATCACGGTCCAGGTGATCGATGGTACCTCACGATCCCCTTCGGGTGGTCAACAAAATCTACCACGGATGTATTCTACACCCAATCGCTTAGGCTTCTCATCGCCTAAGACTTTCCCGGGCTGCGCGCGCTCACAGCCTGATCTCACAATCACTCAACATTCACACCAACTCCGCAAGACATCTCACACAAATCAACACCACAATCTACAACATTGCATCCTATTCATACTCACTCCTCGAACTGCTGCTTTCTGCCGCACTGCTGCTCGCCATCAATGTCCGTCCGCCAGGTCGTCAGCATCACTTAACATTTATGGGCCTCAAGGATCACTTATCCTAGTCTAAATCTTCCCTCGCTACCAGAAATAAACCATCCGTTTCTGCTACCAACTGAGAAGGCTGGATTCTTGTCTCTACCCAATTATCTACAAGAACCCACTCAGGTTGCCAGGATCTTTTTACTTGCCAAATAGCGTAGAGGGAAGAAACACAATTATCAGAACGTATCTAGCGCAATTTGACATTATTAATAAAAGAGGTCTCAAAATCTAGGAGTTTGACCTTTTATTATCAGCAAAAACATCTGAATATAAAGGCACCTCAATACAAGGCACAAAAGATAAATGGGAACTAACACAAATGCTACACTACGAAGTATCCGCATTCGACTAAAGATAAAAAGGATTACAGCTTCTAGAAGCATCAGGTACAAAATTGCTATTGTGATGTCAAATTTCAAAGTCATTAATCAAAGAATTTCTGTCCCTACTCTATTCTAAAGTGACATCCCTACACAACATTCCCTTTCAGGTGAGAAAAGCATAAAAGGTGTCAGCAGTGAAACTTCCTAAGAAGTCTTCACTTAATGAGAGCTCGTCTTCGAGGATGCTGTCGACGAGGGGCCTGTGATGCAAAGTCCTGCATTGAGGATGCGCCGTACAGCTGCGGTTCTGAGTAGTTGCTGGCTGCTGTCCTGCGTCATTGACAAAGATGCCGTCGACGAAGGTCTTGTGATGCAAAATCTTGCGTCGATGATGCGTTGAGCAGCTGTGGTTCAGAGGAGCTGTGGAGCTGCGATGCGAGGTCCTGCATCAGGGATGCATCACACTTTGTCTGTTGTTCCGACAAGACCACAGCTGGGCTGGCCGAGCCTCTTCAGCCCCATGACCAAGGGTCCAGAACAGACGTGGCATCACTTATGGGGCGGGAGGGTAGGGCTTGCAGCGGACTGAATCCAGGTTCTGGCTTCAAGGTAGTTGGAGCCTTTTCTATCTCCAAGGCTCCAATCAGGAGGCAAGCCAACTAGCCCTTGGAGTCACTATGGTTGTCCTGGCAGCCGGGTAGCAGTATTTCATGCAGCACAGCAGTAATTCTGAGTCTTCCACAGGTCCAGAGGTGTACTCGAGAGTTTGGTCTGAGGGTTCACTATGTATCCTTAGCAGCAGCAGGTGGTGCAGGTAAGTGCGGTGGGGAGGGGCGGGCGGGTGGTTGTCGAAAGACGATGGAATAGTATTTAATTATTTATTTAATTTTCCCTAGTCTGTCAACTGTCGACATCCCCACCGCACTAACTTGCACTGGCCGCTGCTGATCCTTAGTGTCAGCTTTGAAGTAGTAGAATGTTCTGGAGATTTCCAATCCAGAGGTGTTTGGATTTTCCTGCCTCCCTACATCGGCCCCAGCTTAGCTAGGTACGCAAAAGACTAAGGTCAAACCCTTTGTGAGTATGCTCAGGCAGAGGCTTTGTGGTGTGCAAGTGTGGTAGGTGACAGCTCTGCCCCCTATCAAGTTAAAGATGGTCCATCCTGCCAACACCTATTCTCCCTTTGTCTCTGTGTATTGGTGCAATACACAAAGACCAACTGCCAACTACACCTAGTCATGTGATCAAAGATACAGGCTGCAGGCACCAAATGGTTGGGACAAGAAAATGCCGTCTTTCTAAAAGCGCCATTTTCAGAACTGTGACTTAAAATTCAACTTTACCATTAAAGAGGGTGTTACATTACAATTCTTTAGACACCAAAATCAACCTTCCTATCTGCTCCCAACTGAAAGTTGTCACTTATTTAATATAATAAGGTAATCCAATATTATCCAATGGGAGAGGCAGGACTGCAGTAGTGAAACACGAATTTAAGAATTTTGCACTACCAGACAATTCGAAACTTGAAAGTACCTGTCTAACTTTTTAAATACACTGCACCCTGCGCTGTGGGCATTCGGGCCTACCCTAGGACTGACTTATATCTATTAAAAATGATTGCCAGGTCAAAATGGCAGTTTAAAACTGCACACACAGGCTGCATTGTCTGGCCTGAGACATGTGTGAAGGGCTACTTAAGTGGATGGCCCAATCAGTGCTGTAGGCCCACTGGAAGCATTTAATTTATAGGCCTTGGGTACATGTAGCACCACTTTATTTGGGACTTACAAGTATATTAAATGTGCCACTGGGTGTAAGCCAATTTTACTATGCTTTAGGGAGTGAGCACACGCACTTTAGCACTGGTTAGCAGTAGTAAAGTGCACAGACCTAAGCCCAACAAAAACAAGTTCAACAAAAAATGGAGGAGTAAGGCAAAATGTTTGAGGATAACCATTCAGAAAGGGCCAAGCCAACAGAAGCCCATTTTTTTAGATCTCACCTATTATTGGATAGCACAAGCAGTCTGGTTGCAAACGAGCTATTGTGGGCTTACCAAGGACATACATTAGCTTTCAGCCTGCCCATTGCTTATCATTGGATGGCTTTTTTTGTCATTCTTATATCCTTACCTCTTATTTAATGACTTATCCTGTCCCATCTTATCCATCTTGTGTTTGTCCTTCCTCTGAAGCATAGCTTCTTTAATATCCTTTTGATTGGTAGACTTGTATTCTTCAAGTACTCACTTTTAGGGAACTACTTTTTTCCTTATTGGTTAAATACTCCAGCAGATTGTATGCCTTTTCTAGTTCTGTTGCTCGTGTGTATTTCCCTCGCCAAACAGCTGCTCTTGCCCTCCGTGTTGCTCCCTCCTTCGTGTGTTGCTTGCTCTATTTTGGGTGCTTTTCTTACAAAATAACATGCCCCCTAGCAGAGGCTGCATCAGTGTGCCTTTTTTCTTTCTTTTGGCCATTACTGCACAGCATCAGCATAAAATGTGATTTCTGATGCTGTACAGCAATACCAAAAGGCACTGGCAAGTCTAATATGTCCCAAGAGTGAGAACGATTGCCTTTGCCAATGCTTGTTTGTTCATTGGACCCTTAGTTATCGATGGGAATTGTGCAATCTATAAAACGAGAAATGTGTTTAAAGTAGGAATATTATCATCTCATATGTTTGAGAACATCACCCATCATTTAAATTGAAAGCCAAGAAAAGGGCATGCCGGCCAGGAAACATAAAAAATACACTGGTCTTGGCAGGGACAGTAGTCATCGGTTTCTGTTTGAGATTTGCAAGTTGACTCCTCAAGCCCTACGATATGAATAGTCAAGAAGTACAACTGCCAGGTCTCCAAAACCTTGTCCAATGTGGTCTATTGCTTGTGGGTCTCAGGAAGACAGTATTAGTGAACATCATTTAAAACATTGCATGTTCTCTTATTTCAGTACAACAAGCACCTGTTTGTGCACATTGGGCAGACAAACCCCACCTTCGCAGACCCCTACCTCGAGGCAGTGGATATTAAGCAGATCTACGACAAATTCCCTGAGAAGAAGGGAGGCTTGAAGGAGCTCTACGACAAAGGACCAGCAAATGCTTTCTTCTTGGTCAAATTCTGGGTAAGAGAAACAAGGAATCCTTGTATTTACACCTGTGTGAAAAAGGGGAACTCAACTGTTCGGTACAGAACTCCTCCTTCTGACTGCTCCAGGCTTTTAATTATCAACATTTGTTTCCATTTTGTGGCTTTTGTGGTTTTCTTCTTTCACTCTCTGTTTCCCCCTCTTTTTCCATTGTCTCATTGCGTAACCTTATTTCTCTTGTGTTGTTGATTATTTTTCTCTCTATGACACATACTTAATCATAATTTAATTGATCTAACATCTGCCATTTTATCTCTCCTGTACTCACTGATGTTAAAATCTCCAAACTAAGCCAACTCATCAGTTTAATGTCAAAATGATATGACTATGTTTACCGACAGGACATGACAGAGTTCTCCTAAACCCTTGCCTACGTCTCCTGTGGTAAAGACAAGGAAGAGGACACTTTGTCTTGGGTAGCAACCATGATTGCGATAGTTCTGCTAAAGTAAAAAGAATGCTTACTTTTGGACAATGGAATATTGAGATTTTTTTAACTTTAGTGAAAGAAAGTTTTGTTTTTATTAAAGACCGGGACCTATTGGGATTCAATCACTCACTGATTTATAATTCAGTGTATACACAGTGTCGTTGATTGTTTAGTAACTTTGATTCTGTTACTTTATTGTTCCGACACATTGTAGCATTTTTATTTATCACTGCGTGAGCACTACGCGCACTGTTTTTATAGCAGTAAACATGCAATATGCACAAACTTTGTACTTTATTCTTTTCTATTTATAGGTGACTTTTCATGTATTCAATACTTAACTGTACTGTCTTTAGTCATTTGATCCTTATTTAAACTGTTTCTGTAACAGTCTGATTGATTCACCACATGGAATCACTGAGCTCAATTACACAACGCGAAAGCATCAACCTGTGTGCCCTCAAGTATTGCCTCTTTTGCTAGAACCAGGATTCTAGGAAGTGGACCAGTTAGGTCTAAGAAAATATTTTGCAATTGTTCCATGCACTGAAAAGGCCTTTGGATTCTTGCCAACATGAGTAAAGAACAACAATATATCGCGATCAACTGCAGGAAGGGCGTGGACATTCAGACTGGAGTCTATTCCGAGATACCTTGCCAAAGAGCTGCCTCAACTTATGTGACTCATATTGTGCAACATGATCTGAAAGAGCCCATTCCAAAGAATTTGGGTGACGAATTAGGGTTGGGTTAAACATAGGCTCACTTGAAGTCAAAGATTGTAGTGGTTGCGGAATTAGAACACTGTCCCAATTCATTAAGAGAAGTTGTAAGCCTCTGCTCAGGACAACATTGTCTGGGTCAACTTTGTCATTATTAGAGTGACCCGGTCATCATTAGTATCAAGTAGTTGTATCTTGTGAACAGGAGGTTGGATTTTATTAGCTAAATGATAAACATATCAGTGAGGGCCAAAGTCAGGAGAGTCAGTAGACTTTGTTAATTGATGAAAAGCATGGTTTTTAGAACCCATAGTGTCCAAAGGTGAGAGTCTTTTTTGTATGGAAGCTTCAATAATCTTAAAAATATACGTTATTGAGTCAGATACAGCCTGCTGAATAGAATCTTAAAGGAACGAAATGAATTATTTCTGAAAGCCTGGGCTTCCTCCTCTTTAGTGTATGATATAGTTTCTCACGCTGTTATGGCAATACAACTCGATTAATGAGAGACAGGATTGAGGGCGGAGTTATAAAGTATACATTAATTAAATAAATTCATTGAAATAATTAATTTGTTATAATAATATGTCAACTTAATCTTGCAGAAAAAAAAGTAGATAGTCTATAGTGCTATAATATGGTAATGGCAAACGCAGAAGAAATGGAAGCAGAAACTAGTAGGTGGAGTTTATCGCCTTTCAAGTGGAGGAAATCAATGTCAGAGAGAGTGGCAGGAGATGCCAATTAGGTGGAGCCTACCACTTTAATATTGGACCATGACTGTGAAGAGAAGGGAAAAATGCCCGGCGAGGGGAGCAGCCTAGTTAGAGTACCATACCTTCCTCTGCCATTCAAACGCAGACTTCTTAGGAAAAAAGGGTCTGAAGGAATGCTGAGCGGGTCACAACAAAGAGCGTCTTGGGAGATAAGAATCTCCGTTTGTGTGCTCACACTATAAACAGTCAGAAGGACTGGTTTTGAGAGAGAGTTAAATGGTAAGGTAATCTGTAATAAAAAATGATTCACAGTGCAATACAAGTATGCAATAAAATCAGAAAAACTAACTAATACAATACATGAAGATAACTGACGTTATCAAAAGACTTATCTTGACCTCAAGCAGCAAGAAAAGAGGATTTGTTGCTCCCAGTCAAGAGGTTTACAGGATACCTGATTGGTTGTTACCATTGTGACAACATATAGTAGTTGTTTCCTCTAAGCATCATGAGTATTGTAGTTGATTATTTTAGCTGGTCTATAAATAAATGCAAGAAAAAAGGCATAATATGAGCCTCTGGTCTTGTAATAAAATATGTTTTCTCATTCAGGCTAAAAAGATATTGAGAACGTTCCCTGAAATGCTGTCCAGAATTCTGATGGCCATCCTTTTTTTATTAAAGATTTGTTATTGCCTTTTATCATCCAGTTCGGCAGGTCTAACTCAGTAGAAAAGAAAAAGACACACTTGCACTCTGAGAATTGACATATTTGTAAAAGTGATCATCTGGGAAGAGCGTGATAGACTAGACTAGACTTTTCCACACTAGAATCCGACCCCAAAAGGCTAATACTGTTGAAAATGTTGGTGTCATGATGCCCATGTCTTCTATGCTTAGGGAGCAACATCTTGCATCATAACTCGGCCATCCCAGAAATATCCATTTATTCTATTCACGCTGCAGCCATCCAGTCAAAGAGAAAGGGTGGCTTGATCTCCGGTGTTGGGCAATGTCCCACTTCTCTTTCACCAGTTTCAATATATATCAGGGCATTCATATGACAGTATGCAGCTAGGTCCTCCATTATATGTGGCAAGAAAAGCTTATGAAAGAGTGTACTTGCCAGCAGACCTTTGGTAGGCAAAGCCCTCCGTCCAGAATAACTGGATGATGGGACAGCCCCAGATCATATGAAAAAAGAGCTGCTTTCAGAATGACGTCTTAGGCATAATGGGGAAGAATATCTACCAATTTTCCATACCCTTTCCTTGTTGTAGTAGACCTTGTTCTGGTATTTTAACTGGATCACGCAATATTGAGATATTGAGTAGAGATTGTCTTCTCTCTGGGAGATATGAACGCCTCTGTCCCATCTTATTCAATTATGTCACCTGCATCTACATGTATCAGGAAAGTTACTGACTGATGACTTATGGTGTCAGGAAATAATGTTATCACATGCACCACTATAATAAGTTTAGCATCCAGTCTACAATATCACCTAAGTCTTTCAGATAAGGTTACAAATCATGCTGTAGATGCACGTAGAATAACGTAGAAGAAACATTGTGCTAGTTGAGGGTCCAAAAATGCCCGAGCTGAGACTGAGACAGAGCATTCCTTATGTATAAAATCCCTATTAGTTCTCATCCTGGAAAGATGGGTGAAGCCCTTAGCCAGTCCAGTCCCAGCTCAAAGAGGAGTCTCACCAGTTAAGTTGCTGTGTACTAGATGTTGTGTAGGAGCGCCTGCTAGAGTGGTCTTGAATGATGAAGTTTACCCTGATCATCCTAAATCGAGCAGCACACTCAGTTACTGTAAGACATTTTCTGCTCAAACTAATCTATCTGTTAAAAGCATAAACCAAAAAAGAAAATTACTTGAAATATGCAAACCTCATTAATCAAGGTTTAATTGATATTGGATCATAAAAAACCCTGGCTTTTGCACAGAAAGATCACCATTAGGCTGAAACTACTGGGTCAACAGTATTTAAGTTCAGAGAGGAACAGGCTTGGCATTTCAGGCTGGGATGTTGCTAATGGAGCAGGACAAAGACCGATTTGCATATTGCTGAGTTGACTCCGAGGTGGCGTGGTGGGCAAAATAATGATGGACTGGGACCTTCATCTCGTGCTCAATATAACAGGAATATGTTGGTTATGGTGGCATGCCAATTATCAAGGCTACAGGCCTGATTATTTATTATGCAACGTTTCAATAAAGTTAGTAGGCCTGACCTTTTGTTATTGTGAAAACTGTATATTAAAGTCAATAGGCATTTAAGGGTGGATTGGTATCACTTTGTATTAAAGCTTGTAGTGATTAATTGTGTTACATCGAATCTTACAGCTCACTGTTGTACTCACGGGTTTTGCTGTTGGTTATCCCGTCTGACAAACCATGGGGATGGAAGATTTGCACTATGGAAATCCTTGTTTGGCACTCTTCGGAGGGATGGTATTTTGCTTTGCCAGCTGTAGTTTTTTTGACAGCAAGTCTTATGGTTGCCTTGTGGGAAAGCTTATGCTCAATACAGTAGGACTGAGTTGGTTGTGGTAACAAGATAATAACAAAGGCTATATGCCTGATTAGTTCACTGAGATGTCATATGCTATATGTGTTATCTGTTTATTATGAAAAATGATGACAAAGGCAATAGGCCTTGTTTATTATGAAAACCATTTCTTAACCCGTTCCCCGCTCATGACGGAACCACTCCGTCATGAGCCACGGGCGCCGTGTGCTCATGACGGAGTGGTTCCGTCATGCTGCGGCTGTTGGCGGCCGCTCCTCCCACGCGGCGCTAATTCCCCGCCTGTGCGGGCGATTAGCGCAGTGGGTGGAGTCATGACGGAACCACGCCGTCATGAGCACAGCTCACCCGTGACTCATGACGGCGTGGTTCCGTCATGAGCACAGCGGCGCCGTCAAGCCCCCAAACCCCCCCAGCGCTGCGGCGGAATTCACGCCGCAGCGAAGGGGTTAAAAGCAATAGACTGTTAACGGTGGATTGTTTTCACACTGTGTTACAGGTTGTTGACAGGTATTTTGTTTCATGAAATCTGAAATAATTACCTTAGTAGATAATGGATTTGGTGTACACCCCATTTTTCAAACCCTGGGGTAGAAGGTTTTGATTGTGATATTCCTTGGTTGTCTCTTGTTTTGCCAACAATAATTTTATACATATTTGCAATTTTATAACTGAATACATGATGACGGTCAGTTAAGTTGCACTTCAGAAGGTCTGTGTTTCCAGTATTGTATCTTTTATAGATTCACATGCTTGAATCTTCCCCATCGTCTTGGTGGGAGTCCCACGGTAACAGTAGGAATAGTTCTACTGAATACGTTACATAGACCTCCATAGAAAGAGAATTCAATTGAGCACTCTATCAACCTCATTTTATAACATTCAAAGTTCAGCCAATCACAGCAGAGACCTCAGAGTAACTCTCTCCACAGTGCCACCACACCTCAGATTTCTTACCGCACATCGTGTGATTGGGAGTCTCTCTGAGCTCTGCTCAGTGACAGTTAGCTTTATCAACTTTTGACCATCCAGCTTTCAGCTCAAGGTATTCCTTTCTGTGACTTTCATAATGCCAGATAAGAAAAGGGTTGTTTAGGCCCTGTAAGTCTTGTGGCAAATCTAGACTTTTCTCAGAATATCCCCACAAGCAATGTCTCTATTGTCTCTACCCTGACCGTAAGCCCAGGGAATGCAAATACTGCTGCACCTTCTCGGCCAAAACCCTCAAGGATAGGGAAGGAAGACTGCTCCTTTGGCTCCAGAAGAAAAACGCAGTTTCTGAATCTGGCCCAGACACTGAGGAAAAGCCCCATTCGTCCTCCAGGAAAAGAAAAGAAGGTAGCTCCTCTTCTCACCAAGGGGACTCCAAGATGTCTAAATCACAGGAGCAGGAAAAATCTGAGGAGAAATGCCACAGAAAGCAGGTAGAAAGAACTTTAAAATCAACTTCTGCTCCAGTTTCTGCTTCTATAACACCTGTGAGGGATCTTTCTTCTCGTCCATCGACGGCGTCGTCGACGAGAGCTATTTCTGTCAGACCTGAGGTTATTCCTTCGCCTTAGACAGCTTCTACAGCGACGGCAACAACGGCGACGGTCACTACATTGACAGCTACTGTGTCGACGGGCCCGCAGTTAACTCTGACGACGACGTGATTGTCAACGAGACCCTCTCCGAGGACGAGACATTAATCAACGAGAATTTCTCTGTCTACCACCACTCCGTGGACGACGTTGCCCTCCTTTTCGCCAGCGGTGGTGGTGTTAGCATCGACACCATCGACGGGAGAAAAAATCCACTTGGGACTTTCTAAGGTTCAGGATTTTTCTTTGTTGCCACCTACACGTTTGCTTGACTTCCAGGAGTCTGAGGATGACAGCACGTTTGGTCCTGCATGTAGTCCTTCCCAGCTGAAAGTTAAATGTCAGGTCTTTGATGATGATGAGGACTTGGAGGACATTAATTCATCCTCATACCTTGCAGGAGAGTATTCTTTCACTGACTCGGCTACTGTTCAGCAGCCAGAATCTTTTCAGGAGCATTATCAATATGAGGAAGAGGATCCTCACCATTTTAGGGAACCATCTATTAACCTTCCAGTGTTGTTGGTATCAGACTTACGTCACATGCTAAATGACTACTACAGACGCTTTCCTGAGGTAAATGCTCCGCAACATCCTCCACCTCCTCAACAGGCCCCGGTGGAAAACGCAGAACAAGTAACTCCTAGATCCACGAGGGAAAAGGTTGTGCCTCCTCCTATTGTTATTCCTGATGATTCACAAAATGTGGACCAACAAAAGATAGAGAAGGATAGATACACACTAATGTTGACACCCTGGACGAATGGGATGATTACATAGTTCCCACACTGTCCTCTCCTATCCCTCCTCCTGAAGACTCTCCCCCTGCTGACATCGGGAACTTTCATGACCTTTTAGAATGTGCCTCGAGGCGCTTTGATCTACCCATGCCATTTTACCAAACTGAGTGTTCCTTATATGACTTTAATCCAGGCACTCAACGATCCATTAGGGCAATTCCCATAGTGGATTACTTATGGCAGGAGGATCTAAAACTGATAAGGACACCAGCTTCTATTCCAGTGGTAATTACGAAGCTGGATAAGAAGTACAAAGCCCCGGATAATTCACCCACGTGCCTCATCGGTCATTCTAGACCGGATTCAGTAATCATGCAGGCTGCTCAAAGAAGAGCTGAAAACCCGGCGTCTCAATGTTCTGCACCTCCGGATAAAGAAGGACGTTGGCTGGACAACATAGGGAAGAGGTTTGCCGCCCTGGCAGCCACTTTTATAAGAGCCTCCAACGCTATGGTCATTCTGGGTAGGTATGACCTACAGATGTGGTCGGACATCTCTTCGCTCTTAGAACATCTTCCTGAAGATAAGAAAAAGGAAGCAAGGGATATCTTGTCAGAAGGGGAAAGAGCTTCCACTGAGATGATAGAGATTGCAACGGAAATCTCTTCGACTTCATTCCGGCAAATGGCATGAGCAGCGGTGCTGAGGCATCAGGGGTGGCTTAAGGCAACTAGCTTCCGTCCTGAGTTTCAGGCTAAGGTGCTTGATATGGCTTTTGACGGCGAATGCCTATTTTGAAATCATATAGATGAAGCCCTTCAGTCTATAAAAAAGGACACAGACACGGCTAAATCCCTGGCAACGCTACAACAACGTCATTTTCAGTCCTTTCGGGGCCTAGTTCGAGGGCAGTACGCATCCAGACCGCAGTTCCAACAGCGGTTCTAACATTATCCTCAAGCAACCTATCAGGCGTTCAACCAACCTTACAGGTCCGGCACTGCATCGTCCTATTCACTGGTCGTAAAAGGCAACAATCTGCCGGAAGACAACAGGATTCTAACAAGAGGCAATGAGTTTCTCCAGGCCCCCGCCACCACAGCTCCACAAAAATTCAAACCAACCTGCTCAAAATTCTTAAAAAATTGGACGTCCATCTCGGCGGACAGATGGGTTTTGGATGTCTTCGGTCACGGTCATACTCTAGAGTTTGTTCAGTACCCTCCAACTACCCCTCCTTCGAAGGAAGTGCATCGTCATCTGCCAGATCTCAAGAGGGAAATACAAATTCTTCTTTCCAAATGCGCCATAGAAAAGATACCCTTACATCAGCGCAATCGGGGGTTATATTCCCACTTCTTAATCATAAAGAAGACAAAAAAATGGAGGCAGGTCTTGGACCTCTGGTTACTGAACAAATTCATCAAAAACCAATCTTTCAAGATGTTGTCTCTGCAGGACATCCTTCTTCTTATGGAAAAAGAAGATTATCTGCCATCTCTCGATCTTCTCCATGCTTATTTTTGCATCCCCATTCACCCCAAGCATTGAAGATCTCAGGTTTGAAGTGGCGGGGTGCCATCATCAATTCAGAGTGCTTCCCTTCGGTTTGAAGTCGCTCCCAGAGTCTTCACCAAATGCATGGCACCGATAGCTGCCTTTCTGAGATGCTCAGGACATCAGGTATTCGCCTACCTGGACGATTGGTTAATAAAAGCTCCTTCGTTTCAGGCAGCTAGGAACTCTACTTAAACTTGCCGGAATCTCTTCCAGTCTCTGGGTCTCCACCCAAATCTAGAAAAGTCTTCTCTCATTCGTTCCAATTCTCTAACTTTCCTAGGAGCTTGCATTGATACAAATCTCGGCAAAGCTTTACCAACTCTCAAAAGGGTCTTGCGTCTCTAGGGAATGACACGCCTTCTAGCGTCAAAAATGTCAGTTTCTGTCAGAAAGTACAAATATATGCTGGGGATGATGTCCTCATGCATTCAACTAATTCCAAATTTCCATCATCGTATGCGCCCACTGCAGCAGCAACTGGACACTCAATGGATTCAATCCAAAGGGTCATTCAACGACACGATTCAAATCTCGACGGCTATGAAAACTGCAATGTCTTAGTGGGAGATCGAGGAAAACATGACTCAGGGGCTGTCCTTCATTCACTCAACTCCTCAGTTTGTGATGACGTCAGATGCGTCCATGGAGGGCTCGGGAGCTCACCTCCAAAAGCTTAAAGTGCATGGAAAATGGTCCAAACAGGAATCGAAATGCCACATAAACCTTCTAGAGTTTAGAGCGGTGTTCTTGGGCCTCAAAGCATTTTTGCCTCGGATTAGAGAATCTCCAGTTCTGGTCCTGACAGACAACACCACCACCATGTTTTATCCACAGAAACAGGGTGGCGTGAGATCTCAGGTTCTCTCTCTTAAAGAGCAAGAGATATGGGAATGGCTTCTCCTCAACCAACTCTCACTCCGAGTGTAGCACGTGCCAGGAGTCCACAATCAGTGGCCCGACTCTCAACAGGGTGTCCAAACAGTGCCTTGAATGGGAGCTCAATGACCAGATGTTGCAGATGGTCTTACGATCTTGGGCTTTCCAACGTTAGATCTGTTCGCTACGTACCTAAACAAAAAGTGCATCTTTTACGCAAGCAGGACTCCTCAGCCGGGATCGTGGGGAGACTCCTTTCTGCTCTCCTGGATAGAAAAATGTGCCTACGCCTTCCCCCCATTTCCTCTCATTCCTCGAGTTCTCCCAAAAATAAAACAGGAGCCGTGCCTCATAATTCTCATCGCTCCCGGCTGGGCAAGGCAATTTTGGTACACAGAGCTTCTGCGCCGATTAGAGTGCACTCCCATTCTCTTTCCTCCAAAGGAGGATCTTCTTTACATGAACAAGGGGCAAGTGATTCATCCACAAATTCCCTCTCTTCACTTATCAGCTTGGCTTCTCACTTCATTGAATTTGAGAGTTTGAAAATACCCAATGATTGCAAAACAATTTTACAAAATCCTCGAGTTCCTTCTACGCTGAAACGTTACTCTGCAAAATGGAAAAGATTCTGTGAGTGGTGCAGTGTTCATTGTTTACATCCTCTTTCATCCACACCGGAGCAAGTATTACCATATCTCTTATACCTAGCCAAGGCGAGATTTCATATTCGTCCATTAAAATCCACCTTGCTGCGATTTCTAGATACAGACGACATCTGGATCAATCTTCATTGTGGTCTCATAGACTTATTAAGGAATTTCTAAAAGGACTATTCAGGACCTACCCGCCGGTGAAATCCCCTCCAGAGCTATGGCAACTAAATACGGTCTTGTCACAACTAACGCGTTCTCCATTCGAACCTATACACAAATGTGACTTTAAATTTCTCTCATGGAAGGTAGCCTTTCTCTTGGCCGTTACGTCAGCCAGACGTATCAGCGAGATCCAGACATTCTCTACAAAGGAACCATTTCTTCAATTTTTAGCAGGTAGGGTTATTCTGCGTACGAATCCTTCTTTCATACCTAAAGTACCATCATCTTATCGAGCCTATAATTTTGCCTACATTTTTTCCAAGCCCGTCCTCGGTGGCGGAAAAATCTCTTCATTCTATGGCCATCAAACGCTGTTTGAAATTTTACCTGCAAAGGACAAATTCCTTTTGTAAGTCTTCTCAGTACTGGTTTCCTACTCAGCACCAAGGAAGGGAATCGCCCTAACTAGAGCCAGTATTGCTTGCTGGGTCACTTCAGCTATTGTTTCCTGGCATGAGTAGGCTGGACATCCATTGCCTGCAAAAGTGCAGGCCCATTCAACGAGAAAGGTCACAACTTCTTCAACCCTGTTTACGGGGGCTTCTCTCCCTGACATATGCAGGGCAGCAACGTGGGCGAGGACGCACACGTTCACAAAGCATTACTGCCTAGATGGTTGGCGGGAGGCAGATCTAGCCGTGGGACAAGCTGCTCTTCGTCATCTCTTTGCCTAAGGTAGGAGGCTTGTAGCCATTCTGATTTCTTTATCTACTTATTGTGTTTATTCTTGTATAAACTATTTGATTGTTACTTCTACTTGCATTAAGAGAATTCTAGTTATATATGTATTCTTTTCTGATACTGCCATGGTGGGATTGTTCACCTTCCCGCCTTCATTGTTATTTCTATTCAAATATAGATTTACTGCACTTTAATCGGATTCAAGCATATGAATCTATAAAAGATACAATACTGGAGAGAAAACAAGTTACTTACTTACCTGTACATTGTGGTTCTCCAGTATTGATATCTTTTACAGATTCACATGCGACCCACCCTCCTCCCCGGTTAAGCTCACTATTCTACCTCCGAGTAATATATATATATTTGCACACTTGTGCTCAAAATCTGAGGTGGGGTGGCTCTCTGGAGAGGGTTACTCTGAGGTCTCTGCTGTGATTGGCTGACCTATGGATGTTCTAAAATGAGGTTGATAGAGTGCTCAATTGAATTTTCTCACTATGGAGTTCTATGTAATGTTTTAAGTACTACTATTTCTACTGTTACCGTGGGACTCCCACCATGACGACGGGGAAGATTCAAGCATGTGAATCTATAAAAGATATAAATACAGGAGAACCACAGTGTACAAGTAAGTAACTTGTTTTTTGATCAAACGTTATGACAAAGGCCGTATGCATGACTTAGAATGAAAAACATATGTTAAATGCCAAAGGCTTTTAAGATTAAATTGGTATTCGACAGTGCTAAAGGCTGTATGCATGTATTGTGTTGCATGGAATCACATATTATGTTAGTAGGCAATTGTATTGGTGTTGTTGACCTACTCAGACAAACCATGGGTATAGAAGATTTGCTCTGTGATTTGTTCTAAATTAATGTTTATTAGGTTCTCTTATGAGGGATTTTGTATTGTTTTGGCAACTGTAATTTTGCACATATTTGTACTTTTACTATAGTCTACTTGATCGTTGGCTCATTGGATAGCTTATGCTCAATACTGGTGGTCTAGAAGCCAATGATGAAGCTGTAGGCATGATTGAGTCACCAGAAAAGTTATTTCAGATGCCATAGGTCTGATCTGTGTATTATGAAAAAGTACAGAAATGGCTAAACTCAGACTTTATATTATGAAATGGATACTTTAAAGAAAATAGGTATTTTCTCCTGCACTGTGTTAAAGCCTACTAACATATATTTTGTTACGTGAATTTTCACAGATTACCTTTATAAGCAATGATTTTGGTGTTGATTTCCACCTCTCACAATCCCTATGGGTAGAAGATTTGCACAGTAATAATTCTCGCCAGAAACCCATCTGAAAGCCTGATAGGCTTAGATGTCTGGTGGGTCTTTTAATAAACAAAAATGAAAAAAATACACACAGACATATATATATATATATATATATATATATATATATATATATATATATTCACTGAAAAAACCATAGGTTTCACACATGTTATAGTTAGCGGAAATTTTACTGATAAAAAACCAGTGAAATTGCCCCGTTATAGTTAGTGCTGGCAACTATAACTCACGCGACCGCAATCCTCTGCTGATGCTAATACTGTATTTAGACACTTATTTGCCCATGTCTTCTTCCATACATTTTTAGCTATACATATATTACAAATATTTTTTTTTCATAAAGACACATATGTCATCAGCAGAAGATTGCGGTCGCGTGAGTTATAGTTGCCAGCACTAACTATAACGGGGCAATTTCACTGGTTTTTTATCAGTAAAATTTCCGCTAACTATAACATGTGTGAAACCTATGGTTTTTTCAGTGAATTTGCAAGGTTTTTTAAATGCTAATTCCTAACTATAACGTGTGTGAAACCTATGGTTTTTTCAGTGAATTTGTACGGTTTTTTAAATGCTAAGTTACTTTACGCCATTCGAGGCGTGCGCGCCCACTTAACGCAGTTCGTTCCGTGCACGGTTTTTATCAACTTTAATAAGCCCTGTACATTTGGTGGCCTTCGGCCACCAAAAGCACAGGGGGTGGGGTCAATGTGGATAGTGTTTTTTTTATTTCGATTTTATAATTTCATGTTGCCAAAATTTAGTTTTTTTTACCTATTAATAAGCCCTGTACATTTGGTGGCCTACGGCCACCAAAAGCACAGGGGGTGGGGTAAGTGTGGATAGTGTTTTTTTTTTTTTTTTTTTTTTTTACCGTACGCTTACGGTAAGCGTACGGTAAGCGTACTCGGCGAAATTGCCGAAAAAAAAATAAAACCGTTTTTGCTCTTGGGGGATGTTTGGGGACTCCCTCAACATGACTATGTGGGAGGGAGTTGTCATAACAGCCCAGTAACATGTTTTTGGCCATCATGTTTGATAAACAACACAGTGCGAGAGACAAAATGGCGGACGCCGCTTCCTGGTTTCGGCCGATTCGAATGTTTACTAAGATCTAAGAGCCAATCAGAATCGCGCTCGCGCACGCCACCGTACGCTTACGGTAAGCGTACGGTAAGCGTACCGTAAGCGGGCTCAGATATATATATTGATTTAAAGGCTATTTTCTCAGAATCTACTGAACAGATTTACACCAAACCTACAAAAGGCACTTCCTTGACCTAGGGACTACCTCTCTGCCAAATTTCTAGTAATTCTGTTCAGCCGTTCGGGCTGTAGCTCGTTCTAAAGGTCCTATGGAAAAATGCATGGGAAAAACGCGTTTTGGGACCCCCCTTTTATCTCAGCCCCCGCTTGACGAATCCCCCCGAGACTTTCAGGGTAGGAGCGGAGCGTAGCGCCCCACCTATTTTGAGAAATTCGCGAGGATTCATCGACCGGCGCCAAAGTTATTCAAAATAGAATGTTGAGGTTTTCCTATGGAAAAGGGGTCCTAACTATAACTACCTACTGGCGACCGCCAGTAGGTAATATGTGTGTGTGTCTGTGTGTGTGTATATATATATATATATATATGTTGCTCCAATGCACCGAAATGCGAGTCACTCAGGGGGGCGGGTGCCAGAATGTGGCGGTGCACCGCACATTATAAAAGCTCCACAATTCCCTCATTTTGTAGAAGGAAAAACGGCACTCACGGGACTTCGTTACAGCAATGGTTTATTTGTTAAACCGAAAACAGACGCGTTTCAGAATAGATCCTTCATCAGTGTTTACAGTACGCGCTGTGAGGCGCCATTTTAAAGCATCAAGTCAATTATCATCAAAACAGACAAGGGCTGGCGACGTGCCATATTGCGAGCGCCATCTTGGAGAGGTTGTTATTACATTGCCTACTATGTCACAAACAGTCAATATATCTTATAAAACAAAGAATATTCATTGAAAATTCATCACAAGTTCATTTGGTCATATGTTGTTGCTGTTATAGTGATCATAAATCCAATTATAATCTCGCCGTGTATCGGCCACTTGCAACCTGTTATCCCAGGTTGCAAATCTCCCATGTCAGTTATTATTATTGCCGTGTATCGGCTAATGCTGCGAATGTCAATTTCATGATTTCAGTCAATGACAGTGTTTCAAAACCCAAAAGAAAAATATTGGTTTAAACAAAGATTATTCTATTAACAAAAGTTTGATTTCATTAGTCAGTAAGTAGCATTAGTTGCCCAGATGAACCGTTATCTCTTCTCCACCATTTAATCCATTAGGGGATTTTGATTGGAGATCTATAATGTATCGAGATTCCAATCTTCTCAATTTCAATACTCTATCTCCTCCCCTGATGTCAAATGGTACACAATCGATGCTAAAGTACTGCAACAGATCCCTGTGGCTTTTATGTTTAAGGGCAAAGTGGCGTGCTACAGGATAGTTAAAATCTTTTTTTGTGATCGCACGCATATGTTCCAGCACTCTTAGTTTCACGCAATGTATGGTACTCCCTATATACCTAAGTCCACAGGGACATTGTATACAATAAACTGCATGTGTGGTATGGCATGTCATGAATTTATTTATCCTTTCTGCTACTCTTAAGCCCTTTATTTCATAAGTTAACACCCTTTTGCTAAAGGCACATGCCTTACATTTTCCACAGGGGTAGAATCCTCTCATTTCATTTAGAGTTCCCTGTCTTAATGTTATAGCATCTAGATGACTATGTACGAGGCTATCTCTGAGTGACCGTGACTTTTTGAAGGTAATTAAAGGTGCCGCTGGAATATCAGCGCCAATAATGGCGGCAGTTTTCAATCCATGCCAGTTTTTTCTCATTATCCTTCTCAGACTATCCGCATCCTCCGAAAAAGTAGTTATCATTCGGAATTTACCGGTTTCCTCCTTACGATCTTTTTGTTTAAGTAAATCTTTTCTGGGTAAGTGTTCTACCCTTCTGAGAGTGTTCTCTAGGAGACCTGGATTGTAACCTCTCACTATGAATCTATTTAGACTTGCTTTAGCTGCCAAATCAAAGTCACTTTCTTTTGAGCAGTTACGTTTCAATCTGAGGAATTCCCCATACGGAATGCTATTTTTTAATTTTTGGGGATGACTACTAGCAGCATGTAAAGTACTATTTCCGGCGGTAGGTTTCCTGTATAGAGCTGTTGTGATTCTGCCTTCCTGTATCTCGACTTTTAGGTCCAGGTAGTTTACTGCCACTAAACTTATCTCCCCCGAAAATTGTAGGTTGACCTCGTTTTTATTAAGATGTTTGATGTATTCCTCAGCTTCATTAACGGAACCATTCTATACTAGGAAGAGGTCATCGATGTATCTGTACCATGATACTACATTATTAGTCCACTCTACATTGGCCGCAGACCATGCCACCAGCTCCTCCCACCAGCCCACGAACAAGTTTGCGTAGCTGGGGGCGAAGCAGGTGCCCATCGCGGTACCTGAGATTTGTCTGAAAAGATCTCCCTGGAAAATAAAGATGTTATTAAACAAACAAAATTCAATTAACTCCAATAGCATCTCATTATGGGTACTGAATTTCAATGCCCGTTTTTGAAGGAAATATCTAACTGCATTTAGACCCTGTCTATGGTTGATACAAGTGTATAGACTTGTAATATCAAGGACAATCATACAGTAAGATGGTTGCCAAGTGAGATTCTCAATATGTTTGATAAAGTCTGTAGTGTCTTTAATATATGACTTCAACTCGAGTACAGCCTCAAATAAAAAATGGTCTAGGAACCTAGAAAGATTTTCTGTTAGACTTCCCATGGAAGAAACAATTGGTCTCCCAGGTGGTTGATTTTTATCCTTATGCACTTTAGGTAAGTGATAGAATGTGGGTAAAATGGGGTTGTTAGTTCTCAGAAATAAGTATTCATCAAAGTCCAACATTGATTGCTCATACCATTTTCTTTTATTAAGGTGTGTAATTGCTGTATGCTTTCTTGATATTTCGCAGACGTTGTCAATTCATAACAGTTCTTATTTCCCAATTGACGTAGAGCTTCTGCTACATACATTTCTCGTTGGATCAAAACAATATTACCTCCCTTATCCGAGAGTTTGCAGATAATCGACTTATCTTGTTCAAGATCTTTTATTGCAAGTTTCTGCACTTTTGTTAAATTGTCTCTTTTTTTATAAGTCTTTCCATTATTGTTTTCTCGGAACTTGATCAGTTTCTTGATGACTGTTTTCTGAAAAAGTGTCTATGGCATCAAAAGGCATCTGTGGTAGAAACTGTGAGGGTAATTTCATGCCACTTTTCGGTGCTTCTTGTTCTATGCCAACACGTTTTATCCTTTGACTCATGGTGACCGTGGACTGTAGTTCTTCAGTTGTCCCTTCTTGACGCAGATCCTCTAGGATTTCCAACGCAATCAGGTCATTACCAACCAACAGGTCAGTGTTGTTCTGTGACTTGAGCATTTTCGTTTCTTTAGGTGTTGGTTTCAATTTGAAATACTTATGTAACTTAAGTTTACGAACAAATTTGCACAAGTCAATTCTTGTTTGGGTAAACTCCATTCGGCTTTGTGGACAGAATGTTAATCCCAACTTGAGCACCGATTCTTCGGCTGTCGTTAAGATTTTTGATGTCAAGTTTATTATAGTTAGATGATCTTTATCTACCATCTGCCTCCTCTCTTGTTCCATGTAGTTCTGGTTGATTGATTTGATCTTGTTCTTCCTCTTCCAGCCCCCCCTTCGGGTTTTTCGCTTTCCGGGGGTTTGCTCTTTCCCCCTCTTAACCATGACTGTCGGATGACATTGAACTCCTGTTGAAAAGGGGTCTTTATGGGTTCTCCCGGAATGCAGGGTGAATCATCTTCCGATTGTTCGTTTTCAGTTACATCGGACTCTGAGGTTTCGACTCTAGGTAGTTTCTCAAATGTCGTTGTTTTGTTTTTGTTTACCACTTCCAATTGGATTTATGATCACTATAACAGCAACAACATATGACCAAATAAACTTGTGATGAATTTTCAATGAATATTCTTTGTTTTATAAGATATATTGACTGTTTGTGACATAGTAGGCAATGTAATAACAACCTCTCCAAGATGGCGCTCGCAATATGGCGCGTCGCCAGCCCTTGTCTGTTTTGATGATAATTGACTTGATGCTTTAAAATGGCGCCTCACAGCGTGTACTGTAAACACTGATGAAGGATCTATTCTGAAACGCGTCTGTTTTCGGTTTAACAAATAAACCATTGCTTGAACGAAGTCCCGTGAGTGCCGTTTCTTCCTTCTACAAAACGAGGGAATTGTGGTGCTTTTATATTGTGCGGTGCACCGCCGCATTCTGGCACCCGCCCCCCTGAGTGACTCACATTTCGGTGCATTGGAGCAACATGTAACTGACGAGGGCACCATCCCGGAACATTTGCAATCGTGTAGGAGGTCAAGAGGAGAGACCGCGACAACGATCTACAGCGCGTCTGGCAAATTATAGAAAACATCGGTAAATCCAGCTTTCTATACTTATGCACTTGTTGAAAAAACTGTATCCAGGATTGGGCGAGGGACTAAAAAACAGCATAAAAAATAAACCGAAACAGAGCCCGGGATCGGAGCTCCACGCTAAACGCTCAGATAAGTATGTTTAGCGTTACAGAGCGCAAAGAGGCAGTGAATGACATTTTTTAAACAAACAGGTCAGACCCAAGGAATACTTCAAAAGCCACAACAAGCAATGTCCCAGATACATTGTTAATACTCTACACGAAATTGGAAAGGCTATATGAGAGTGAGACACGCAAGTGGTGGGAGGCCACTTCATTACAAAATTACATCGAAGTTGAGAGGGTCCCCAGGGGCTTGCGGATATACACTGTCCCAGCATACGCGAATCCGGATCCGATGCTTTTAGAAGCTTGGGCGGCTCACACAGCTCTTTCATGCAAAGGGTTGCTGGAGATACTCGTACAATTCGCCTGGAGTGACAGAGACAAAACCCTCAAAGAGATAGAAACTCTAGAAGAGGAATTAAGTCAGAACCTAGATAAAGACCAACAAGAAAAATTAAGAGAAACCATGAAACAACGACTCACAAAATATGAAATGAAAATTAAATCACGAAAACAAGAGAAATACGATCGGGACGAGAGAGATTACGCGATGGGGAGAGTCCTAACCTTCGCCAAGAAATTTGAACAACCACGAAAAGAAGTGGTAAACAAAAACAAAACAACGACAATTGAGAAACTACCTAGAGTCGAAACCTCAGAGTCCGATGTAACTGAAAACGAACAATCGGAAGATGATTCAGCCTGCCTTCCGGGAGAACCCATAAAGACCCCTTTTCAACAGGAGTTCAATGTCATCCGACAGTCATGGTTAAGAGGGGGAAAGAGCAAACCCCCGGAAAGCGAAAAACCCGAAGGGGGGGCTGGAAGAGGAAGAACAAGATCAAATCAATCAACCAGAACTACACGGAACAAGAGAGGAGGCAGATGGTAGATAAAGATCATCTAACTATAATAAACTTGACATCAAAAATCTTAACGACAGCCGAAGAATCGGTGCTCAAGTTGGGATTAACATTCTGTCCACAAAGCCGAATGGAGTTTACCCAAACAAGAATTGACTTGTGCAAATTTGTTCGTAAACTTAAGTTACATAAGTATTTCAAATTGAAACCAACACCTAAAGAAACGAAAATGCTCAAGTCACAGAACAACACTGACCTGTTGGTTGGTAATGACCTGATTGCGTTGGAAATCCTAGAGGATCTGCGTCAAGAAGGGACAACTGAAGAACTACAGTCCACGGTCACCATGAGTCATAGGATAAAACGTGTTGGCATAGAACAAGAAGCACCGAAAAGTGGCATGAAATTACCCTCACAGTTTCTACCACAGATGCCTTTTGATGCCATAGACGCTTTTTCAGAAAACAGTCATCAAGGAACTGATCAAGTTCCGAGAAAACAATAATGGAAAGACTTATAAAAAAAGAGACAATTTAACAAAAGTGCAGACTCTTGCAATAAAAGATCTTGAACAAGATAAGTCGATTATCTGCAAACCCTCGGATAAGGGAGGTAATATTGCTTTGATCCAACGAGAAATGTATGTAGCAGAAGCTCTACGTCAATTGGGAAATAAGAACTGTTATGAATTGACAACGTCTGCGAAATATCAAGAAAGCATACAGCAATTACACACCTTAATAAAAGAAAATGGTATGAGCAATCAATGTTGGACTTTGATGAATACTTATTTCTGAGAACTAACAACCCCATTTTACCCACATTCTATCACTTACCTAAAGTGCATAAGGATAAAAATCAACCACCTGGGAGACCAATTGTTTCTTCTATGGGGAGTCTAACAGAAAATCTTTCTAGGTTCCTAGACCATTTTTTATTTGAGGCTGTACTCGAGTTGAAGTCATATATTAAAGACACTACAGACTTTATCAGACATTTCGAGAATCTCACTTGGCAACCATCTTACTGTCTGATTGTCCTTGATATTACGAGTCTATACACTTGTATCAACCATAGACAGGGTCTAAATGCAGTGAGATATTTCCTTCAAAAACGGGCATTGAAATTCAGTACCCATAATGAGATGCTATTGGAGTTAATCGAATTTTGTTTGTTTAATAACATCTTTATTTTCCAGGGAGATCTCTTCAGACAAATCTCAGGTACCGCGATGGGCACCTGCTTCGCCCCCAGCTACGCAAACTTGTTCGTGGGCTGGTGGGAGGAGCTGGTGGCATGGTCTGCGGCCAATGTAGAGTGGACTAATAATGTAGTATCATGGTACAGATACATCGATGACCTCTTCCTAGTATGGAATGGTTCCGTTAATAAAGCTGAGGAATACATCAAACATCTTAATAAAAACTAGGTCAACCTACAATATTCGGGGGAGATAAGTTTAGTGGCAGTAAACTACCTGGACCTAAAAGTCGAGATACAGGAAGGCAGAATCACAACAGCTCTATACAGGAAACCTACCGCCGGAAATAGTACTTTACATGCTGCTAGTAGTCATCCCCAAAAATTAAAAATAGCATTCCGTATGGGGAATTCCTCAGATTGAAACGTAACTGCTCAAAAGAAAGTGACTTTGATTTGGCAGCTAAAGCAAGTCTAAATAGATTCATAGTGAGAGGTTACAATCCAGGTCTCCTAGCGAACACTCTCAGAAGGGTAGAACACTTACCCAGAAAAGATTTACTTAAACAAAAAGATCGTAAGGAGGAAACCGGTAAATTCCGAATGATAACTACTTTTTCGGAGGATGCGGATAGTCTGAGCAGGATAATGAGAAAAAACTGGCATGTATTGAAAACTGACGCCATTATTGGCGCTGATATTCCAGCGGCACCTTTAATTACCTTCAAAAAGGCACGGTCACTCAGAGATAGCTTCGTACATAGTCATCTAGATGCTATAACATTAAGACAGGGAACTCTAAATGAAATGAGAGGATTCTACCCCTGTGGAAAATGTAAGGCATGTGCCTTTAGCAAAAGGGTGTTAACTTATGAAATAAAGGGCTTAAGAGTAGCAGAAAGGATAAATAAATTCATGACATGCCATACCACACATGCAGTTTATTGTATACAATGTCCCTGTGGACTTAGGTATATAGGGAGTACCATACATTGCGTGAAACTAAGAGTGCTGGAACATATGCGTGCGATCACAAAAAAAGATTTTAACTATCCTGTAGCACGCCACTTTGCCCTTAAACATAAAAGCGACAGGGATCTGTTGCAGTACTTTAGCATCGATTGTGTACCATTTGACATCAGGGGAGGAGATAGAGTATTGAAATTGAGAAGATTGGAATCTCGATACATTATAGATCTCCAATCAAAATCCCCTAATGGATTAAATGGTGGAGAAGAGTTAACGGTTCATCTGGGCAACTAATGCCAATTACTGACTAATGAAATTAAACTTTTGTTAATAGAATAATCTTTGTTTAAACCAATATTTTTCTTTTGGATTTTGAAACACTGTCATTGACTGAAATCATGAAATTGACATTCGCAGCATTAGCCGATACACGGCAATAATAATAACTGACATGGGAGATTTGCAACCTGGGATAACAGGTTGCAAGTGGCCGATACACGGCGAGATTATAATTGGATTTATGATCACTATAACAGCAACAACATATGACCAAATGAACTTGTGATGAATTTTCAATGAATATTCTTTTTTTATAAGATATATTGACTGTTTGTGACATAGTAGGCAATGTAATAACAACCTCTCCAAGATGGCGCTCGCAATATGGCGCGTTGCCAGCCCTTGTCTGTTTTGATGATAATTGACTTGATGCTTTAAAATGGCGCCTCACAACGCGTACTGTAAACACTGAAGGATCTATTCTGAAACGCGTCTGTTTTCGGTTTAACAAATAAACCATTGCTGTAACGAAGTCCCGTGAGTGCCGTTTTTCCTTCTACAAAACGAGGGAATTGTGGAGCTTATATATATATATATATATATATATATATATATATATATATATATATATATCAGGATCTGATGTTTCCGGTCACTTGATGAAATCCAATATGATCTCTTAAGGACTTTTTCTGCATATCATGTTTAACACGCATTAATGTTGTTTTCACCCTAACCAAACAAGATGTTAATTCAATGTAGTAATAACATTGAATTAAGGGGCACGCTTTTGAAATATAAGTCAATATTATCATTGCAAAAAGACCATGACATCCTTTTAGATATATACCTGATATCTAAATGTGTGAAGTATTTTGTTTATGTTTATTCACGTTGTGTGGTCACATGGGTGTAGCATCACAATTTAAAAATGGCAATTTTACCTCTTTTCGTTGATGTGATCAAGGGCGAGTGACGCCCGAAACGCGTCTTCAAAGGATTCTACAGCTTAAATAAAATTATTGCTGCTTTAAATCCGTGGTTCGTGATTCCTTGGTGACTGGGTCGGCGAAAAAACAAGCTGCAAGTTTACTAAGGACCAGGTGTGTTTCTATATATATATATATATATATCTCACTCCTTCGTTCGCTTCACCAATTCCTCAAGCCGCAACAGAGCAGACACCAATGCGGTTTTCTTTTTCTAAATTTTATTTGCTTTCCGCCTTAACACGTTTTGGCCGCAGAGACGGCCTTCATCACATGACAAGTACACGTTGTATCGTTTTTTTTAACGCAGCGTTATCATGGTCAGAGAAGCAAGACTTTGGTTGAGTAACGTTCCCTCTGTGTCTCAAATATAATACAATTCAAATTCATTGTTATGTTTCGTTTAATTTGTCCACTATTTACAACTCTTTGATACAGTTCATAATTCTAAAATAATTTTTGGCAATTCATCAATATAAACACGTGCAATTCTACCAGTAATTTTGTCTCATAATCTAAATCCACAGAATAGAGAGAAAATAAAGTAAAATAAAAAGACAAAAAAGAAAATGTTGAGACAAAATAAAGAAATAACAAGAAAAACTTTCATATATTTTTTCATATTTTTTTTTCCATATTATTTTCCACCCTTCATTTTTTTGTTGTTTTCATCTCTCTTTCCCCTACTGGACAAATTCTATGTACAGACCTAGTCTACTCGTCAGTTTATAAACTGGAATTAAATTCCTCATCGTAGTTTAACCCGTTAGGTATTTTGCAATCCAAAACAATGATATATCTCATTTCCAACTCTCTCAGTGTCTTTACGCGGTCACCACCTCTTTTATTTGTGGGTACTGTGTCGATCACAAAATACCTCATTTGATTGGGGTTTTTCTCATGGAATACTTCGCAGTGGCGTGCCACCGGATAAGTGCGCTCTCCATTAGTGATCGCTCTCATATGTTGCAAGATCCTCCTATTTACAGGCAATGTGACACTACCCACATACCTTAAATTGCAGTACATGTCAGCACATATATAGCAAAGTCCATTTTGAAGTTATAGGCTCCCTTAATTCTCACCTCCCTTTGACTGAAAGGTGTAAGGTATGTCGTGGTGTTTTGACCTATACTAATATATATGTATATTTATATAAGTTTCAGGACCGCACTCCACGACAGGTAAGATTCCACTTTCCTTATTCAAAAGGCCTGCAGCTTCCCATTCCTACATATCGTCCCTGGCCTTACGAATCCTTGTGATTCTCATCAGAGGCCCGTGCAGCAATCCTTTTAAATCAAACTGCATTCTCCCACTTGAGTTTTTATATTGTTTGTTTGGCCTCAGGTGTGCCTGATGGAAAGTCATTTGTTGAGCACTCTGGGCGATGTAGTACTTTTCATTTTCCAACCCTCCGGTGGGTATCGGTGCTGCACGTGATTCCGGGACCAATTCATCGAGACACACACATACACACACACACGCACACACACTCGTACAGCATGGGGTTGTGCGTCATTCCACTTGAAACATTGTCCTTTCATGGGTTCCCTTTCAATTCTTATCTTTTAGTCATTTTGCTTTGATTTTTTTAAATACAAAGGGGAGAAAACCAGGGAGACATTTTCTTGTGAAAATAAATAGTATTTCAATCAATAAACGTTGGACATATTGAACTTCATATGTACAAACACATGGAACGGTAGCACTGCGTTACATTGAATGGCCGTGCATAGCCGTTCTTAGTTGGTGGAGCAATTTGTCTGTTTAATTCCGATAACGAACGAGACTCCTCCATGGTAACTAGTTACGTGACCCCCAGCGTATATACCACGTCACGTGTCACTTGCGCTGTCACAATCCTTCACGAGCACTCGTGCACAGTATCTTGTAGGTTACATGCCATTCAATGTAACGCAGTGCTACCGTTCCATGTGCTTGTACATATGAAGCTCAATATGTCCAACATGTTTATTGATTGAAATACTATTTATTTTCACAAGAAAATGTCTCCCTGGTTTTCTCCCCTTTGGATTTAATTCTTCGCAACTAATTGTGCCACATGTACTTGACCTGCAAATAATACCCTTGTTTGAGACACTGTTGTTTGTTACAGATTACTGCCCTAGTCTCCTTGGGGTATATGAGCTACCTCCTGTAGTCTGATACTTCTTGATTTTTTTAAAGCATATTACAGCTCCCCAGGCAGTGCTAACAGCCTTTTTACTCATTCCATATGCAGGCGACCATTGTGGAATGGTATTGCCCATAGTGTATCATTGTTTTACCGTTCCAAGATAGCTAACATGTTGATTCTAGACGTGGTAACCATGTTAAAACTTAAGAACATGGAAACGCTATGTACAATTCCAATGGAAGACAGCCACCTGCTACTACGTTTTATTTTGTTATTGCAAGCTTATTCCCATCATGTTTAGGTGGCAGCATGTTTTCTTTATCATTTCTCAATTATACTTTTATTCTTTTATCTTAGCTATGCTGTTGGGTTAGCGTGTGTGTTTTATGTTGGTTGCATAAGTGGGTGAGTACATGAATGAGTAAGTGGGCGGATGAATTGATCCATGAGTGCAAGGAATGAGTGAAAAAGTGCTTGGGTAATTACTTTTTGCATGCCGAATGCCATCAGTCACTGAAAAGACTCTTTAATTTATATGTCAGGCCTGTTGGTATTTCCAATGCTTGTTCGTAAGGTTTACCTTGTTTACTTTTTTGCTGCTCTGAGACTTTTTGACCCTCACCTTTCAAAACAGTGAACAAGCCGATCAGCAGTCATCAGCGGAGGGTAGGGTTTTTATATTCATTGGCATGAGCTGCCAGGTTTATGAGCTACAATGTGCCCATAGAATTGGCGATCAATGCAACACTGCTAGTGTCTGGATGACATTTTTAGCAATTTTAAGCAATTGTTTACAATATTCATACATTGACCTTTGGCTTGGCTCCACCCTAATAAGTATTCATCTCTCATCCAGCCCTATAAGCTGGCGATGTATCATTCCACCTTCCATAAGCATTTCCATTAGAACACACAAGGGATTATTCTAATCTGAAAAATAAACCCGACTGTGCTGCTTGTCACATTCAGTGTTTTTTCTCTTACGTTCATCCTCCATAGAAAGCAATATTTTCCCTATTTGTTCCCAGCTTTGCCAGCTGGACAGGCTTTAATGTGATAAACAACATTTGCACATACAATACCTGCAAACAACATTTGTGAATGCCATTGTTTACACTTGTTGGTATTTTAAGTCCAGACCTATTGGCTTTGCCAATGCTTATTATTTAATCTGTGAGTTGAGCACACCCTGCTTCTGATTTCCTTGTTTATGGACACGGATGGTTGCCTGTGTTATTTTGATCACATGCCAAGGCCCTTTAAGTTATGTATTTATGAAGGCATATATTTTCTTCCTTGTCCTTGACTGCCCATCAGCTGACAGGAATATTAATGTTTTTCCTTTAGTGACAGAAATATTATCTCACTGATTAGGATACTTGTGGACTGTGTATTGGAGCCACGGCCTACACTGTAGGACTGCATTGCTCCTGGCTTCATAGTTTTCTGCCTTCAGAACTCCATAATGTGGTAATTCCACTTTTTATTATATGGGACAAATGAGCCACTCTTTGTTAGCAGGCAGTTATGAGTATGTTGTGGGCTCCTGTGTGCAGCACCTCAGTCTCACTCGCCACGTATTCTTTATAAACAAAGTACTTATTAGTCCACTTGTTTTTAGGTCGAGACTCACAGCGCTTGCTCTGTCTGCAAGACCTGTTGTATCAGTGGCGTAGTTAGACCTATGGCCGCCCGTGGCGGCCCCTGCATATCCCGCCCCACGGCCGTGTGTAAGAGCAGGGGGGGCTGGCGATTTCCTCAGTGGCCGCCCCGCGATGGCTGCAGGTAAGAGCCTGGGGGTAGGTGTTGGGGAGGCTGCCGTCACCAAAACTCGTGCAGCCTTGGGTGGACCACCTCCCCTTGCTACGCCACTGTGTTGTATCCTCTTCTATGGGCTTTGGCACACCCACCAGTTGCCTTTGGTTGTTAACTGTGTCTTTTAGAAATGCTGGCTTGTTATTGGTGAGTATGTTTAAATGCCCCTCCTTTGTCTACTTAGCTCTCTCCCTGCGATTTCACTAAGAGAATAGTTTTGTTGGCCATCAAACTGTACAGCCTGTGATGGCCTTTTCTCTCTCTTCCCATCTGTCTAGTGTAGGTTTATTTATAGCTAGTGTCGGCTACAGAAACATGAGCGCTCTTCCCTCCTTGTATGTGAGGGCTGAACAGAACAGTCTTTGGCATTGCATGGGCATTTTAGGGAGTGCTGCGCATGATACAGCATGCTTTCTCATTTGTAAGGGTGTGTTAGTGCCTTATTTTTCTTTTCTCCTGCTCCGCATTGCTTTTTTTAACAGAACGAAAACAAACTGCTTAAGCATTTTTTTGTTCGTGCTGCACATAATTAAGCATGCGTTTTCATTTGTAAGGGTGTGTTAGTTTCTTTTAGCACTACATTTAAATTATTATTTTTTTCATCCTGCTCTGTATTGCTCTTTTTAACAGAACAGAAACAAAAGGGCTCTTCTATGCTCCTTGTATATGAGGGCTGAACAGAGCGGTCTTTGGCATTGCTTAGGCATTTTTGTGTGTGCTGCGTACAATAAATGATGCGTTCTCATTTCTAAGGCTGTTAGTGCAGTCCTCTTCCACATACAAAGGAACACGACCTAAAAAGTTAGTTTTAGCACTTCATAGAATTATTTGTATTTTCACCTGCTCCGCAATGCTCTTTTAACAGAACACAAACAAACTGCTGTACTGACCGAGTTCCTTGCTTAAAGGATGGTTCCACAGCACTGCCTAACGCAGATCCAACTAGTAACCATTAAACCCTAAAAGTGGGGAGAGGATGTGGCGTAATGAATAGAGCTGCCGACTTCCAAGCTGGGGAACCAGGTTCGAGCCTCAGCGTGGGCACAACATCCTGTGATTCTGGACTAATCACTTTACCCTTTGCCTCCCAAGAATGAACGTGTCCTTAACTACTGCTCAAGCGCCAGTGTTGATGATTAAGTGCTGGTTCGAGCCCCAGAAACAAACCGGCTCAAATTAAGCACTGACAAAATGTAATTCTTGTTCTTTTCTCCTGCTCCGCATTGCTCCTTTTAACTGAATGCAAACAAACTGCATAGGCATTTTTGTGTGCGTTGCGTAAATTAAGCAGTTAGTGCCCTTCTCTTCCAAATTCAAGGGAACATGACCTAAAAAGTTACTTTAAGCACTAAATACAATTATGTGTCTTTTTACCTGCTCTGCAATGCTCTTTTTAACGGAACGCAAACAAACTGCTGTACCGACCGAGTTCCCTGCTTAAAGGGTGGCTCCAGAGAAAACAATTTCAAATAATGCACGAACGCTAAGCGGAAATATTATTCCATGGACCAAGCAGTCTCCTTAACAACTTTTTAATTAGTCTTGTAATGTCACTTTTCCAGCCCTCCAGCTTAATTATTGGACGTGATTTATATTTTACAATTGTACTTATAATTTACTGATGCGTATAAATAAGGCTGCGGCAAAATATGTTTTACTGTTGATGTTCTGCCAGTGCTGCATAATGCTCCCACGCCTGGGACAGGTTAATTTAGAAAGAAAAAAATCCTTGTTACATCCTAAAACGGTCTGTCAAATTTCCATTTTCCAAACCCAAAATGCTACACCTTTTATTATTATACTTAATAAAGGAGTTCTAAGCATTTGTTAGCATTCCATTCTCTTTATCACACTTCTATCCATATATTACGCTCCCACTCTTAAAACACAGAAAAACAGAAGCTCCTGTTTTGCAGTCTGCCTGTTTGTGATAAAAAAATAATTCTCTTTCCTAAGGATGTGTTTTTTTCTTCTATATATTCTAATGAAGGAGCTAAAAAAACAAATGCGCTTTAATAACAAAAACAAAAGACTTGGCAGCTTAAGAAATAAATTTGATATTCTGTGGGAAACTTCCTGTCCTCTAGTTAATTGGACATCACTCCATGTTTACATGTAAAACAAGCATTTGCAATGAAATAGGTCTCGCATTATTGAACGTTTCAGCTATTGGCATTGCAAATAACAATGCTTGTTTCTTAGGTAAATTGGACCTAGTGGTCTAGTTACCCCTCTCTAGTGAAGGAATATTTGTGCGAGTGAGTTTTACTTTTCATTCAGCTTCGTTTCTTCGATTCATCAGACCGTGGTTAGTAGTCACTAGACTGTTCTTTTTTTATTTATTCTCTTCAGAAGAATGTGCCTCTGTTTCTCCTGATGATGACCTAGGAGTGATATAAAGGCCGAAACAAAGTCAACATATCTAGCAATTACCCCAAAAGCATATATATTCAGTACACTTAGGGTCACCATGCGGGGTTGCATCTTGTGCCTATACATTCTGCTATAGAGTAGTCTTTTGCGTCATTTTCATACACACGTTGTTAATGCATCATTATTTGCATCAAGCACCTTTTCAGCACTATTGAATGTTTGATAATTGTACAATTTATACATCTGTTTTTAAATACAGTTTTTACAAGCTGCATGTGTCTTCTTGGATCTTTACAAACATTTTGATACAGTTATTGTGAATTGGAGTTCCTGCTTTCTACTCTGCCCAGCTTGCAATGTCCATGAGCAGCAGAAACTACAATCAATTCTTTCCCTCCCAGGACTCTCTTGGCATTGTAATGCAGCTGTCCTGTGTTGCCCTGGAGTACCTCTGGCCACTTCCTGGGTTTTCAGCGAGACCTTGTTATGTAGGGCACTCGCGCTATGTACTTCAGTCTCTTACTTCACAGTTAGATTTTCTCTTACTTCACAGTTAGATGTCACTGCACTCTGACATTCGGCTCTGGATATGGAAGGATTTTCTGAGTAGAGATGCTGACTTTTCATTTTGTGGTTAAAAAAACATACCTTGTAACTGAAACGGTGAAAATAGCAAATAATCCATGATTTTCCTCTTTGGCATGGGGTGTCTTCTCAAGATATTGTGGAAAACAACGATTCTTCCAGTGCATTTTGAAGCATTAGACATTATTCCTAAACATATTATACATATGGATAAAATAGGATATATATGAAGTTCAACCGTGCATGGTCATTTGTAGTGGGCACATTCTTCATTGAAGTCGCTCCTGGGTTAAAATAAATCAACAGAATGGACCACTGGGCTGTCAGTGTTGGTTGTGCCTCTCAAATTAAGGTTGTCTGAATTAAACACAAATCTCATTCAGGACTATGTGCATGCAACTAATACATCTCAATTTGCTACAGTGCCCAGAACGGACAGCCTGCTGCATCTCAAAAATATTTTATGCCAAAAACAAATATGGTGCTCTTATTTAGTACACTAGGTGAGATAGTCTCAAGAACGTGTGATAACTATTGCAAAATTAGCTTAATGCAACTTTACACATCACAGTCTATCGCTGGAAAATAACACTGTGTTAACGTCGTATTCTCAACACGGCGGCAGCATGCGATAGTCCCAAGATAACGCGCCAAACGACCGCGTTAAAATTAACCTAACGCCGAAAAAATGCGAAAACCCAACGCGAAAAAAGTGGCGATGTGGCCAACCGCGATACAAAAATCTGTGATAAGCAGCGACAGGCCTGCAATCCCCACGCATCATGCGGGAAAATGCACCATAAAAGCTGAAAAAATGCGTAGTAACATGGATGTACCCGGACCGAGTGCAGAGGACAACACAAACCCCACAAGCCCCATAGACGACCAGCAAGGAACATCGGGGTCGGGTAAGGCCTAGAGGAAGAGAAAGGCGCGGTTCAGTCCGCAGGAAAACAGGATCACCGTTACGGAGGTGACAGAACACTACCAACAACTGTTCGTCACCTCCAACGTGTCAAAGGCAACAAAGACGCAAATATCGCAGACCATCTTGGACCCTGTGAATCCAGATGCAGCGTTGAGGAGGACAATGGAAGAGCTCAAGAGGCGCTGGAAGGATGTGAAGGCCAAAACCAAGAAGAAACTCGATGCCAACCATCAGGCAGCAATGCAGCCTGCAGGTGGCAGTCCTGCGGAACACCAGGAGCTGGATGAGATGGAGGAACTGGTCTCCGCAGTCATCAGTGGGGAGACGGTGGCAGGATTTGGAGGTCCAGGCACTGCATGACGTGACCGGACACAACAGCACCAGGGTGAGTCCCGAAAAGGGACTGGGAGGATGGGGGGAGATGGGCACAATGGCACACATGCACAATTAAGTACAGCACACCCACAATGGCTCTGGACCATGTCCCTGATCCCCTAGGCACACTGCAGCCCACACACATAGCAAACACAGCATATCAACATCGACGACAATGTGGTACAAAGTGCAACACTTTCACCACAGAACAGAGGGCACAACTGGTTCCGCCAGTGCGTAGAAACTGGCCAATCACATCTGGCATAGCAGGAAACTGTGAAATGAAAATGTACCTGTACAACCTCACATCCGTCATGTAGTACAAATGGCCACTGTCCCTCATCAAACAGTCAGCCCCTCCCAAACAGTCACAATGTACATTGTCATGCAGTTCCGATGCAAACATGAACAATGTGTCAACATACATGTCAACACAATGTTAAAATGTATCTCTCCTTCACATAGCAGAGGGAGAATCAACACCTCCTGCAGAGCAGACAACTCATCAGTGATGATGAAGAGGACCTCCACACCTTCGACACCGACGCTCTACAACAGCTCATGGACATCTTAGGCAACCCACCTCCAGGTGCAGGTCAGCCGAGCTGCATCCAGGAGACCCCACCCACTGTACGGACCACACAGCAGGAAGCACTCACGACCATGGCTGGCTCCCAGCACCTCACCGAAGCACGCATTCCAAGGCCAGGTGTCGGACTGCCAGAAGGAGGTGGCTAAAAGGGTGCGGGTGGTGTTCGAAATCATGGCAGCCGAACTTGATTACATACGTGGTTGTCTAATTCCCATCAGGGAACACTTGCACAAACCAACGGACACACACACTGCGACAGAGACACACGTATTTTCACATTTCCAGTACTGAACCTTGCCCAGTGCCCCGGGACAATCATTCACACCCCTACTCTGGACTTGCGTACGCCCGGCTAGCCCACCCCTCTTATGTATGAAGGGGGACGACAGAGCTACATGTACAAGGTCTTACCCACTGCCTGGGGTGACATGGTTGCGTCCGCTGTACAACGCATAATGTAATGTGGTAGGGCCATCATGTATACGTAATGAGCACATGGACACACTTTGATGGTCAGTTGCACTGACTACGGGCACGTGCACCCGCCCTCTCTTTATTACCAGGGTCACCTGACCAGTGACGCCTGTGCTGGATGGGTGTGGAGTGAGTGCGAGCCATCCCTCAAGGAGTGGTTGGTGCTGGCAACAACTTGAACAGTGATCACCATTAAAGCGGAAACAGGAAACACCAACATAACACCAACAACTGCGAAGCATCATGTTGGTAGCCGGAGCAAGTACAGAGGTCACCCAATATTCAACCTGAAGGGTTCTGCGAATCGCAGTGCACTGAGGTAGGGGCACCAGAGCTGATCGTGCTCATGTGAAGAAATTGTCCAAGATTTTGTCCCTTGTGGATTAACATGGTGCAGCTGCAGTAGGGTGTGTTACACTGGCCACATCTTCCCCATCATCGTCCCAGGTCTTCCCCACTGCCTGAGGTGACATAGTTGCATATGCGGTTCACAGCACGTGCCTCAATCATAGCTCCTGGTGTGTAGCTGGACTACCACCGCCAGTCTGCATTGCTGCCTTCTAGTTGTTGCCTCCTGCCCTCCCATTTTTTGTGCCTTCACACCTCCGCACACCTGCCTCCTTTACACATCATCTTCCCAGCTCTTCCCCACTGCCTGAGGTGACATTGTTGCGTGAGCTGTCCACAGCAAAACAATCTATTGGGAAGGGTCCATGAGTTGTGGTGCACTGAGTTGGTGGCACCTGAAGAGCTGAGCAGGGTACCAAGCTGATGATGGCTTCCAAGACATGTGTGATCAACTCTGATAGTCTGGCTGTAAGACCCTTTATACTCTGGCAGTTGTTGGTCGGAGGTGGTCCTGGCGGTGGTGGTGTATGCATCCTGCAGTGATGCATCGTCTGGGCAGCTCAGGACTCAATTTGATGTGTGAGCCCAGGAGGACTGCAGTTGAGGCTAGAGGCAGCGGTCGGTGCAGGGCCACAGACACATGGCATTGATGACCCCAGCTGCTGTATTTTAGGGACGAATCTCCGCCCCAAATCCAACCGCACAGCGTGATGCAATTTGCACAATTCTTCCTTTATTCCCAATTTTATTCCTGGTTTTCCTTCCATTCATCCTATATTTTCCTCTGATTCTGCATTTAAAATTCACACGTAAGGTGACATGCCAATTTTCAATGTTTTCTCATGTTCAAGTTGGTCCCAGACCTTATTACAAGAACAAGTACAGACGCAAAAAGTTCATCCGAAGCAGTATTTTAATAACCCAATGCATTTCGGGCACATCAAGCCCTTCATCAGGGGTAACTAAAAATAACAATGAAACACGCGTCGTTATTTTATCCAACATTGCATAGTCTGAACAGCAAAAGCAAAAGCATAACAGAATAATTGCACCTTAAGTCCCTTCTAGACATCGTCTTACACGTTTGTTAGAATCGCCCCTTCAAAAATCATTCCGTGTATTATTGCTTAAACCATTTACTCTGCCTGATTCTAACTCACTTCCCTCTATTATCTCTCCCTTAACACAAACGGAAAATGCCTCTGACATGCACCTGAATCCTAAACTAAACTTCACATCTTCGCAATCTATGCCTTTCTTATTTTCATCTGCTACCATGTTCCCCTCTCTTCCACAGAATCACACAATCAAACCCCCTCCTTACGCAGCTGTTATTCCACCCACTTCTCCCTTTACCACATCTCAACCACATATCCGTCCCACATCCGACGCAACTTCATCACACATCCTATCATTCTCGCATTCTCTCTCATACTACCCTCCCCCCTCTTTAATACCCACTGCATTCGTTCATCTTCCTCTCACCCTCAAAGAGAACATTTCAACAGTTTTTTCTGCCGTACTTTAACCAAAAATCACTTTCTCCATACCTACTTCAACCAAGTAACATATCCCTCCACCTCTCGCGGTTACGACGAGAAAATGTCTCCCGCTTTTTTTTAAAGGCGTCGATTTTAAACACTCGCACATGGCCTAACCCCACCTACCTAATTAACCCACCCTCGTTGGAACCATGGCCTCGATTTCTAGATACTACCATTCCCATGATGCACTAGAACAACAGATATGCATCTCAATGGAATCGCATAAGCAGCGTATTAATAAAAATTATTGCAATAGGTGCAACTGGACGTCAAACATATTCAAAAGATTATAATCATTGCTACAAATGTCTTTCATTCATGTTAATGTTCATTTAGATGCCCCTTCAATAAAACATCGCTGGATGAACATGATCTTCCACCTTACGTGGGATGATGGCACTTTTCTCAAATTTCTTGACTGATTCCAACTTGACAATGGGTGCAAACCCGTGGTAAGGCAGAGTTATGAAGACGTCATTTGAAGATAGGGAATGCACACCCAATGGGTGTGCATTCCCTAGCTTCAAATGACGTCTTCATAACATTGATGACCCCAGGTCATCAACTCAGAGGCAATCTAATAGTCAGTCAGACAGGGTCCATGACTTGAGCTGCACAGAGTTAGTGGCCCCGGATGCACCGCGGCCGGCACAGGCACAGCGCCATGGGACGGTGACTTGCGGTGCACTGAGATAGGGCCACGAGAGCTGAGCGGGTCCTCCTCGATGTCGAAGGTGAATGTCGCGGAGTGTTACTGGGGACAGTGGAAGGTGTCCTTCCAGGGCATGAAGCAGAGGGCAGAAGCAAGCCGGAACAAGCAAATGGAGTAGAATGCTACAGACTCCTTTTTACCACCAACTCAGTATCAGCTACATGATGATGAAGACAAGCCCCAGGCCATATACTCAGACGCCACCGAAGTTCAACCAGAGAGTGTCCATGATTTTCAGGGCACAGAGTCAGTGGCACCAGGGCTGAAAGGGGATGCAGTCTGCAATGATGTAGACTCTGCCATGAATAAATCAAGGCTCAGATCCAAATGTTTGACCTACTTGACCACAGTGTAGGACGGAGGCAGCGGTCCGCATGGGCCCATATCCATGTGTCGTTGGCTTGCGCTGCACAAAGTTAGTGGCAACAGAGCAGTTGTTGGTAGTGTTCGATCACCTCCGTAACGAGGATCCTTTTTTCCTCAGGACTGAACCACGTCTTCCTCTTACTCCTCTCCCTGCGTACAATGATATGATCTCTGCCATACAGATATCAAGACTCAGTTCCAAATGTGTGACCTGCTCAAGTGCAGTGTAGGCCGAGGGCACTAGTCAGCAGGGGACCACAGACGGGTGTCGTTCGGATGCTATGCACAGAGTTGGTGGCACTACATCGAAGGGAGTACAGTGATATAAAATCTGCCATAAAGTGTGTACTCTGCCATTGCATAATCAAGACTCAGTTACAAATGAGTGACCTACTGGACCGCTGTGTAGGCTGGAGGCAACGGTCAGTGCGGGCCAACCGCTGTTCAGCAAGCTCCTCCTGGAACTCCAACACCCGACGTTGAAATGGCATGTGGAGATGACTTGTGGTTGACAGAGGTAGAAGCACCAGAGCTGAGCGGGTGTGCAGCCTGTGACAATGCCGTGTCCTGCCTGGTACGAACTGGTTTGGATTGGTGTGAGGCCTGCTGGACCGCAGTATAGTCCGAAGGCATAGTCATCAAGGGCCCACAGACACGTGTGGTTGGAATGCTATGCACAGACTTGGTGTCACCACATCGAAGGGAGTATGGAGATTTAAACGCTACATTCATATGTGTACTCGGCCATTGTATAATCAAGACTCAGTTCCAAATGTGTGAGCTACTTGACCACTGTGTAGGCCGGTGGAGTACGTCAACGAGAAAGGAGTGCTGCGGGCCTGTCTCGAGGAGGACGGCGATGGTCTGAGGAGGCTGACAAGGTCACGGGCCTCGGGCTTGGAGCTTGCACAGGCACGTGGTGGGCCCTGTTAGACACACGCCGGTGTCTGCAGGTGAGCGGTGTGGCCTGGTTGCGCAGGGCCAGCCAAGACGGGTCTGGGGACCTGGGGTGCAGCAGGCGCACATGGTGGCAGGCACTGCTGCTCACGGCGTTGCCCTTGTGGCATGCCGGGAGGCGACGGCCTGGCAGACACGTTGGCCATTCCAGAAGAGAAGCACGCCCAGAGCCCCGGGCTTTTTATTCAGACCCCTATGCTGGCCTGGCGTATGAGCCCACTCCGCTCACGTTTACAGGGGGGGACGTAATGAGCTACTTTCCACGCTCTTCTCACACTGCTTGGGGTTACATGGTTGTGTTCACTGTTCACTACACTCCAGACACCAGCAGTATATGTCGACATGGGCATGTCTGGCCGGCATACTGCAGTATGTCCAGCACATCCACACCACACTTGTTATTGTGTACATTCTCATTCGTGTGTCACTTGCCTCCTTCGCATATGCCTGGTTCCCACCTCTCCATACATTCTGCTATTGTGTGGCTGGGGTGCCATGCCATTGATGGCTCGTGTACATGGCTTGCCCAGGTCACCACAGCAAGTTGTGCTGTCATGTCTGTTAGGTGGGCATGTTGTTTGGCATGTTATGTGTGAGTTTGTAACGTGTGCATTTCCAGAGTTGTGAGTTGCATGATTGTGGAGTTGAGGTGTGTGGTGTGTTCATTTGGTACTTTCCAACGAGCAATGCATTACCATGGGTACCAGCCTAAAAGCGCTGGTTGATGATGGATTGTCGGAAGATGAAGGAATCATGCACACTGCCTGGGTAGTTGGCGACGACATTGGTGAAGAGTCCACGGTGTTCCACTATTGCCTGCACATTGATGGAATGTGTGTGCTTCCTGTTGCGGTAATTGTGTTCAGTGGCGGCAGGGGGCACGAGGAGTACATGTGTGCAGTTGATTGCCCCCAACACATGCGGGCAGGCAGCTATGACATGGAAGCCTTGCTTACTTTCCAGCTGTTCCTGCGCAGTGTGTGGGACGTCAAGGTACTGGGGTACCAAGCTGATGATGGCATCAGAGGCAGGTGTGAGGAACTTCGATAGGGCGGGCTGTGAGACTCCCCCCGACTCTGGCAGTTGTTGGTTAGAAGTCCCAGAGGCCAACATGTGCAGCACAGCCAGCAGCTTTGTCTACAGAGGGATGCTGGTTGTCCGCTGTGTTGAAACTGTCAGCCTGTGGGCAATGATGGTCAGGATGCGTAGGATGGTTGTCCTTTTGTGCCTGTAGTGGGCAATTACATCCTCTGGTGTTCAGTCTGTGAGGCAGGTGCATTTTCTGGTGGTCCGCTGTCTTTGTCTGTGCTGCCTCTGTGGTGGTCCGGTGGCGGGGGGGCAGGGGGTAGGGTCCGGGGTGGTGGCGGTCCTGGGGACGGTGGGTGTTGTGGCTCTCTTGGGGCTCCGAGCTGCATGATGAGTGGCTCCATGGCATCTGTTGTTCCTCAGGTGTGGCTGTGGGCTGGACTCCCTTTATGGTGCAGGGTGTCGTCCGACTTTACACCAGGTCAGAGCAGGTGTTAATTTCCTGCTGCTAACGCGACTTATTGCATGTTTTGTGTTCTTAGCGCCGATCTGGCTGGTTGTTGAGAATGTTGCGAAGTGGTTTTTTCGCTGCTTTTTCCTACTCTGCATATCATTAGCGTTAGTTGCCGGTATCCTCCATGGCGATAAGTTTTGCAGCGGTTATCGCAGGCAAACTGGTGTTATTGGCTGTTAGCACCAGCTTGTGAATGGTGCAATAAATTTATCACCACTTTGGCTGTGATAAAGTACCGCTAACTCTGCGATAAGTCCTTCTGAATATCCCCCTAGATGTTTTACAGTAAAATTGTGTGCATCCAAAACAGTGAGCCACAGCGTATGTAATGGGCATCAGAAAAACAATTTGAGAAGAAATAACTTACATCAAAAATCTCTCTTGTGGTTTAAAAAGACACCCCAGGAAATACTGACTAGGAAGCATATTGTCCTAGTGCTCCAAAGCAGAACTCTGCACACACTGAGCCATTACTCCACAAAATGTTGAGAAGGGACCTTGCAGGAAGATTATTGGACCACCACAGAATCTGATCTCATGATGTATGATTGAATAAAGTCCTCATCAAAACTGTGTGTGGAAATATAGATTTCATGACAGCCTAGCAATATAAATTTCAAGTGGAAATTCTTGATGCTTAAAAGCATTTTAACAATTCTGAAGCTGGAGTATTATGGAAAGATTGTTTTATCCATGTGAAAAACCAATCTCTACATGATCTAAGTGAATTGCAATGAATTCCTCTTAATGTGTTTCTGTAATTCAATATGTGGTTCTTGCCTATAAGCCTGCACTATTATTCGTTTAATTATAATACAACTTCGAAATAACTATTTGTGCCATACTTGTGTGACTAAGCTTCTTTTTAAACAATATCTTTACAAAGATTATCTCTCAAAGTTTTCTTAACTATCTTTTAAGTTAGAGGCACTAATTTGTGTGATTTTTGTAGCTCCTAAAAGTGTGCCCGATTTTGTAAGCACTAGGGACCAGATGTACTATTTCCATTTGCAAACCAGGGATGTACAGTGTGCACCCTGACTAGTTTTTGAAATGTGAATGCAATTTGAGGTGCAACATGTATATCACAAAAAATTGAAATTGTGATGTTCCTAGAGAGACTAGAGATTAAATTATCTCTCCCCTTACCTGCTTTTTTTCCTTACATCTATGTTTTAACGCATGTAACTTCGCTCCAGTAACTCATGTAACTTGTAACTATGCTCTGAAACAATGTTCATCCTCATGTAAAGCGCTCTGATACCTCCGGGAATAGCCAGCGCACTATATAAAACTTTTCAAATAAAATAAATAAATACTCTAAATTTATAGAATATGATCTACAGTGTGATTGGCCCCACAGAAAAGCAAGGAATAAACGCCATCAGATACAAGAATCTTCACCCACCAAGGTGGCATGCTTCATCAAAGAATTGTATTACACACTAGGTGGGCAGAGGAGTGCCTATCGGGCTGGTCAACGGCCTGTGTTAAGTGTTTGTGTGTCAGTGATAACAGTGGGTGTAGTGTCAGGCGGATTAGAGAATTAATATTGCCTATAGCTCCCCATAGGACTTTAGACTTGTATTGATGGAACTGGCGATCTGTGGCACGGTTAAAACACAGAGAACCAGTCGAACCTGAGGTCTTCTGTAATCCCTCTCCTATGGTCCACATATGTCATGCTCTATTGCCCTATATGGTCAGGCGGTGCTACTTCAGGACCTTTTGGTTGAACCCTACTATATATGGTCATTAACTAAACCTATACTGATGTGATTATCCTGATGCACACAGCGCTACTATACGTGCTCCAAGCAATATACCATTTATTTGAGACCTATCTGCTGCCGTAGGACACGGATAAGCCATCACCCATGAACATGCGTTTCCCTTGTGTAATATGATACGGCTGCCGGGGTCCTACCAGCGCTCTCCGGTCCGAATGGGCAAATCACGCCAGTGGGAGCTGACTCATCCATGTATCCCGAAGCGGCTCCTTGAAGTTTACCAGGGTGTGCTGCAGCACCTGCCCCCCCCCCCCCTCCTACTGTCAGAAACCTCTCACCCACGATCCTTTCACATTCTGCCATGACCTTGAACTCTCCGGCTCTGGGAAGTCACACGGAGTCCACGAACGCTCATACTGGGCCTCACTTCTGCAGCGAGGAACTAGTGCGAAAGCTCAGTGTGTTAATGCACCTGTTACAGATCACAGGATCAAATCCTATCGCTGACAGCTCAACTACCCAGCCAGGGAAATAAGTGGCATTGATGATGGAAACATTAACACCTGTCAATCACATCGAAATGTAGTGACTATGCAAAACCAGTGTTTCCAGATAATGCTGCCCCCCTGCCCGGGGCTGGGCGGGATTGCACGGCGTGAATATTTCGGTGTCTGCATGTCACTGGGCGGCTCGCCCCAAGCACGGATCTATACATCTCCTCCCGCGAAGGTGAACAGTGCACTCCGAAATCCCCAGTGACATTTCGCTCTGCCCCAGCCCGCATTCCTGCACACCGCGGGACAATGAATTTGACAAATTGCCGCCTGGCACGTGGGCCCACACAGCCTCGCTCTTTTTGATTGTAATTTCATCTCTGGCAGCTGCTCCGCTGCTCTCCCAGTGAACCGGCGCGATACACGCATGTTTATAAATAGCAGGGCACCGTGACAGCCTGGCTTTTCACCCAGAGGGGCCGTCGGACGTCTCACAAGCACAGGGTGTTAGTGCAGCGCGTCTGGACAAACACGGCCTCTAATGGAGTTACAAACAAGCAGCCTAAATACACAGGCCAGCTGATCCAGACGTGGGGGCGCAGGGGCTTCTGGGAAAACGTCAGGCCAACCTTTAGGGCTTCTTTGTGGCACAAGTTCATTACATGTTAAACACTTAACTGCCATTTAAAGTACAAGCTCTGGTTTGCCCCCTCTCGGATTACCGAGCCTGGGCCCTCCAGCACTATAAGAAGCATTGTCAAAGCTAATAATTCTGGCAGTGGCAAGTCAGTGCGATGGTAACTTTTTTCAAGGATATGCCACAAACATTTAGAGAAGAAAAATAAATGAAAAAAAAACAAGGCACCTTCTAAATGTGGCAGAAACATGCTTGGAATATAAAATTAAAACATTATCGCACCAGGGGGCTCAATATTCTTAACACACTCCACAAATTTACGCTGGAAAGTCCGCCGAGTGTGATGGAAGCCCAATGAGTTGGGGTGACCAACAGCCCGGTTTTCCTTGGACAGTCCCGTTTTTCGGTAGACTGATTGCAAATTGTAAGGAGAATTGGAAGGTGTGCCCTCCTTACACGGCCACTTCAGAAGAATGAAAAAAATAAGCAAATCATTCTGTTTCCGTCAGGCAGCACCGGAGGAGTTCGGCTGCATGCTCCCAGCAGAGGGGAGGCGGGGTGGGGAGAAGGGCAGGGGGCATAGGGAGGACGTCCTGCCATTGCTAATGTTAAGTCCCACTGTCTGCTTAAAGAAGGCGAATGGTCAGGGCCATAATATTAATGGAAAAATGTTTGCAAACAACAGTCACATCTCAACCATGACTCAGTGTTGCACCAAATGATGATTAAAGGCTGATTATTTAGAAAATGTAGCGGAGAAAAGGAACCCACGGCCAGCCTGCCTTCAATGTGGACCGCATTCTCCAAGGGCTGAGAGCAACCGTCCCGCAAAGAACCGGAGCCCAGCCTGGAACTCCATAAGAACAGTAACAAGTATCAAGGCATCATAGCCTGTGCTCGGCATGCGAAATGCAAACTAAGCGCGATAAGGTAACTTACCGCATTATAAAAAGCAATGATGCAACCCTTGCATGATAAATAACTGGTACAACACTAGTATAATACAGGACACGTACAGTACATCACCTTCCCCCTTTTGGAAAAACAAAGGAAACAAAATAAAAATCAAGACAAATAATACTCCTTACTTCTTGAAGGCATGGATGGCAACCTTGCAAGAAGATGTATTGAAACGAGAAGATACATTGGAGTACCATGTTTGAGAATTGGCATCATCACCAAAATTGACGTTATTTTCAGCATTTAAGAAGCATTATAAACTATATCATCATGATGACCCATCACCATAGAAGATGAATCTTCATCTAAAAGTATTGAAGGTGCAGGCAAGTGTGACATGACCCATCAAGAGCTGTCGAAAGAGGAATTATGCCCTTTACAGTCTCTAACAGCTTTAATATTGACAGCTTGTTCCTTTTGCTCCACCAACCTCTGCCATTAATCAAGGCAGAGACAACTTTTCAATGTGTACAGGCTCATGAAACTTTGATTCCCATTTCTGGACTCTGGTGGGTTTCTTCATTAAAACTCAATCTCCCACATTCAATAAACCTCCTTGATACGGCGTTTTCTTTCAAAATTATGTTTAATATGATTCTGTACCTCTTCAACTCAAAGGCCACACCCGGTGAGAAATGACCAACAGGCAATTTCTTTTTGCTTGTGTCTCTCATCCAATCTGCACATACCAAAGAGCTTGGAAATCTCTTGCGTAACAGCATGAATGGCAAAACACCCGTTGTAATGTGTGGTGTTACAAGGATCGACCAGACTTTTTCTTTCAGAAAGCTCTCAACCTCGAAGCCTATAGCTGGAACCGCCTGCGCACCTTCTTTTAAAAGTCTATTCATGCGCTCTACCAAAGAGTTTGAAAAAGGTGAATAAAGAGCAACTTGGAGGTGTTTAATGTGGAAATTGTTAATGAATGCTTTCATTTGTGCTGAAGTAAGATGTAAGCCATTATGTGTAATAATTTCTTTGGGTGCTCCTTCGATTTCAATTTTTTTTTCAAAAATGTAACAATAGAATCAGTATTAGGAACAGAAGTAAAATCAAAATACACCCATTTAGAGAGGAAATCTACGAGTACCTTCATATACCTTTTGTTACTAGGCAAAAGGTCAAAGGGACCTACAAAATCAAAAGCTATTTTATGCCAAGAACCTTCGGGTAAAGGAACCATGTGAATCGGAGACTAGCATGTTTTCCAATGTTTCTCCGACACAATGTTTGTCAGACACTTGGGGGCATATTATCAAGGACGGCGTTAAAATTATCGCTGCTTTAGCGGCAGGAAACTGCCGCTAAAAGCGGGGATAATGGGCTTGATAATATGCCCTTGAGAATTCCAATAGAAGCCCATGTTCTGGTGTGAACATGGGCTTCTATGGGAATTCTCTGCGGCATATTATCAAGCCCATTATCGCCGCTTTAGCAGCAGTTTCCTGCCGCTATAGCGGCGATAATTTTAACGCCGTCCTTGATAATATGCCCCATAACAAGTGGCACAATCGTCAACAAATGTAGAAACCGGAGAATCCATAGAAGGCCACCAGTAATATTCTTTGAGATTTTTATAGTTGTTGTTAACCCCTAGATATCCACTGTGTGCTTCTTTGATGAAAATATTCCTAACTGCAACATGGGGGTAATATGCATCGTTATGCAGTAAGAACCCTTTTAGTCACGGATAGTTCATTAGCTATTTGTACAAAAGGACACAGTGAGGGCTCAACATTTCTTTCTTTAGGCCATTCCTCTTTAATTAAGCTGAATACAGATTGTCCTATAAAATCCTGTTCATATGCCGCCAACCAGTGCTTGTGAGTGACTTTACCTTTGTCCACAAGTATGTCTTCCACCAGTTCAACTACACATTGACTCTCCTGAGTGGAGATCTCACCCACATCCTGAACAGGTAACCGCGAAAGACAATCAGCTCTGATATTTATTCTTTCAGGTATATACTTAACAGTGAAATTGAATTCCTGCAGTTTGGATAGTTATCTGACCAACCATGAGGAAGCTTTGCCAGAACTATTAAGTAAGTCTAGTAGGGGTTTGTGATCAGTAAAGAGATCAAAATGAGAGCCCAGATAAAAGTTTAAAAGTGCTGTCGTTAGATTCCGCATTACTGGGAAACGAGAGGCAAAAGCTGTTGTGTGTTCTTTATTGTTAGAGTACTGTGAAAAAGAGCCCTTAACCCAATTTGACTGGGATCAGCCATGATGGCATATTTCCTGCCAGCAACAAAAGGAGACAAAGCTGGTGCAGAAATAGTGAGATGCTTTATCTTCTGAAATGCTTCCTGAACTGGCACAGACCAGATATACTACACTCCTTTCTTAAGCAAATGTCGCCGAGGTTGTACAATAAAAGCATATCCCTGCACAAACCGTGAATAATATTCACCAAGCCCAAGAAAATAACTTGGCAGGTGGGCATCCTCGATGGCTTTGATCAAAGAGTATTTGGGAGAGATCCCACTGTCAATAATGGAATGGCCTAAAGAAACTATTTCCTGGGCCTACACTTCTCAGGGTGAAGAATGATGCAATACTCTTTAAACCTGTTGATTACTGTTTCAAGAATAGTATTGTGATCTTGTGTGGTCTTAGCAAAAATCAGAACTCTTAGCAGAAATCATCCTGGAAAGCCTGCACACCAACAACACACCCCAAAATGGTGTTCGTAAGTCTCTGAAAAAAACTAGCAGCGGAAGCTAGACCAAATGGAAGTCTGCAATATTTATATGCCGCAAACGGTGTACCAAATGTCATCAAATCTTGCAAATTCTCATTTATTAGAATTAAATTATATGCCGATTTGAGATCCAACAACGAGAAAAACCTAGATTCACCAATATTTGCTAACAATTCCTGAATCTTGGGATGCGGGTGGCAATCAGCTACGGTATTTTTATTGAGACAACGTAGATCTGCACACAAGCAAACGTCTCCATATTACTTGCATACAATAACAATGGGACTAACCCACTCAAATGATTAATTGGGGACAATAATGCCATCTTTGATTAAACTATCTAGTAGGTTGTTAAGCTCAGATCTGACACTAAGAGGTACAGGCCTAGCTTTGGGAGCAACTGGAATGGCATTTTTCTTGAGTTTTATCGTGTCAACATATTTGTTAATCAAACCAATTTTGTCATTGAATATGTCAAGGAATCTGGCAACAATATGAGGAACAGGGCTATGATCGTCAGTGCTTACAAGTGAAATGGGTACATCAGCTCTTCTGACAGGTGGATCAGCACCCAAAACCAGTGTTCCCTGTAAGGTGTGCGTGTGCAGCCTACCTTTCCCCAGCGCTCAGACAGTAGTGCTAAGCGGGCACATCGTTGACAGGTCACTGCCTCCATCATGCAAGAGCATGAAACCATTCATCAGCGCTGCATTTTAAAAAACAAGCAGCGCATAACACATGGCCACTCTATTTCCAGCAGAGCAGGACGAGCAGCAGCAGTTCTTTAGGAGGCCCGTGGAGAGGAGCAGATCACCGTAGAAGGGGACATCATGCCATTATAAAGATTAGTTATCTTCTTCCACTGCACTTTGTATTCTAGCAGGGTCATGAAGTTCAGAGCAGGCGGCTCCTACAAATGCCGCTTGCCCTGTTATTATCGAGGTTGAGGGCGGCATTCTGCAGGAGGGACTGCTTTACGATCAATCACAGCATATCAGCAAATACTCGATGTTTCAGCTATTTTACAGAATTCTGGATCTTTTTTATTTAGGAACAGAGTTTTGTGTATATATAGTCTTGTATTGTGTCCAAGCCTTGGAATTCAAATCTCCTAAGTTTTTCTCGAGTTGTTTCAAATTACTTTTCTGTCTTTGCTTACTTTAACTATTAGCCAGGGATTATTAATGCATATCTAGAACATATTTTAATGCGCTTCCCCCATATTTTCCTCCCACTTTCTCTAGGGCTGCCTTAATGATACTTGACTAATAGTTAAAGTAAACACAGAGGGAGAGCTCATGATTAGAGACAGTGGGAGGTCTTAGGGCACTTCACTGAAGAGCTCTGCTCGGTCTGTCCGTGCTCAGGGAGAGGACATCTGAGTGCAGGAGCAGCAGAGGGACGTCCATCCAACGGGTGAGGGGTGGATACTGCAGCAACAGGTCATCTCTGTAGTTGGGCAGACAGAGCCATCAGGCTGATTCCAGCTCTGCATAATTTTTGTTCAATTATACTTCTATTTTGTGCCACGTTTACTGTGCAGGGCTATGTTGACACATGCATTTCTTATCACATCATTTTATTTCTTAGTAGCACAGTAAACTCAGGGCAGTAGATAATCCAGGCGTATCCCGATTATCATATAACAAATAACTAATCAACCGCAAAATATACCTGTGCGTTTAAGCGCTCTGAGAAATGCAATACTTTATTTTTCAGTAATGTTCAGCGGCCTTTACTTTTATGATGGACGGCTACGTTATGCATACTTTTCTTTCTTAACATTTTTTTAAACTTAAGGACTCAGTCTCTAGATCCCCAACACACTTAATTCATGCTCCTGTACTTATCACTTTACTCTGACGACCCCGAGTTTCCAACTATCTTTCTCTGCACGCCCGCTTTGAAGTGACATTAGGGTAACACAATATGCTATATACATAAATACCTTCCATTATTTAAGTTCCAACCGCCATTTATGCTTCTGTTACAGAGGCAGGGCATATTTGTGAGAGGTAGCAGCTCTTGTAACTTGCTCCACCCTTACTGCCTTGAGAGAGGCTCTCTGGTGCGTTACTACAGTAAAAGTATGTAATGGTTCAACCTTCTGGTTCCTGTTTTCCTTAACTGGGGTGTAAGTGCTACCCGGGTGTAGGTGCTACTAGGTCATGTCCTAGGGGTGTGCCACTGTGCCACAAAACTGCCTATGCAAGTGTGTAGGTGCAGGAAATGCAGAAACTCCGCAAGCTTAGAATACACCAATTATTGTGAATTTCACGAGGCTATGGTCATGTAATAAAAACTTTGCACAGCGTACCTCACGATATTTATGCTATCACACTCAGTTTCGATTAAAAAGGATGATGTATTCAAATAAGGAAGTTGATTACTAAACAACGAAGAACAATAAAACTATCCTGTTTTAATCCTGGGTTATAATCTTGAGGGATGCACACTTATGTCCCCAATCGGACAACATACAATTTCCAGTAAGACATCCCCCGCCAAGTAAAAACTTTTCATCCAAGGAAGAAATTTGAAACTTTCAGGAATCCTTTTCTTAGCCTTTAATGAGCAACAAACAAAGAGCATTGTATACTGAACTAGTGACAGCCCCTTTACGTTATCGTTCACAATTAGATTTCTTATTGATTTACTTCCTTGAAGGGTATGTTTATACACGCCCTCTCTTCGGGAAGCCATCTTCTTGGGACCTGATTACTTTGGGCGGCTAATGCTGACCCATGCATAGACATCTGTTTACACATGGGTTGGAAATACGAGTGTTGGAAAGCGGATTATAAGTAGTAGTAAATATATATCTACCATTGGCAATAAGGTCACTAACAGGGTCTAGGGCTCAGAATAGGTCTCAGAAAATTATTCTCATGCTCAACCCTTGGTAGCTTGGCTGCGAGAAGGCAGGCTTAACTTCAGAAACAGGTATTTAAAGCATTTCAAAACACCAATTCAGTTAATAATTAAGACCCAACTCACAATTAAAATCCAACACCAATTTATAAAAATAGGAAATATTTTGTTAATCTTTAAAATTACACCAAAATGGAAAAAATCCAATGTAGGGAACTGGAGATATAAATTTTTAAAGATTTAGCACTATATAGCACATTGAAACTTATAGCGCCTGTTGGGACGTCTGGTCACGCTAGACAGGGACAAAGTCAACATTTCAGGCTGACCGTGAAGGGGACCTGCGTGGCTACCCCTCGCGGTAGGCCTCGGACAAAGTTTTTACCTTTTGACTTAGAAACATTTTTAGAGCTTTATCTCCCGGGGTCCCTCGAAGCACTCCACCAGTCTGGATCCAGTGAGGGTTCGCCTGCTTGCCTTGTGACAAGCTCCCGGTCAAACTTAAGGAAGTCAGACCACTGGAGCTTTCCAGCTGGATGAACCAGAGATCCAGGCCGGCTCATTGTTGAAGGTGGGTGGCTTGACTCTTGTGGTTGGTCCCAGTCAACTCTTCTATCTTCGGACTTAGAAACATTAACAGAGCTTTTTCAAGTGGGGTCCCTTGATGCTCTTCACCAGGCCGGATTCGGTGAGGGTTCACCGGCTTGGGTTTCGACCAGCTCCCGGTCAAACTCTGGAAGTTGGACCTCTGGAGCTTTTCAGCGGTACGAACCTGCAGGGCAGGCTGGCTTGCTTTCCAAAGTTGCTCCAAACTTCTGGAACTTCTTCCTGAAGGTACTTTGAGCAACAACAATCCACTTGGAGAAAGCCCTTACAAATCCACTGGAGTCACTCCAGGCTGATGATTCTTGGTGGTAATGTTCCAGGTGAGCTCTGTTAACCTGTAGCTTTCAGGGAGTTGACTCTTTAGTCCTCTTGAAGCATTTTAGGTCCAAGTTAGGTTGGCTACTCACCTCAGGTGCCACTTATCTCTTCATCAAAGCAGCCTGGCTAATCCACTTAACTCTGGCCAATCAGAGCAGATCTCTAGTAGGCTGAATTTTGGCTTACAGACAAGAAAGTCTTATAACTTATTTTCTGTAAATTTTAGGATACATTCAACAACATGTTGTTGGATTTATCGATACCATTCTCCTAAGTCCTTGAATTATATTTTTCTGTAAAGCCTAAGTTATTAATGAATAACTGAATGCCATGTTAACCTATGTGGCCGGAGATCTATAATGGAGAAAATGAACTGGGAAATTTTGCCAACATCAGAGCTTATAAAATATATTTTATAAGGACCCTGCCTATATCTATAGAACCCCCCCACCCCTGGATCACCTGGGGGAAGCTTTAGGGGTTCTGAATATGTAAACATTTTGTGGATCCTCACTCCACAGTGTGCCTATCGATTTCGGGAAGCACTTTTAAATGTAGTCCAGCAACACAGGCTGCTTTTAAACTGACCTTAGGCATCAGCAGTGCACACATGCAAGTGCAGAAAGGGCTGCTGGCCTCTAAACTGCCATGCACTATTATATACTAGGAACTTATAGGGGAGGTCATGCCAATTATAAGGGTACCCTAACCCATGGTGTACTCTAGTGTATGTATGTGTTTTCACTGTATTCTGTGTGTTTTCAACATAGCACTGGCCCTGGTTAGGCAGAGCCCAGGGACATTCAGAGTCAGTTACCACTAGTACCAGTCAGCAAAGAAATGGGGGCGCCCAGGGCCCAGGATGACTTTGCAACAACGCTTTGTTAGGTATTTAACACATCTGATAATTACCTGCTGACATTTAGCAGAGGAAAACCATTTAGTATTTACTGTATTATGCAGATTTTGGTGTGTTAAATCTGACACCATTATACTCCACGCTCTGTTACTTTGATCTTTAAGACCGGAACCCTTACAGGGAGATCCATGCTTAGAAGCCGTGTGGTCTACTTGTACAGAGGAACGTGGCACATGCAAATCTGGAGTGGCTGCCATTGAAAGAGGAGAGTCGTCGACAGCATCCCGTGACCTCCCAGCATTGCTCTATAAAAGTTCGTGTCTATGGAGTACCAAGAGAAGGTCACACAAAGGCTCTGACCTTTCAGCCGGCCGGAGCCCAAGCAGCAGCCAGCCACCATGTGAACGAGAAGAGGAAACCTTAGTCGCTGGCTTCCTCCTTACGTGGAAATCAAGCCAGGTCCTATTTAGGAGTTCGAAAAAGGCCAACTTTCTAACCAAGTCATTGGTGGCTTCAGTCTAGCTTGATACAAAATGATTCCCCTCATACTTTTAAACTCTTCCTTTGATCTGCTACTCGCCTCCTTTTAGTCACAAATGCAACATTTATCATTTCGCTAAAATCAACCCCCCATCAAAGTGAACGGGAGTTTTCAAATGTTGTCACATACATGCATGCTTGTAGAATGCTGCCTACTATATCACCACAATCAACAGTAAGCTTAGCCGTCTATTGTGACAGTGTTGGATTTGTATAGAAATATCAAGCTATATTAAAATTCTAACATTGTCCCAGTCCAGCATGATGGAAAGCACGAGCAGTGGAACTCGTAGGGCGCACTTTATTTAGCCCATATGTTTATCTCTCCTATATTAGTATTCAGAAATTCGTCTGGTCACTACTCGGAAAGGCTCTCCAGGCAACAATGTTTGGGAACAGAAAGTATTTATATTTTAAAATCATGGAATGTGTGCAAAACACAAATGCAGGGATACCTGTAGAGGCTGACAGAAAGTTTAAAGAACTTCTTCTGTTCTTGAGGAAATACCGTTCAGAAAAATACAGTACCAGCAAAGCTTAGGTCTGGCTATAATGCTTATGAGCTCAATATGAGATGCAAGTGTCACGTGTCCTGAAGGATGACGTTTCCTAGAGCAGGAACAGAAAGCAATATAAGCCTATCTCCTGATAGAGTGCGATGGTGCTCTTTCATTTGTAGCGGTGCATCGTAGTCATGAGTAGTTCGCACCTACATTTATTCTTTTGTCGTGTTAACATGGAACAGTAGAAATGTGCTGTAATAATGTGAAAGGCGATGTGTTCGGCTTATTTCCCACCTAAACGTGAAGAATTTAAAGTTGCAGTACATGCGTGTTTAGCTAAAAACATTAACGTGCAGAATTGTGTTAGATGCTCACATTTATTCACGGATTTGATGTGCTTATGTAACGTGTTGATTTAGAAATGCTCAGTAGAAGAGTTCATTTATATGTAAAATTTATGAGGACTATGTGCTATTTTCTTATGTTGGCCGATTTTCTGTACCCCTGAAATGCATTCTCCCTGCTGCTCTCATTCTATGGAGTTAACAGCTGAATCTCATGTGCATGTTGGATTTGTTCTTTTCTCACGTTTCTTTGCAGGTGGAGAAACCGTCTTTGTTAGTTAGAATAACGCTTTTGTTTTAGGAGTAAGGCTCAGGGGAGGAAAGAATACATTTACCCAAGAAATGTTCATAATGGGAGACAGTTTTCTTTTCTCTGGTGAAGGCCTGGGAAACAAGGTCACTGAGTCAGGAGCTGGTAGGGATCAAAACTGAGTGGAAAATCACCTATGAGGAGTGCCCAGCTGGATGAGGTGATCGGAAGATGAGCTGTGGGCTTGATCGAAGATTTTTGTGTTTGAATTAGGGACAGTGCCCCTGGGGTTTAGTTAGGAGAGGAGATCGATGGTGAGGAAGGAGCATCTTGAACGAGCTCTGTAGCCGTTGGCTACTTGACCTATACAACCTGCGTACTTCTTAGTAAGTCTTCACGCGCTGACACCTTTTTTCCTGACTTGCCTGGGAAATGCTAAGTAGGGATGTCACTTTAGTGGTAGTGTAGGGACAGATTAATGCTTTTTACTTACGAACCCCAATGAAGTCTGACCTCGATGTGGGGGGACTTATTACCTGTGTTGGGATTGGTCATTCTCTACATGCTCCAACGTCTTTACTTTGCTCCTAGGTTTGGCTTTGTATTAGTTCCGATGTATTTTTACAACCTCGTCTTGAGGTGTTTGTATGTCCAGTTATTTTTGCCTTTGTAATTAACCCACTAAACTTAGAACCTGAAGTCTGTGATTCTTCGGAGTCATAACTTATTGGGCTTTGATCATATATGAGAAAATTGTTTCTCCCATCTACACTTCCAAGCAGACACCAACGGTCCATCCACCGAGGGTTCTAGAGTAAATGAGAGAAGAGAACCCAGCTCCTTCACTCTGATATGTGTATTTGTACATTATAAACTCGAAAAACAAATAATACAGTGCATGCAACCTGTGAATTTTGCTACAATAAGAAAATAATTTGAATCTGAATCACACAAAAAATGTAAATGGGTGAAGAAAGAAACGTTGTCTTACTAGTGCTTGATTCTGTAGAGTTTTACATGACCATGCATTAAATAAAAATTGTCAGCATTTGCTGGGCAATTTCTGGTGTAGATGTTTCTCATATGTCCATTAGCTGGGTCTAACACGTATGTAAAAAAATCGTGCATGTAAAAGAATTTCTGGAACCATTGCGTTCTGCACTAGTAATGACTTCGTTGAGAGTGTTTTTACATACGACTTTGTCGAAAGTTTAATAGTGATTTGGATTTAGAAAAGTGCTGCTCTTACAAAGCAGCGCACCCCTTCTTCGCTTCCTTCTCTCCCATTCCTTAACGCGAGGCATGGCATTCTCTCCAGGCGACTCGCTGGCAGAGTAATGTCGTCTGGGTCCTTAATTTAATTGTATTGCCCTGTTAGGTCTGTCTTTCAATTGCATCGTTTATCTAAGATAGACAATCGCTTTATTTCACCGCAAAAAAAGCGAACTAAAATTCATCAGCAGGTGCATGCTTTACGCTCAGTGCTGCAGAGGAACCCGCTGCAGGGCTCGGCTGACATGGCTGCCGCGTTAGCTGTGACGCGAGACGGCGCTAGGTGAAATAAATGACGGGCTTCATTCGTTTTCCATGCAGTTGAGTGGCCTGCCTTTGCCTGCAGCACTGAGTTAACAGCCAGGAGAATTAGATTGGATGGAAGTGGGATACATTTTTACACAGCAATATTTCTCAGTAATTCGGTTAGTATTTACATTTGCACAGTGGTGATGGATGCACAATCCTGCAGTTCTATTCAGAGACCTCCCATTGCTTGGTCAAGAACGAGAGAGGAGGGGTGAGCCAATCAAGGCGGTGTCGGCCCCTCTTAGACTTTCTGCCCATTTGATTAAACCGAGAGAATTCTGTGTTTGCACATCAGTTTACAGCATATTGCAAGGAAGGTTTCCACTTTAAAAGATTTGGGGGTGGGTGTGTCACACCAATAATAAATTGTTCATTCAAAGAACTTCAAACTGTATTTCTATCTCTAGAACTGTGAACTCTGGTTTAGAGGTTCTCATTGTTAATCAGTTAAAAAGTTCTCAATTTGCTGACCTTCGAAGGATGGAAGGGTGAATCAGCTTTGTCCTGATTCAAACTTGTGATGTGGTGCTAACCGTGTATTTCAGTGGCAAACGTCCTGCTGGCTTTAATGTGGACTATTAAGCCCTCATAACAGAAACTGTGTGGAAACGGCACTGGTGATACGGCATCCAAATTACCAATACTGTGGCGTAGGGTAATCCCGGGGTGCGGTATTACTGCGTTATTCCAAGCTTTAATGCGTGAAATGGAGCATATCGGTGTGGGAGTAGAACACCCATATTATACACTGAACCCCAATATTGGGATCACCACAAATATACTTCCGGCAGCTCTGGCCCTGCACCCTTTATCTAGTGATAAGAGTCACCAACCTCTTTGACATCAGACCAAACAAATTAGCTGAGTAAGTCAAATAATGACTGGGACCATTCAATAACTGAGGTCTAGATAGATGAAAAGTTAAAGGGCCACATGTATCAACCAATTTTCCGTTCACAAACGGGGCGATTCGGAGAATCGGCCCGTCTTGGAACGCAAAAAAGGCTTTTTACATGTATCAGACCCCATAACCTGTTACAGAATCGCAAAATGGGTTTGCAATTCGGTATTTGGAAGGAGCGTGTTTAGGGCGTCCCTTCCAAATAGCGAATCCTAATGGTATGTATGCATGTTTTGTGACCATGAATGTGGTCGCAAAACATTCGCATTTTACCACCTACTTCAAGTAGGTGGTAACCCATTCGCAAATGGGAAGGGGTCCCCAAGGTACCCCTTCCACTTTGGGAATGGTTGTAAAAACGTTTTTAAAGCCTGCTCTTAAAAAAATGTAAAGAAGACTTTTCGTTTTTTATAACTCAACCCGTTTTCCTTTAAGGAAAACAAGCTGCATTTAAACAAAAATATATTGCTTCATTTAAAAGCAATCACGGACATGGTGGTCTACTGACCCCAGCAGGCCACCCTGCCTGTGATTTTAGTGATTCCTAGGTGGTCGCAAACTGCGATCTACCTCATTAATATTAACGAGGTAGGTTGATATGCGACCCACTAGGAATTGGTATATAAAACTCATGAAGTTTCATACATTGAAAATAGCGATTACCTAATTGCGATTCTCAGCAAATCGCAATTAGGTAATTGCAATTTCCAATTTTGATACATGTTGCCCAAATAATTTTATTAGAATAAGAAAACCTCAAAATAGATAGCAAGAGAATCACAGTACTCCTTCACAAAGTTACATTAGGAACATGATGGAAATGTTTAATTTACAATTCATGTGCTCTGAGGAAAAGGACCGATTATGTCACAGTGCCCTTTGCTCATGAAAACTGTGGGGAGTGCAGACTTGCAGGGGGACATTGATTGGGAAGGGCGATGAGCAGGAGCAGGATGAGCAAAACACTAGAAACAGCATATATCTTAGTAAAATGGTGTCTCTTTGGAAATGTGGCATAACTTAAGTATGTTAATAATTCCACTTCTAAACAGCATATTAAAATAGTTGTATTTGCAACATCATTAATAGATCGGTTACAACTATAGTCATCAAAAAAATCAGTAGAACACACCAATTATTTTTCACCCAAAATTGCAAATAAAAAAAAAAAAACTTTAATAAGAGCAGGAATCTGTGTTTGTCTACCAACTGCTTATTCTGCTGCCTTTTTCTGTGGATATATTCTGCCTACCTATAGCACGCAAAATATATCCAAGAACAATTCCAGGCTGATGTTTGTGTGCAAATGGTGCATACTAGGATGATTGATGACTCTGGAGTAATTGGGATTATTATATTGCACATTGATGGTACCACTGTTTTCTCGTGAGCAGAGACAGGGCAAGAGGGAGCTTAAAGGCCAGTGAAACACATCTGACCATGGGCCCCATGCATCTCTGCCTCCTTGTACCATCACTATCTCACCGGCTGTACAAGGGTTCCACAGACCTGTGAACCAGCTGGTCTGCTTGGTATCTGCTGGCAACTGATTTAAAGGTCACTTGCCAATCACAAGCTGTACATGCACACTCCAACATAACCCCTTTCTCTACACTCCGCAGCAGATGCTGGTTTGCCCTCTGCTGGGGCTTCACAATCTTTCTGGTATCGTACCTAGCAGGACCTCCTCACCTTTTCAAAGCACTGACTTCTTGATTGGTCCCAGCACACACTGAAGAGAAAGCATTTTGTGGGGTTTGGCATTAATTTTGCCATACCCCATATGTTATCTGATATGTTATACCCTTGACTCAGGTATGGAGTTGCCAGAGGCTGTTTTGGGTGTGGTGGTGGGATCAGGGCCCAGATTTACAAAAACTTTGTGTAGGTTCTGCACTACTTTTTTTTAACATAGTCCTGGCGCAAAGTCTTCTAGTAGGATTTACAAACCATTTTAACGTAGACCTGGCACAAAGTCTTCTGGTGGGATTTACAAACCATTTTAACGTAGACCTGGCACAAAGTCTTCTGGTGGGATTTACAAAACAATGCAAATCATGATTTGCATTGGTTTGTAACCCAAAATAGCGCAATGCGGTGCAATGGCGCTGCCTTGTGTTGCTTTGTGCCATGGAGGTGTTCCATAGGTGGTGCATCCACCCATGGGTTTTGACACAAACCATATCTACATGGACATGGCATGGATTTATGCCAAAATCCTGCGCCTCCCTAAGGCTGGCATAACAAAGAGAAATATTTTTTATTTCTCCTTGTTTTTTCCCCTCTTCGCATGTCTGCTACATTCTGCAGCACAGGTAAAGAGAGGAAATAGCCTAAAAAATGGATTTGTTTGGGCAGGAAGGGATGTCTGCCTGTATAAAAATAATCCTTAACACAACGCAGACACCCTTGCACAAGGCTACCGGCATTGGCGCAAGGCTTCACGATGTGCCCCAGCACATGGAGAAAGCAGATCTACGCCATTTCTTTATATATATTGTCCAGTTTTGTTCTTTCCTATTCACGCAGCGCTGCAACTTTTTTTGCTGCCCTGCGTTGCATGAACCATTTGTAATTCTGGGCCTGTTTGTATGACTGCTGTCTGTCTGAATGTGCCAGTAGCGTTGTTGGTCCCTTGCCCCTCTGGGGTTTCAGGCACATGAGCGGACTTTCTATGCTGTTGAGTTAGTCGTTATTTTTAAGTGACATAGAAGTGATATGTGCTCTCTTTCATAATACAGTTCCTCAATGAGAGTGTCTATCAGAAGAGCTTCTAAGAGACGTGTTTGGATGTTGTGCGGCTGCGGGACCTTGGTCCTAGGTAATGTTAGTTTATAATGGAGGTCCGACCGCGATGTTGGGAGTGTGTTTCGACACGCTCATTCTTTTAATGCATCTTTTATGCTTCTTGCATTAGGATAGATAGGGTGATCAGCTTGTAGGTGTCCAAGTAGGAGACAATGGTGAAGTGACTTAGTTCGGTTGTAGTGTGAAATTAGAGGGCTCAGCTTTATGAGTAGACTTTGTTTCCTGACTTGCATCTGTAGGAGTTTTTACTGGCGGGCAATTCCAGAAGAAAGCGTGACGGTTTATGTAGAATATTTATGTAGGTGCGTGGGAGAGAGAAGGCGTGTGAGCATCTTACAGGGTACTGGGTGAATGCTGCTAAGTTTTTGTTTCATATGATTAGCAGGTAGGTGTGGGGTGTGTAAGTTAGCCGCTGCTGGATGTAAAAGCAGTGCGCTTCTTTGTAGTCTGGTGTGTGCGTTTCAAGGGCTTGCATGATAGTGTAGGGCTATAATGTTTTTTGGTTGTGTTTTGTGGATAGATGAGCAGGGTGTTCTATGCACTGAGATATTTGATATCATAGTTGTATGAGCTGTGTAACTGTTGAGTTGCGCACTTGTGCTAGGATGGTTTTCATCTCTAAATGGAAGAGCAGAGTTAATATTTTTGCTGCACGATTATGTATCAGGTCTAGTAAGTGTGTTTGATTTTCTGGAGGTATGTATTTTTTCGTGCTGTTAGTGTGAATGAGTGGTGGTATGCTAGGGGGCATTTGGTATTGTAATGCTATTGGGGATATATTCTGCCTGGTATTCATTAATACATCTATACCTATCTCTTAGGGGTATATTTTTTTTAGGGTTGGTGCCGGAGTGGCAGTGTAGTCCATTTACTCTATAGTGCTGAGTATTGTTCATCGGATCCATGGATTTCTGCTTCTTTGGCTCTATGTGTGTTTATGTTGTTCATTGTATCGACGAGTGCACTGTTGAGTTTGATGTGTAGATGTATTTAGCTCTTATGGAGCAGTCTGTTTTGTTTGAATACTTGGTTTCAGATATATGAGTTATCTGGGTGATAGTTTGTTATGATATTGCCAGCAGGAGAAAGTGAAACCCTGAATCTTGATTATTGTCTGTCATCATGCCATGTGATCCACCCTATTTACATATTTTTCTGAAGTTCTGAAGGGCGCACAGTTATCCTTTTCCATGCCCATAGCAAACTGTCATTTCTCATCATTCTTCAGTCATTCACCTCGGAGACGCTTTTGTTGCGCCACTGACAATCACCTGTTCACCATTAATCACTATCCTATTGTCTTGTGCGCTCAGACTTTACCAGTGGCGGCTGCTCGGGATCCACAGCGGTGCGGCACCGGGGAGAGGGGTAATGGATACAAAAAAATAATTAAAGCGTAACTTGCCTGCCGCTGCAGTTGCCGCATTGCTTCGCTTCCCCGACTCCAGGTCTGGTGCACACTGTGCAGGCTTCCAGATGCCAATCCTGAGCCTGGTCTCATGCTGGGAAGGCCATTCCCAGCATGAGAGCAGCACTGGGATTGGTCTGAGCAGTCTAGTTTGCCGCTCAGACAGTTCCTGGGAGTTTGTGGCTTTTAGAAATGCTAAATGCGCATGACGGTTTGGTTGGCTTAAGACGGCTGGCCAAACAGTCGTGTGCACTTAGGTAACGCCCATCCCCTCCTCCCCACTGTTGGTAGATTGCATGGCCCTGCCCTATGATATCGTTCGGTGGCAGCCTGCAGAAAATAAGAAGAAAAATAAAATGATAATAAAATTGGTTTATTTTCATTTTATTTTTCATATGTTTACATCTGCTGCCACCTAGTGGGGCGCGCTCATCCGCCAGAATGGAGGAGCCTCCCCAGGTTTACTATGGTGAGAATATATTTCAAGCAAAGTACATGGGTAATGGCATCAATATGGACGGCTGGTGTTATTGTTTTGTGTACTTAAAAAAAAATAGCAGAAAACAAAAACATCACATATTCACAATAGGCGAAGCAAATGATTTATTCTTTAATAACCTCAACTTTGGTTTTTATATTGTATAAAGACAAAACTGATATTTTCAAAGTTGCACAGGGCTTAAAATGAAATAGAGAACTGCAGGTACTCATGTCACAGAGTGGCAGTTTGCTGCTGAGAAATATTGGCACTCTGACCTTCAATTTTAAGATGTGCCGGAATGCCGTACCTGACGGCACCTGCCCATTACGGTACTGTATTCTGTATGTGAACTTGTGATGCTTCAGAAAGGAAACCAGACGTCGCTTTGCAATGCCAGACCTATATTACATAAAGCATAACATATATATTTGTAAAGCACACTTTCACCCAGAAGGGTATCTTAGTGCTGAATAACAGATGTTTATTGTTACCCAACGGTACTCATTTTTTTGATCTCAGATGGATGAGGCTGAGTGGACCCGCTGGGGATTTGAACCTGTGACCGTGAGGTCAAACACAGGCCCCTGCAGTGGACGAATTAGTCCACTGAGCCACCAGACACGTCAAGCAGAGTCTGACCCTCTCCAAGTGTGTTTGGAGGGTCAGGAAATGGGATTTTCTCACAAGCACATAAAAAAACAGCACTCCACTTTAATTTCTGGGACGATGGTACTGAATAAATACCCTTCTTTTTCTTTTTAGGCGGATTTGAACACTAACATCCAAGAAGAGGGTAGATCTTTCTATGGAGTTTCGAGTCAGTACGAGAGTCCGGAGAACATGATAATCACCTGTTCGACAAAAGTCTGCTCCTTTGGGAAGCAAGTGGTGGAGAAAGTGGAGGTAGGAATGGGAGCTATAAAGGTTTAAACATGAGGCGTTTGCAGGACTGTCTGCAGTGAGACCTCTGCCCATGTGGGGCAGATCAACTGCAAGCAGCCACTGAATCCTTGCAGTCTTCCCATAGGCCTTTGCATTCTACAAATTATGCTGCTTTTTAGTGTGAGCCTTGCAAAAACCTATTGCCAGCGTACCAAGGACTTAACAATGGGCATAAGCTTGGCTGTTGCTTACCATTGGCTGGCTTTATTGTCCCTCTCATTTGCTTGCTTCTTATTCAGTGGCTTGCCTTGTCAATCTTGTGTTTATCATTTCCCTGGACCACAGCCTCTTTGCTTGTGTTCTTCAACTGCTCACTTTTGGGTATCTACTTTTTTCTTTTTTCCTAAACACTCCTCAAGAGTGCATGCATTTCCAGCTGTCTCCCTTGCGTGCGTCTCTGTCTTCTTGTGCTCCGTGTTGCTCTCTCTCGTTGATGTACGTCTCTCACCTCCACGCTCCTTGTTGCTCTATCTCACCTGTGCCTTTCTCTCCCCCACTGTAGAGCGCTTCTCTTACTGCTCCTGTGGTATTTTCTCTCTTGTGTGCGTCTCCCCCACCTTCCTTTTTGCTCCCTCGTGTGCTTCCTTTCCCTTACACCCTCACCACCCGCTACCATGACCCTCTCCTTTGTTGCCCCTTGCCCCGGCCCTATTTTTGTAATTTAATTTTTTGTGTGGAGTATCAGGCATCAAAATTGCACCTTCCTTTGCATGTCCCAAATCTAATTTCTGATCCATGAGTTCCACATAAAATGACATTAATGTTGAAATATTGGTGTGTGTCACTGCTACAGCCAGTGAGAATTAGAACTATACTTTGATCCGTTGCACTGTTACTATTCTGTACTATATGCAGTGACGTGTGTGTGTGCGTGCGTGCGTGCGTGTTTGTGTGTTTGTGTGTGTGTGTGTGTGTGTGTGTGTGTGTGTGTGTGTGAGAGCTATATCATGGTGATGGGTATCAGCAAACAGGTATACAGCAAGGTACCTGCATTATGTTGGGTCATTTTCCTGCGCACTCAAAAGTAAGAAGCATGATATACTGCAGGTTCTTAGGTCTTCATGCATAGAAACTCTGTTCTAGGGGCACTTTTGATAACAAGCATTGGCATAGCCAATACGTCTCGCTTTTGGGACCTAATAAGTGTTTTGCCAGACCTATTGGCAAACAGCTGAAGCTTACTCTAGCCACACCTAAAAACTGGAACTCGCAATCACTATTAAGATGTTTTGAGAGGGAGTGGGGAGTTTAAGCGTGACTTAATACGTCAAAAAGAAATATCCGAAAGCAGCCATAGTCTGACACACAAAAGGAAAAGCCCTGTCAAAAAACTTCTTCAACTGAGCTATAGAAACTACAGCCCCGACCGTCACACTTCCCATCTACCAAACCAGCAGTGCTGGGGAAGAACAATTATTGTGTTTTTGGGGAAGTGGTGTGAAGAGTAGTGGTCAAAGCCATGTAGTTTCTTGGCGCTAATAAGAAGGAATCTGCATACTAAAGTGCTGTTCTGTGGGGATGCAGAGGTACTAATTTTAGTGCTGCCTTTGAAATGGTCGGCTGCCCACACTATTGTAAACTACCATGCTGCCACGCCCCCCTTCCTTTCCCTTTCAGAGAGAAGAGTGCACAGAAGCTAGCTGCTGCACGCCGCTGCTTAATGAAGTGACAATGTATCAAAGCAGCCATCGACTCATACCCTCCCCGTCATCCAGCTATTGTTCGAAAGGTCACATAACCTCTTGAACTCGTACCTTTGTGGTACAGCGTTCTGCCATTCGCCAGAGCCTAGGTACAGTGGGCTATAAGTGGAATGAAAAAACTAGTGGTCTTTCAAAGGGGCATGGCCGGTGTAATTAAGGGCGTGGCTTAAACACATAAGCTAAAAATCTGTGTTTAGTATAGTGTGCTGCCTGACTGGTATTTTGCTGTTTCTGTCATTGCATCCTCCCTACAACAAGACAGGACTATTAGGTTTGTCAATGGTTGTTAGCTGCATAAAATAAATAAGCAACAACTGTGACTTTGTTGTATATAATATTGAAAATGCTTCCGTTCTGAAATGACGAGACTGTAAAAAAACTAAAACCAGTCTCTTTGAGGTTACATCAAAGGCTTTGAGAAGTGGTGGTACTGCTGCGGGGTTAAGATTTTTATTTCACCCTGAGGGTGAAGGCAAAAATAGGGAGCCCGAAAGGTGTCTGTCTCAGCACCCGCCTTTAAGAACTGGCCATGCTGAGCACCGGCAGGACACGGCCCTCTTAAAGCACTGCCTAGGAGTGCTCATATGAAACTAACACCTCAAATAAACTGACCACATAAAACTGAATGGGCATACCCATACTACAACACATAAAAGGGAGTGTATTTAGTGTGGGTACCCCGTGAGAGCAGCTGGTTTCAGCCAAAGCCTCAACGGCCCAATACGAGTAATATAAAGTGATTTATGGTTGAAAGACAGAGCTGCACAGTTGGAACACTCCGCTGACCTGCTTTGCAGGCTGCACGCTCCTCGGGGGTTCCTCCCATCAGGCAAAATGTCTTTGTAAACCACCAGAGCAGACAGTTTAAGTGCTCTTTTAGTGCGCCCCTCACCAAATTTTGCAGCTGGGGGGGCAGGAGAGGCTGGTTTTGCATCACTGTGAGTTAATGCACAGGACAGGCAAGCTCGGCTGTTACATTATAAAAAAATCAGTTTTACGCCCACCATTATCACTTCTTCAGGAGACTCTTCCACCTCCTGGAAGGTGGTGTCCTGGGCATTTGCCCATGCCCTAAAACTGTTCTGGTTGTAAACTATGCATATGGCACAGGGAGTGGATTTTAAATTTACTGTAGTCTTCTTCTGCGTTTCAATTTGGCAGCCACACAAAAAATTTAATTTGTCGGTGCTAATGGATAATAATACTCAGTGGCTCAAATTATCCATCACCTGCTCAAAAATGGATTTGCCTCCAAAATGAGCACCAAAGGAAATAGTGAGAATGCCAAAAGTCAGAAAAATTACTCCCTGCTAAACCCTCAGAGTCTCTGATCCATTCTGTATTTTCAAAATAACCACAGACTATGCAAATGAGTTCCACGGACTATGCAAATGAGTTCCATTTAGATTTGCTATATGTTCTTATGTGAACTTCAAGCCAGTCCGGATTTTTCAAGCTCTAGAACCAAGCCTGCTGGGACTCGTAGTTCACGTTCCCATCGACGGCTTTTAAGCTGCAGATTACTTTACGCTGTTGGCTACAAAAATTAGGAGTGGCTACTGTTATCTTTATTTCCTTGGGCCAGTGGGCAGCGGTATAAACACAATATGCTTAACACTGAGAACAACCAACATTTTTACTCCTGAAATTCGTGACGATCCTAGTGAAGCGGCAACCTGACTGAACCAAAATCCGGCTCAAGCATTCGAATACCTTGTTGCTTAAGGACTCTGTAATGGGAACGGGGTCAATGCTCAGACTTACAGAGGTGCGAGTAAAACATTTAACCACCCATCTACTGTTTACAGTTTTTTTCAATGCAATCCACAAAGATATTAATCTCCCTCTCTGCACTGGAGCAAAAAATATCTTTCTGACCCAGGAAAACATCAGAGACTGATCCCCTCCATATTTTTGAGAAGGTCCGACTTTGGAGCTGGGGAACCAGGTTCGAGTCTCGGCGTCGGCTCAAAATCCTGTGGTCCTGGGCATATCTCCCTGTGCCTACCAAAAATGAATGCCTCCTTGTGTAACTTAATTTGTGCTCATGTAAAGCGCTCTCCTACCTTCGGGTCGAGTTCACGCTACATAAAACTGCAACAAAAAAAATAGACGATGGCCTCTAGTGCTTATATGGCTGGCTATGGTTCTAATCCCGGCTCCCTCACGTGATCGCACAGCGTGACCCTGGCCAAAGTGTTTAATCCCCTTGAGTTTCAGTTGCCTTATCTGCCAAATTTGGGAGCGATTTAACAGAGGGAAATTTTAAGCACTGCTTGCTGAAAACATCGGCACATTTAATATCCCATGTTCCGCCTCAAGCCCAAAATAATGAGCAAATTTCAGCAAAGTTCATTTGTTTTACTTTTTAGGAGGTATAGTTAAAATGCGGTAGTTTAAGCTGTTCATTTAGAAGCGCGCCCCGGAAAATAAACAGATGCTCAGCGCTTATACAACCAGTGGACCAATTCAAAGCGCTGCGGGAGAATAGGATAAATAAAGGTACGCACAGGTACGTTTTCGGGTTTCCATGTCCCGTGCACAGTTCCATTTGATGAAATACCTCTCATAGAGCCAAGAAGAGAAGTGCCAACCTAGTTGAGCTGTTCGCAATCACAATTAACTTTATTACGTATTTGAAACTTATTGCAATAACCCCTGGTCAGTACTGGCAGACTACTGTCTCTTGCACAAAGGCAAATATTTTTGTACTCACAATTTGCTTCCACGAGTATGGGAAAACGCAGGGCCATCGTAACTGTCAAAATAATTGTACGGGTTAGAGCCAGGTTGCATGGGAAAGTTTCAAGTAAGTAGCTCTAATCCCACCAAATACGTTTCTTAAACGTGCTCTCAATTTAAGTATGTAAGGGAACCGAAGGTGATGTGCTCAAATTGGTGTTGAGGCGGAAGCAAAAAGTCAACAAAAACAAGCCCGCGAGTGGTGCTTGAGAGCGCGCGTGCTTGTGTGAGGGATCTGTTTCCAATTATCTCGCACGCATCTGGGCACGATAATTGTAAACAGATATCGCCCTTACGGGCAACCACAAGCAATCGGCCGTGGGCGGAGCAAAGGCGGGACATGCACCCGCCTTTGCCCAATTGCGTGCTATTTTTCTTAGAAAGACGCACGGAAAGCCCAATAGCCTGTGAGAAAAACAAAAACACACGCACGAGCGTGTAGTCAGCTTTCTGAAGCCCCTTACTAAAAGTCTCGCAGAGCAGATCATGCGCGATGCGCTAGGCTTGACCTAAAAAGGATTCCATCATGTACATTCCAATGGATCTGACATCTGTAAGGTTATACTCGTAGCGCATATGTGGTTGAAATTTAGGTGTGCTATTTAGTTCACTGAACAGAGGCACACACAGCAGTGTTGCTGGAACAATTTTCAGAGTGGGGGTGCTCCCATCAGTGTTATGTCACGGAAGTCATAGGGATTGTGAAAAATGTAAGCATCACACAAAAACAAGTAAAGCAAATGAACCACGCCCATTCAGCAGTAATGGTAAGGGTGTGATATGTAGCTAATGGTGCATTTTGGAGCATGTTGTCGCAAATATATTACTAAAGCATGTTGTGGTAGAACACTGCCATTAATAGACAGCGCATTTTCCATTGCAATGGCCACTAAATGTGAACAGATGTTTGTTTTTACTGATCAAACTATACATCGTAGAAATGATAAAGCGTGCAATTTGGGTTTCAGTAAATATTTTACATTTGCACATCACTACATAAAGTTTATTGATTTGTTTTGATCCTATTTAAATATTTGTTTCCATCACACTTCTGAATTACAAAATAAAGTGTTTCATTTGTGCTTTCCTAACCTCTGAGATATTTTGAAATATTTGTGTGTTTAAAGTTTTGTTGTCTGTTAGAAAAAAATTAACAAACTACAGGCTTTCCTTTCACACTCCCCAAGATTGCCACATATAAGAGCAAAACAATGGGGGGGGCGTGGCCTAGCTGCATGGCGGCGTAGACGTTCTTCACCTGAGCTCCTCGTGGCGGCCCTTATTTCTGCATAATCCTACCCTTTAAAGCGAATACATCGGTAACTGTAAACTGCACTGACCTGAGCCCAAAGTATCCTGAGGCACGGGGAGCCCAGGGGTTGATGCGAAACGCCCCAGCTGTGGAGCTGTAGCCTCCAGAGGGGAGGAGTGCCATCTTGGATTTGCTGGGCTGAAGGGAAGCGGTGACCTGGGAGGCTCGAGACTCGATGGGGCTCCCAGGGCCTGATATAGATCCGTGTAGGGCAAGGAGGAGCAGACCAGAGGGTGTTTCCCAGATTCTACGGAGGAGCGGTGGGCAGTGTTCACGCTGCATCGAATGACAGTGGAGAAGCAACGAGACGCGGCAGAGATTGCGGCCTAACCCAGGCGAAGAGGCGGCGGTGCGCTTCGGCGGCTGGGCAGGTGAAAATCAGAACGAGAAAAGAAGCGTCCTCGGTCCAGCGAGCCCAGCGGTGAATAAAAAGGTGGTCCTGGGGCCTGTTGTGTCCTGCTGGACACAGTCTAGTGTTCCTGCCAGCCACTCCCCCGAGGGCTGGCCCACACACACCCCCTCACCCATCCAACACGGGTGTCACCGGTCAGGTGACCCCGCTAATAAAAGGGCCCGAGTGCACGTGCTCGTGGCTAGTGCACAGTACCATAAACGCTGTGTCTGTGTCGTCCTTCGTCCGCTATGTGGGCCTAGGGCCCAGGACATAACACTGGCGACGAGCGGGATTTGCCCGCGTGTGCAGCCGTTTTGTCTGATGGTGAAAGGGGGAATGTATGCTGCCCGTGTCCAGGGCACCCCCTGCAGCAGGTGAAGTCACTGGAGTGCCCGCGGTGCGGGTGAAGAGCCCCGGGGTGAAGGTGAGGCGGCTGTAGCCTACCCCGCATTGACAAAGCCTGCCGCCCAGATTTTCCACCAATGTGATGACCCGTGCCCGTTTGCTGAGACCCGCGACTGTGGTTTTCCCGTGTGTGCGTGGTCGACGAGCGGGACTTGCCCGCCTGTGCAGCCGCGGTTTCTGAAGGTGGTGCGAAGGGGCATGTGGGCGGCCTGTGTTAAGGGCACCCCCTGCTGATGTTAAAGATATCGTCGGAAGACCCGCGAGGCATGCGAAGAGCATCGGGGTGAAGAAGATAAACGGGAGCCCCCCCCCCCGCATCTGATGTGCCGGTATGTGCATGGCGATACCGCAAGCCGTACGAACCGCGTGGTACAGGAAGTTGGTGAAGCGGCAGGAGCCCACCCCGCAGGTAAACTGCACGCAACTATCCGGCGGACGCCAAGTGAGCTTCGTGCGATAGGAGGGAGAGGAGAGTAACTGCCCACCCCCCTCCCTTATGAGGAAGAGAAACTGTGCCCGCAATCAGGCCAGCCGTCGGCGGCGCTCGCTCAAGCCCAAGCGCAGCGCTTGAAACGCAAGAGGCTGCCGGTGAGCCATCCGGCGTGAAGTGCCCCCCCCTCCACCCGCGTATCCAGGGAAGGTAGATGAGCGCGGCCGGACTGTCAAGTTTGCCGGCCACCGCTGCAGGTAGTGCCTCGAGGGGGAGGCAGGCCCCAGAAGTTAGTGGGCTGAAGGTTGAAGAGTAGCCAAGAGGGCGGTTTCCAACAGCGGCGAGACACTGCCGGTAGGCAGCTACACGGCCCCAGCACCAACTAAAAATAAAGTCACTTACCGGGTGCGGGGAGGCAACGTGGCCGTTCGGCCAGAAGGATTTCCTGAGGAGTGTGCGATCCCCGTGTAGCCAAGTCTTGGTTTTTGTCCAGTGCCAGAGAAGGGAGCCCTGCCAGCTAATGCCAAATTGCTGTAACCGATCCTGGCAAATCCCACGCAGCTTCACTGAAGCAAACAGAAAGTCCGCAGCTCAAGGGTATTGGTTTTGCAAAGAAGGCAGCACCCAGTACGAGTTGCCTGCCCCATTGACGCCCAGGTGGACAGAAACATCGGCAGCACTACGGAACCATCCAGGTTCCAGAAAGCAAAGAAAACGGACGTGAAGTGCGATGTGAAGCACTGCAGCGCCACCTAGTGGTCAGGAGTAATACCGCACCTAAAGGACGAACTCGTTTTTCAAAACCAATAGGCCCAAGGAACCGGACACTGGCATAGTCTTTCCTACAGCCTCACAATTATCTAGCAAGAAGCGACCCCAGAAGGGTTCTCATCTTTAAGGGAGACGCGCTGCCCAGCACATAAAAAAGAAAAACAAAAGGAAAGCTGGTCACACCAAGCGAACAGTAAAAGCACACCGAGATGTCACACAAAGTACTACACCCTCACTCCAGAATTGATGAGACAAATAGAATAAGTGCACTCAAGGCAGTGCAGCCAAAGGGAGCCAAAACAACTAAGCATAAGGAATGGCAGCTCCGAAAAGAAAACAGGGCTGACCCGGAGAGCATGCTGCACCATTCGCCCTCACCAGCTCCGCATACCCTGAAACAACAAAACATAATTTCACAGTAGCACAGAGAGCACAATGCAAACAGAGAGGGCGAGGAGAGCATCGCGCACGCCCCCCATCCATGGTCTGTCAACTACTCAAGGACGTTGCCGAGGGTCCCATTCTCAAGAGCAACCATATCGTAAATCCCAAGGAGAGCCAATGCACAACTGCACCAGAGTGAGAAAACCCAGACTGTTTTTCTAAAAGAGGCAGTGCAGATGAGCTCATGCGGGTTCTCCATAGAGAACTTCATGGTCCTGATAGCAGGATGTCATCACGGCAACAAAGAACAAACTGAGGAAAAGTGTACATAGACAAGAGATGCATCAAAGGGCCAAACAAGGTCCAGTGAAGGTGACCGGACTGGGAAACAATAAAGCTCATGAAGACACAGCGCGCAGAAGAGACCCCCCCGGCTGGTGGAGAGAGAAGAAGAGACCCCAAGCTGGTGGAGAGAGAGCCCGACCAGGAGAGAGAGACACCCTGCTGCTATGCACCCGGAGCCACCCAGATGCCACTACCAATGTTTTCAGTCAGAGAACTACCTACCCTGGAAAGCTGAAAGTGTAGTGAACCGAGAGAAGAAGCCACGCAACAGTGACAAGCTCTGATGAAAAATGCGAGCATTTGCACGCCAACTTGCGGTGAATGGTCCCATCGCGGTAAAGAGAACCTGGCTGATATTCCTCAGAAAAGTGATAGACAAGTATATACACTAGTTGTGGCAAGTGACCACCACAGCAAGAAAAGCAAGTATGCAGCGCCACTGCTGCCAGAGCAGAGGCAAGGTAAAGAGGAGACGGAAGGGCGATTACCGGCCAGCTGCAAAGCACCAAGGAAATTCCCAGAAGGGAGAGGGGCCCCGTGTGGCCCGAAAGCAGGAGGCAGAGAGATCGTAATCACCCCACCTGCACCAACGTCGCCCAGCAGTGGGCCAGAGATTAGTCAGGGAGTGCCCCTAATACTGGGTTAAGACGTTGGTGTGCAACAGTCCGTTGCCGGCATGAGGATAATCCAGCACTCCGAGTGGCGCGTCACCACTACTGACGCAAGAAAAGGGAGATAATTACCTCCCACAGCGACCCTAAATCACAGCCGGACTATACGGATCCCTCAAAGCACGCCTACTTCCACTACCATCCCTGAGATTGGCGGGCGCACCTGAGAAGACGCCCTATCCTACCTGACCGGACCGGTGAGAGATCGGTGGCGGGAGCAAATGTATAGCCCAGAGAACACAACGGAGTGAGCAGGAAGCCCCTGTGAGTTTTCGTGGCCCTATCGCCACCTTTCAGAGCAGGTGTAGAAGCGACCTGCATTGCGATGCCACTGCAACACTATGCCATTGCAGCATGATGCCACTGCAACACTATGCCATTGCAGCACGATGCCACTGCAACATGATGCCATTGCAGCAAGATGCCACTGCAACACCATGCCATTGCAGCACGATGCCACTGCAACACGATGTCATTGCAGCAAGATGCCACTGCAACACGATGTCATTGCAGCACGATGCCACTGCAACACGATGTCATTGCAGCAAGATGCCACTGCAGCAAGATGCCACTGCAGCAAGAAGCGACCTGCATTACGTGGTCTGTCGACACATTTTAGAGAAGATAAGGAGTGGCGAGATACAGGACAGTGAAAGTCCTATTCCAGGAAAACGGACGACAACAAGTGAGCAGTGGGAATCAACGAAAGGGGACTAGAACAAGTACTCGCACGATCACCTGAGTGCACCTTCTAAGATACGACAGCCACTGGGGCGGGGTGACATCATTCTTCATAGTGACCGTCATCCACCTGTCGCCGGCTGCTTAAAGGAAAGGGCATCCCTGTTCTACTTACACAAATGCCAAGTCAGAAGAACTGCACCAAGTGTCCGACGAGTATCATGACTGCCAATTTTCGCCAGTCATCCCTACCCACTGCTAGTTATCACCAGATGTGCTGCGAGTCGTCTCATGGCATCCACTCCATATCTGTCATGTGCATCACGACCATCCTTGGAGCTTCAAGCACAACAACTGGAGTCCCACACCACTTGCCAGAACAATCGACGATCCGAAAATGCGCATGTTCTGATCCTGGTAGCGAGAGCCTGTTCTCTGACCAAGACACATCCACCCCTGAAGTTTGCACGAGTGACGAGGCAGTGGCTCCAGAGTCAGAGCCCATATGCAGTCCCAGGGCAACTCATCCAAGGGGCCTCCCAGAGCGTGAGAGATGGATTTTACTGTGCCCCACCAATGGATTCCAGGAAGTAGCCAGGCCATCTAACCGAGAATTTCAACAGGTCACGGAATGCCAAGTCTGTCGTCAAAGGATCAAGCGACGCAATCGTCCGGTGTGGCAGTGGACTCATCTATACGCTCCTGATGCACCCATGTTGAACAATAAACACTAATCGCCTCGCAGCAAGAGTATGCTGGACTGATGAACATCTCGTAGGTGGACCATTCCTCAACTGAAGCGATGCTGAAAGGTCCGGATATCATCAGCACTGTGTTCGTCCCCAGATATACCTGGTTAAAGTATGGACATGTGCCAAGATGTCTTGATGCTCACAGCTGCACCTGTCCACCGCTGTCCTGCGAACTACATCTCTGAACTGTGAGGCTTCCATTTTCTTTTAGTTTGTTTTTCTCCTTTTCTTTCCATAGGTTGGACGCTTTTGTTTGTTGTCTTTTTTTCGTTTTATTAAAATTTGGGAGGAATGTTGTGTCCTGCTGGACACAGTCTAGTGTTCCTGCCAGCCACTCCCCCGAGGGCTGGCCCACACACACCCCCTCACCCATCCAACACGGGTGTCACCGGTCAGGTGACCCCGCTAATAAAAGGGCCCGAGTGCACGTGCTCGTGGCTAGTGCACAGTACCATAAACGCTGTGTCTGTGTCGTCCTTCGTCCGCTATGTGGGCCTAGGGCCCAGGACATAACAGGGCCCCCAGACGGAGAGTCATGGCACCTACTACGCTGTGCCCCAGAGCTCGGGGGGAGGAGGGGAGGGGACGCTGAGGAGAAAGCGCGAGGGGCCCTGCTGGAAGACGACTGGGTCCCGGGCACACTATGGTGAGACTGGCATAATAGTGGTTGCAAGCGCGAGTACCCTGCGGGAATGCCCGCTGTCCAGACAAGAGGATAAGCTCATTGGAGGGCACAGGACATATTGGAGAGACATGATCGGCCTGGCAGTAGGCTTGCGGGGAACACAGGTGGAGCCCTGACCCGTGCATCGGGATATTTGTGAACTGAGAGGTGCTTGCAATATTTACTGTCCCTTGCCGGGTCCAGGGAGTCATTACCCCAGTCACGGCAGAGTGGGTTCAGGGGGGAACCCCGCGGTGCCCCAGGAGGATAAAGCGGAAGCTCCTCAACGGACAGAGCACATATTTGGGGCACCGACCCCCACGGCCTCCTCAAGGTATAGCACTGGGGACAAGTGAGTCCGCAGAAAATATAACAGGTACGATAGGCCTCTGGCAGTGGCAATGTGGATCATTGCAAGGCGGCGGTTTACACATTACATGGAATTTCCGTGAGGTAGAAAGCGAGCAGGGCTCAGTATCTGACTAGTGGCTAAGTCTTACCACAATACGAGACAAACCGAGACACAGTCCCCCGAACTCAGGGTGACAAAGAGACTCCAACCAGTGGGCAGAGGGCAGCTGTTAGGCGACCACTATGGGGAAAGATTAACCCATCAAGTCTCAGACTAACAGAATTTCTAACTACACGCAAGCATTGGAACAAAGGGATGGGGGTTGTCAGAGACCAGGAGCCCCCTGAAAGGACTGAAAGAGTCCCCCACGCTGGCAAATGTTATTCAGGCCATCCAAACGACCAGGGATGACATGGTCCACAGAATAGACTCGGTGGCCATAGATGTCAACTTACTGCGGGCGGATCTGAGGAAGGTATCAGATAGAGTGGCCAACACGGAAGAAGATGTGGGTGCATTGCAGTCTGAGGTTAAGTCCCTTAGCTCCACTGTCGTTGAACTGAAAAGACAAGTAATAAAGCTAGACAAGAGGGCGGAGGATTAACCTATGGGAAGGTCACGGAGGAATAACCTATGCCTCGTTGGATTCCCCGAAAAGGCAGGGGGCCACTCCACCGAACTCTTCCTGGAAGAGTGGCTTACCGAAGTGATCGCTCCCAAGAAACTCTCCAAATTCTATAATGTTGAGCGCGCACATAGGGTGCTTGTCCCGTCTCCCAAGCCAGGAGCGCCACCGAGGGCCATTATCGTAAAACTGTTTAACTATAGGGACATGGATCTCCTGCTGCAGCTTCCACGTAATCGAGGTCAGTTCTTTTTTAAGGGACACTCCATCTAAATATATCCGGACTACACCCAGAGAGTACAAGATCAAAGAAAAACCTACATGATGGTCAAACGCAGATTGAGAGAGTTGAACTTGAAATATAGCCTTATGTTTCCTGTGAAACTAAGAGCTGAACATTAAGGACACACGCTCTTCTTCTACACGCCGTGGGACACCTCTGAATGGCTGGACACCAGGGGGATAGGGGGACGATGGCTGGTTTCATCTATGGAGTCCTCTGGGAGTCATACCGTGTTAGGTGTTCTACAAGATTGTCGGCGGTTTCAAAGACGACAGCAAGTAGAGGGACCCCCGCCGGGTCAGAGTCCTGCAAGATGGCACCTTACACCTATCCGACACAGAGACTGTCCCAGAATCCATTCTGGTGACACAGGATCCAGAGACGGATATTGAGGAATTTGAGAATGGGCAGGAATGATGGCGACTTGTCTTGGAGAGGCCAGAAGTGTAGATAAGTGTTAACATTGTCGAACACACACTAATGTAACATAAGCTAAGCATAAGACATTTCGTTTTAAGGACTACAAGAGGCTTTCTGATAAGAACTTTCAAATTTCTTTGGTTACATAAAGAGGTGACCGCGGGGCAGTGACGCCCCCACCAGAGTTAGGCCTGGTAAGAGATTCTTGAGAGCAATCTTGCTCCTTGTCGGGTCGGATCTCTAGCACAGCATTTAATTTGATATAATGTTCTGGGCTTCTCACAAGCACAATAGTCCCAGAGCCACGGCTCTATATGTTATTGGCTAAAGGTCATTCTGGGTGACGGGGGCTGATGGTATGGGGCGGTATGTGTTGAATTTTGCACTGGATGTATTGCTAGCAGCGGAACTAGCGCTACTGCCCAAGGGGAGGGATGGGAAATGGGTCAGTTCAGGTTATACTGTTTTTATGTTTAAGGGGTGTTGAACTTGGTCATGGGATAAATATGATACCGAGCAGGCTAAGAGGGGTTGGGAGGAGGGGTGCAAATGGGACAGTTACATCCTGAGATACTTGGATACATGGTCTGACAATAATGGCAGTACATATTCTGAAACTCCTTCGTTGGAATATTAGAGATATGGTGGGGCTGGTGAAACGACGCAGGGTTTAGCTCTTCTGAAACGATACACAGTGGGTATTGCAAGAGACACATGTATAGGGGGGCACCATTGCAAGTATTCGTAAAAAATGGAGAGGACAGATATATGCTACCTCTTATTCAGGATTTGCAAGGGGTGCTATTATCTGGGTGGGCCCGGGAGTCCCATTCCACCACATGAGTCATGTCTTGGATTCTGAAGGAAGATACGTTATTCTTCACGGGAAGTGGGAGGGCAGGGAGCTGTGTATCATCAACGTGTATGCCCCCAATCTAGATTGTCCCAATTTTCCCCCCACCATTATTAAAGCAGCAACACCATATATGGGGGCCGAGATTGTCCTATTTGGGGATTTTAACTGTGTCTTTGATTCACAGCTAGATAGAGAGCCCCCCGAAAGCTCACACTAAACCACGCATGCTGCAGTCTTTGAAGGTGCTACTACAGGGTATGCAGCTCAGAGATGAATGAGGGCTAGAAACCCAACGACGAAAGCATTCTCCTGTTATACCCTGGCGGCAAATAAACTTAGCTGCATCGATCACTGCTGTCTTACACCTGGGTTGTCAGCAGATACGGAGGGTATCTCATACCTCCCCCGATACATTTGGGATCAAGCTTCTCTATTGCTCGCGTTGAAGAATGGTTTGTGCCGCCCGGCTATCCCGCTTTAGAGGTGAAGAGTGTAAGCCGTATCGGATCCACCTTATGCTGCTGTGGTTTCAGAGACCTTACAAAATTACTTCTGGGAGAACTGGGGGTATGCGTCTAATAGGTCGATTGAGTGGGAGGCCACGAAGGTGGTTATAAGAGGGGTGTGCATGAAGACCATGTATGGAGTGAAGCAACAGTTAGAAAGGAACATCTCAAAACTTGAGAGCCAACTGAAGAGACTAGAGGGCACTGTATGAGAGACACAGAAACACTTGGCTGAGTGGACCAGGGTACGCTGGGTGCTGTTAGATGCCTGGGCCAGGCTTGAAAAAATCACATATACACCATATAGGCAGAGATTACATATGCAGGGGGATAGATCAGGGGCGCTACTGTCCAGGTTAATTAGAACGGAAAAGGAACAACTACCCGTCTTGCAATTACAAAATAGCGAGGGGGTCCGATTACAAACACAAGGGGAGATTTTGCATTTAATTTGGAATACACGTGCACAGGGGCCCAACGGGCTGATTCGGGAGAGTTGCGGGAGTTTCTGGAGGGTGTGGCTCTCCCTAAGTTAGATGACACAGAGGCGGAGGTCCTCGGGGCACCGATTTCTAGGGAAGAAATTCTAGCATCTATATGGCGCCTGAAGCCGGAGAAATGCCCGGGTGGAGACGGGCTCCCGGCAGAATTTTATCAAAGATATGCTCCCTTATTGGTTGAACAATTATTGGAGGTATTTAACGAGGCCCTAGATAGGAAGATGCTACCAAATACCATGTCGGAGGCAATCGTCTCCATGCTCCTTAAGGCAGATAGGGACCCCCTTTTGCCGAGTTCTTATAGACCAATATCTCTCCTCAATGTGGATGCCAACATTTTGAGTGGGATACTGGCATCTCGGTTGCTGCCTTACATGTCCTAAGTGATCCATCCAGATCAAGCTGGGTTTATCCCTAAAAGTAATACCGCACATAACCTATGGCGTCTGGCACACGTCTGGCATGACCCGAGTCCGGAGTCAGAGGACTGGGCCTTGGGCCTGCTAGATATCCGAAAAGCCTTTCACTCGGTCAAGTGGGACTATATGTGGGCAGTGATGGCCAAAATGGGTGTGGGACAACCGTTTCTAAATTGGATGCAAACCATATATAATAGACCGACTGCACGGGTGCGTGTAAGAGGACAAGTCTTAGAGAGTTTTGGCCTGAGACGGGATACTTGGCAGGGGTGCCCCCTGTCCCCGCTCCTGTTCGCTATAGCTATGGAGTCACTGGCTATTGCATTAAGAACAAAAACTGAAGGCTGTTTGCCGATGATACACTGGTATACTTGCGCCGCCCAGACAAGGCAGTTCCGGTGCTTATAGACGAACTGGAAAGGTTTGGTGTATGGTCTGGCCTATGTCTTAACCCTGAAAAATACAAATTGTTTCCCATGGGTGACACTAGTAGGGAAACCGGAGAATGACTTACCTAATGTGGGAATGTGATGGGTGCTGGAGGGGGTTCGATATCTAGGGATCACATTGACACATACTAGCGCGCCATACCTAGTGGAAATTATAGGGAAGAGGATAGACGGAATTAGGAGATCTGTTGCCTTATGGAAGGGAGAGTAGCTTTGACTAAAATAGTCATTCCGCCGAGATGCCTTTCTACCTTACAGAACTCTTTATATCTGGTCCCGCAGCAATTTTTCTCACAACTCAATAGCCTGATCATAGAGTTGCTGTGGGGGTCCAAACGGAAGGGGATTAAGCTGAGCACCCTGCAGAGACGGTGGAGGATGGGGGTCTAGAGGTCCCTCGTTTGAACTTTTATTACATGGCGGCGCATTTGCAACATGCAGTGCATTGGTTTGACCGGCAGGACAATTGGGAGAAGCGCATATTGGTGAGCACACATCGTGAGTTTTCTCTCCCTGAACTTTTTATGATAGAATCCAGGGTACCGGGATCATTCACTTATGTTATAAATCACGTGGCATCGGTATGGGAGATGGTAGTATGGACAGTAGTCAACAGAGCACCGTATGCTCCCAAAACTCCTTTTTGGGCAGTGACTCCCTTCAAAAGGATAGAACAGGTAATGAATGGTAACAAGTGGAAGGAGGGTGGCTGTCTTTTAATGGGGGACTTGTATACTGCGGAACGGTTCATAACCAGAGAGGAAGCAAATGATATTTTTCAATTAGGTAGGGGACAATATCTACAGTATGCTAAGATCTCAGTGGTAGCCAGAGAGATGTGGCCATCATTCCCACAAGAGCCACAGGTCACAGCAGTGCTGCAGATGATAAACACACAGGGGGGCGGAGATTGGTCTCACATATTTACAGAGCACTGCAGGAGGATGTCTCTCCAGTTTCCCTTCCATTACGGACTAAATGGAATGATGCAATGGGTGACCACTTACGGAGACGCAATGGCAGAAAGTGCATGAATAGGTCAAACAAATAAGTTCCAACACACACTTTAAATTAATCCAATATAATGCTGTACACCAGGCATATCTCACGCCCGCACACTATATAAAATATACCCGGAACAAGCACATACATGTCGCAGATGCAGAGGACCGGACGCACATTTTGTCCATATGTTCTGGGATTGCCCAGAGTTGGCACCCTACTGGGGAGAGATCATAGATACTTTGCAGACAGTCACAGGATAGGTCATACCAGTCACCATTAAAGCGGTGGTATTGGGACTACTGCCCATGCCAAAAACTAAGAACCTTACAAGAAGATTCATACAGCTGGGGATCGTACTAGCAAAGATGTGCATCGCGATTCACTGGCTGAGTCCAGATTCACCCCAGCATGGGAGAGGGATTAAAGATATGATAGAGTGGGCCATTGCAGTGTCAGTGAGAATGAAAAAGTTCAGAAGGAATGATAAACTTGAGGATGACGTGAGGGCCTGGCACTTAATGACCGCAGACCTACCTAAAGAAAAAGATCCCTCAGAGAGGGAAGAGCTTCCCTCCCACTCCGCCCAGGAAGGAACGGGACCGTTACCCATGTGAGAGGCCCCTCATTCAACAGAGGAGAATACTGACGGTTGAGACACAGGATTGAATAGATGGTTTTTGAAACCCGAAGAGAATGTTTCTACCCATGACCAAGGGGGGGAGGGATAAGGAGGGGAAGGGCGGTGAGTTTGTTTGTTTCTTATAGTTTTCGTTATCAAATTTAAGGTGGACTAGAAAGTAATATTGACACAGAAGTTATGAGGGTTTCCATTGAATTGAAGCACCCCAAATAAGGGTAACAGCTTATGTTGTAAGAATATGTAACCAGGTTGATTGAAACCAAGAACATTGTACTTAAGGTAATATGCTGATATGGGAAAGTATTGTTGTTAACCAAATGTCAATAAAAATATTTTAAAATTAAAAAAGAGCATAACAATAAGAGGGAGGAATACACTTAAAAAATAAATCGCAGGATTTAGAAGTTTATAGAGCTCAATTCAAGCTTAAGTTCAAATTAACTGGAAAAAGACAAGTTTCGAAGTCTGAATGTAATAATAGTCTCAAAGTCTCCATTGTAAAAAGAGTTCTTTCTTGATTATTCAAATATTTTCACATTTCAGATTGCTTCTCAAACCAACACGTGTTTCGCAACACTATCAGTACACTCCCCCTTCATCAGGGCTCCCATCCAATAAGTTTCAATGATATCCAACATATAGTAGACTCAGTTTATCAGGAGCGCTACGTTGGATCGAGCTGTTATAGCTGTAGCTGCACTTTCTGATACTGTTGCTGCTGGTTATCATGCTGCCACATTGACTCTAGAATCTTGTGGTCGAATTTAGGACTAACTCTGCATTGAACTTACTGTCGCCAAACTTAAGGAAAAATTGTAAGCAATCATGTTGCAAAATGGAGAAACGCGCTTAAAAATGATTCAATGACGCTGATCTTATAACCCAGGCCAACCATACATTGTATGTACTGTTTGTTAGTGACTTGAAATGTTTTGGTTGAGCAAACATCGGAAATTAGGAAATATTTGAATAATAAAGAACCCTTTTCACAAAAGAGCTTTGAGACTATTATTAATTTCAGACTTCTAAACGTGTCTTTTTTAGATTGCCGCATAGTTCACGTTAAAAAATTCTTTCACCTTGCCAGTCAAGAGAAAGAAAAGTAAACACCAGTGTAATAAGATAAAATAATTGGAAGTAGCCGAGGTGTAGCATTCTTCATATGCTACTCCACTTCATGCTAAAATTATTGACTTTTTCAAAAAACAGAGCCTAACATTTGACCTCTGTGACAAGATGAAAACAAAATGTAAAGGCATCCTTATTGCTCATTCACCTTCTTAACGCCAATATGGTTATTCTGATGGTTCTGCAGCAGCCGCCCCCACCCCTCAACCCCCACACCCTTACTTCTTATGACACAGTCTGAAGCAAAACTAAATTTCTAAATTTTCAATTGATGTCATAAATGAGACCTATAAAAAGCAGACACGAATAAACCAGGTAAGAGTCAGCTGGGATCATCCTAGCATCACTTTACCTTATTATAGAACTACAGTCAGAATTACCTTGTTTTGACATAATGCAGGAAATATGAATAGCCACTGTGATGAAAAACAGCTCCCTTTGCAAGAGATGTACCCACTATCAAGTACCCCTGCAGAAGCAATGCCAGCTACAAACACTTTGCAAATATGTTGACTTTTCACACCATTTGAATACCCGCGTGGCTGATCACACTCCGAATTATCAAGGCGCTTAGCAATTAAGCATGAGGTTTATGTGGCTAGGGATGTGTGAACATGCGTACTTTGCTTTCACACAGTGAAAGCTATTCTTATACCTTTGGCTCTGGTTCATGCTATATAAAACTACAAAATAATGAAATAATTGTACTTCTAGAAATTCTTCTCCCTCAACTATTAGCATCCCATACCTAGCCTCGCTCCACCTACGCACTCTCTTTCTCTTTCTCACTCTCCTTTGTTTTTAGGTCTCGCCTGGCGTAGGCTGCGCACATTCGCAGTCTCGCTGGCGAGATTTAATGATTTCGGGTATTTTCTGTAAAGGGCATTAAGCCCCGCCCCTCTTTTCCATTAGCTGGCGTCACCGTTTATGCTAAACGGTGGCCAGCCTTTGGAAAAGAGCTGTTCGTGACGTTTTTGTTCGGCTTTTGGAGCCGTCCCATTTGGATGGGCTTGTCTGCCTTCCGTGCGTCGTGAAAGCTTTCTTATCTTTATGAGGCCATGTGTTTCAAACACATGGTCCCATAAAGACAAGAAAGCTTTCACAACGGACGAAAGTGAAAGTGGACTGTGCTTGTTTTTTATTGTTTTGAGTTTCATTTTCTTTAATGAACGGAACTCTCGTGTTTTGCTTCTCGCTGGCAGACGCGCCCCTTTTCCTGACCTCTCCTGAGAACCAAACACCTCTTTGTGATTGACTTTTTATTCCCCAAATGCTAATAATTCTCTGGAGAAACTTCGCGCCACAGTCGACGTGTTCATGCAATAATAGGCATATTGAACATTTGACTGTCCCTACTGTGCCAGGGTGTACATGGGTTTCCACAGTGAATCTGTTATGCTTCACATTGCATTGGCATTTTTAGGTGGGACGTTCGGCAGCATCGAGCAAATCCCTGGATTGAACAGCAAGATAGACTTGAAGACAACATGGCGGGGAATGGGGTGTGAGGTGCGCTTGTTTTGTTACACGATCGGATTTCACTTCCCACACGTGACGCTGTTGTTTTACTCCTGGCACTTGGCAGCTCTGGCGCAGGGGGTGTGTCTGCGCCTAGAAGTACCGCACCCGAGGGAGGGGTGTGGAGGGGGGCTGTGATCCGCACACACCGCGGTGATTCAGGAGCTGCACGGCTTGCGCCCCACATCCAGGCTGCCTGCCCCTGGCACAGGCTGTGGTGGGGACGCCGCGGGTCGTGGCAGGCACCCGGGGCCGCATCAACTCCTTCACCCCGGACATGCCGCTGGCCGCCACTGTGCCCTTCTGTAGGCAGCAGTCGGCGGGACCCATCGCCTGCTGGACCCCAGAGCAGCTGGTGGGGAACGTCGCCCTGGAGTTGCAGCAGCAGTCCCGGTGAGTTGTGCACCTCCACCCCCTAGTAATGCACAGTGCCCCGCGGGACCCGCTAACCGCCAACCGCACATCTATGCACAACTCTTGACGTACATAGACATTGATTGCTGCAAGAGAGACCGTTTTACACGCCTGTCCTGCCAGCCTAACAAGGGAGAGGCGTGAAAGACAAGTGCCCCCCGTGTTATCGGGCATAGTCACCCTTTTGAACCATCCCCTTTCACAGGCGTAGAGTGCAGTGATAACGGGCTTGGACTGCTACCTCATTCAACGCAATATATGCTTAGCATCACTCGAGTGAGATTGCCCACCTCCTTACTTTCGCTGTGCCCATTTCCCATAGGGGACGTGGGGACGCTGATATCCAATTACGCAGCCCCCTGAAATAATAATCTGAGTGGCTCTCACTCTGGGCACCACGATGACCGTCTCGTGGTTTTGGAAAATATTTCGTGACTTGATGTCGCGTATCTCCTGTGAGAAGCTGTCACTTCTAGGTATGTGTTTTTTGGGGATAGTAATTGGGTCAACTGGGCATACTCGTGGCACCCTCCCAGCATATTTGGGGCATATCAGCGGACCTACGTATTTATTAGGCACATCACCATTAGCAACCACAAGTTGTTGTTTGGTGGCAGTGTTAGCATACAGTGGATAATATTTTTATAAATTGTGATTGTTTCGTACAGAGGTATTCGTCTATTCTGGACTGGCGTGTGAGCATCGCTTATGCTGCGAGAGATTTGCCCTCCTCTGCCTCTTGCATAGTGTGGGTGGAGAACTTGGTCCTACAGTTCTATAATAATGCCATTACTGACTGCAATGACGTAATCGGAAGGCATGCAGATATGCAGCATAGCAGAGGGGTGGTGTAAGCCCTTCTACTGTTATAATGTTAAGTAGTCCTATTAATCTAGGTGCCCGTACATCATCATATCTACCTACCAGCGAGGAATGCCGTACTTTGTGTTGCACGCTTCTTCTTCCACTCATCTAGTCATCCGTACCTCATGGCATAATAAATAGCAATGGAAAATGTAGGTAGCACAATGCATTGACATTGTGAGCATTCCACTATTCGATTTCCACCTTTTGAAACCGAGCACGGCCCATATGAACTGGAAACATCCATTAATACGTGTTCATGCTGCCTGCCCTCAGTGGCGTTGATTTTATGAGCCTGAGAAGGTTGAAAAGCTCTGTATTGGCTTCAACATGAGTTGAAAGCAGTGACCTTCGTATTGCCTAGATATATCGGCAGTAGGAACGCTAATACCAAGAGGTTTCTTAATGGTTATATCTGATGGCCCAATACATCAGATGGTAATATAGCTGAGAGGCTTAGGACACTTGCAGAAGAGTTGTTTATTCAGCAGGTGACAACTTTCAAGGATAGTAAAATAGCTTTGCTGCTCAATCTGCTGTGTACAGGTTTAAATCCTTGAAGGTAGCTCAGTGGGTTGTTTCAGAGATTCGGGTGTAATCTGCAGGTCTCAAATTCGAATGCTGGGAAGTTTTCTCAGTTAAGTGTGCAGATGTTGCCAAGAGCTGAATGTAAAGCTGGTGGTATAAGCATGACACCCTAGAAAACTAGCTCAAGCTGTCAGTCTTCTAAGGCCTCGATTGTCAGTTATGGGTAGTGGTAATTACTGCAGGCTAGGCCTGGGCAAATAGCGCATGATTTAACCAACTTGTCTGATCATAACATAACGTGGGTTTGTAAAGTGCACGGTCACCCCCAAAGGGGCATCTTGGTGCTGAATAACAGATTGTTTATTGTTACCCAACACAATGTTAGCCAACTCAATGATCGCTAGTTCAAAACAGCATAAGGGCAGGGGTGGCCCCTCCGTTTGAGCGCAGGAGCGTCGCCCCACCTGCTGCAGGTGCAGCATGCGCACACAAATAAGTAAAACGGCATGTCAATGCCATTTACTTAAACACCGTAGTGCAAGGGCAGGGGACGGGGCTGAATCCTGCAATTCGATTACAGCTGCCCCTGCAGTGCGCATGTCGGGTTGGCCAGCTCTATGTTACGGTCAGCACGACATGTGCAGTGCGCACCCAGCAATCCCCTGGCTGTGAAACAGCCGGGGGATTGCTGGCAAAGGCCCCCAGCCTTAAAATGAGCACTGTGTTAGACTGCTTCCACCAATCCTGGAGCTGCTTTTGGCATAAGAGCAGGCCCAGGATTGGTTATATTGGTGTTCACTGAGCAGGAAGGAAGCACTTCTCATTGGTGCTCGTGGACACCGATAGGGGATAAAGGTGCACACCAGGGGAGCAGTATAGTGTGAGTTTGGCGCCATAGTGCCATATTTTTATAGTTGTAGCCGCCACTGCATGAGGAATTTATTGTAGCCGCCACTACATGAGGGATTTATTGCATACATTAAATACTGCATGTCTGTGGTCCACTTGCACCATTTAGTGCATGTGTTATTTACAGCATGTGATATTAAGACCTGTGGTAAGTAGAACCTAATTTACAATTATGAGGACACTGGAAACTGCTGTAAAGTACCAATTTAAAATTTGAGGTGTGTCAAATTTGTGTAATTTGCTTTTGAGTAGTTACACAAAAATATGGCATAATTGCATGTAATTTACTTGAAATGAAAATTTGTCAGTTAGCGCAAATGCATCCTCGTGTCAACTTTAACGCAAGGACGTAATTCTCTTCAAAAAGTGCAAACAAAAGTATTGTGCACAATCGCTGCTTGCATTCTGTGTTTGCAGTAAATTTTTACAATGAATGATGCAGTTAGTGTAATTTTTTTTACCGCAAAAGGTGAATAATTACAAAAAGTGGCATAATGATCTAATTTCGGGGATTTTGCGTAACGTGAAATTCTCGAAATTACGCCAGTGTAATTTAAATTTCACCAAGGCCTACTTAAAATACTCTAGAGAAAAGCAGGTGATAAAAGTTCCTGAAAGTGTACGAAATGAGAGAAAAGCTGAAATACAATATAATAAAATAAAAGTGACACAACAATGCACAAAAGCACAGTACATGCTCTGTTTGAGCTGAAAAAACAAAATTCCAGACCTACCCACAGAGCCAGACCTAAATGAAAAGCAATGCATAGATAGAGCACTCACAGTTTGATTGCTGCAGCTCATACTTCATTCTGCAGTACACCACCATGGATGCAGCACAGCTAGGTCACTATATCATGCTATGCCAGGTCATAATTTGTTGATGCATCAACTTCAATGTACTTTGTTGCTTGTTGAGTAGCAGACAAATCAAACCTTCATATATACACGTATGTGGCAGCACATACATGTATGTAGGTGAATATGTGTATCAAATTACATTGGTCACTCTTCAAAATGATGGCAGTGATTCTCAGCCATGCCAATATTTTAACAACCACATGGACTTTCAGCTCTCATGTCTCTGACCTTGGACTCCTCTGACCTTGGTACCTTCACTCATGTCCTGCATTCTAGACATGTAGATGATGATCATCATCATTTTTTCTTCCCACTGCTTCAGGTAGAACTGTGGTGGACAGCTACCACCAGTTGCCATGCTTTTATGCTCGTGCTTGGCGACTCGCTTACATACATAGAATTTCAGGGTTTGGAGTGTGTTATTCGCATTATCAACATCACAAGGATGTTGGCACGGCATTGATTGTGTTTATCTCATTCTACAGATATGTTCTTGTTTTCAGTGGGGGTTTTCTGCATGAGATGTCACATTAGACAGTCATGGTGTCTTACCACCTCCTTAGCAAGGATCTCCAGCCGAGGATCCGTAAACCTCTATTTCCTTAAACTGATAGTAGAGTTTGTCATGTTTCTGCTAGTGATGACTGGGTGATCTCTGAGGATGCCAATAGATTCTGCTTCTCTTGTTTTAAAGTGCTTTGGCCACACATATTGACTGCTTGCACCACCCACAGAGGAAAGAGGGGTTGTGCTGTGGGGTGTCCTGAAGGTTTCCTGTGTGCTGCTCTGTCTGTTATTGCTCCTCAGGGATTCATTTTTTCACTCTAGAAACTTCCTAATCTTCTGCCCATCTGCTATTTATTGGGTGCAGTATTTTCCACACCTAATAAATAGCACACATTTGGTATTTAACACATTGAGTAAATACCTATTCCACAGGACATGGTAAAAATTCATAGTCTTTATATAGCGCTCACTATTTACCAAACCTGGAGAAACGGTATATACAGAATTTGCAAGTTTTCTGTTTTTTGTTTTTTTTAACCTCCAAGCTCATAATCGAAGCCTAAGAGTGATAGAAGGGCAGCCACTAAGATGGGTATTAACAGCAATTAAGCACTAATAAACAATTTAGTTTCTGTTGTGTGCTACATGAATTGATATTAATAGTATTAGGCATGTGGACCTACAGTACTTTACATATATTGTGCATACTTTTGCTCCTCTAAGTTGAAGTGTTGAAGTGAGTTGGGTGATGCATAGGTCTTTAAAGCTGAGCTCTCTGCCCTCCTCCTTCTGCAGTACTCTCTTTTCACAGACATGTTCTTGTTTTCACTTGGATCTTCTGCATGATATGGCACATTAGACAGTCATAGTGTCTTGCCACCTCCCTGGCACGGATCTTGGGCTCAGGATCCACAAACTTTTATACTTCCCTTCATTGATGTCAGTCACACTGGTTTCATTGCAGGGCATTTGACTACACACAATAGAAATTTGGAAAGGGTGGTAAGTGATTGTCAGCTGAGAGGGCTCTCACCCTCTCCCTTTTCTTGCACAATAAGGTAGCCTTCTTATTTCTTATCTTCACTCTCAAGCGCCTCTGTTTTTTTAACAATCAGGCTTGACAGCACAGCTATTGCCAGACAATTATGTGATCATCGCTAGAGAGGGGCTTTTGCTCCGCCCACTTGTTGGGAGCCAGGAGAACATGTTTTGATTGGGTAGAAGTTATGTGCTTCCACAAAGAAGGTGCTTGCCCTCTAGCAGCTGTGATTATTTTGTTTATTTATCCAGCTAATTTAACTTGAACTTTCAGGGGCACACACGTGACATTAGAATGCTATTAAAGTGTCTTAGATAACTAGATGATTTATCTGGCAGCAGAACAGATGGGAGGAGAGCAGTCGTTAACCTACATGGATTTTTAGGTCTAGCTTTACAGTGCAACCGTCACATGACCTTCTAACTTACACCAATATTTTTCTTTAGTTTTTTGCTTCCACTCAAATATAGATCTATTACCATGGTATTTACTTTTAATGCTTTGCATTACCATATAACATTCCTTTAAAGCCAGACTTGTTGGCATTGCCAATGCTTGTTTTCCTAGCATCTGGAACAGAATGGGTTTCCAATCCTATTTGTTTTTACTGGCAGATGTGGGCACCTGTTGGACCTGGCCCACTTATTGCCCTTTACTTGTGTATAAATACAAGCTCTAAGTTAGTATGTTTTTAAAAAGGACAAGTAGACCTAGGCCGTACCTGTGCACATGCAATGGTTCGTTTTCTTGAGTGAAAGAGTTTTGAGGAAATGACACTGATACTTGAATATGCTCACTCTGCACAGGAAGTAATGTTGACATCCATGCCGGTGAATGAGCTGAAGCAATGTAAAATAATCTACAATGCCAATAGCTCAAACTCTAGTAAATGCGAGACCTATTGCATTGCAAATGCTTGTTGTCTTATTGTTGTGGTAATTTTTCTTTGTCATCTACATCTTTTTTTGTTTTTCTCTCGGTTGTGTCTCTGTTTTGCTGTTGTTTTTCTATATCATCTGCACCTCTTGGTTTGGCCTCTATTTCAGACCTTTTTGCCACTGTTTGACTCTGATTTCTGACTGCCTCTTGTCTATTGTTCACAGCCTTAACTGCTGTCTACAGCCTGGCCCTCCTGTTATGCCTTTCTGATCCATTCAGTGCTGTTTCCCTTTTTGGGCCATTTCCGTCTCTCTGCTGCACCACCGCATTCCCACTCGCTCCTTATTTCCTTCCACGCTATTCCTGCTCTTCCGTTTCCCACTTTCCACACCCCTCACACCTCTCCTCCCTCCTCCCAGGACCTACCTAATGGCAGCGGCAGGACAGATGCACCACTGTCATGGTGAAGCTGTGCCAAAGACAAGCTTGTTTGCGCCGAGCGCTTGGAGCCCTGGCCCTCCTTTATACCCACCACTACCCAGCAATGACCCTCCATGGTTCGACCCCAGCCACTGCTCGCCACACTAACACAGCAGCACACAAAAAAGCAGGAGCATTCTCCTGCAATTTCTTATGCCTCCTCAGACACCCACCACTCATCACTTCCACACTGACAGCACCCAATACCCCACTGCCTCAAACTCACATAGATAAGGCATAACATGCACATCACTCTGCACTCTCATGCATGCTCCTCAACACATGTTCAATCACCAAAGACACTACAGAGATCTGGGACCTGATACATGACCATGCCCTGGACCTGCTATTCCTGGTGGAAACCTGGCTGCACCCAGCCTTGGCGCCGGTCATTGCTACAGCCACGCCTGTGTATACAAGATCGCAGGCAGTACTGTCAGCGAAAGCCCGGGGGAGGGGAGACTTTTGTATTTAATGACACCACATCCATGGACACACCTTCCTTCTACATGGAACACCTCATGTTTAAGCTACACATAACAGCCAACTTCACTCTGAGTGGAACACTCGTATTCAGACCACCAGCACTTCGCACCAACTTTGCCAGCTACATCATGGACTTCATTGCACCCCTCACCCTCAACTCTAACACTTTCATCATCCTTGGAGACGTGAACTGTCACCTGGAAAACCGTACCGACCCGAACTCCAAAGCACTTCAAGAATACCTCAGAAACCTGGCCTTCACATTGCGCGTTGCTTAATCCACTTTCGTTGCTGGACATCTCCTTGACCCGAGTTTCACCTTCTTGGCAACAACTCCGTCTACAAGCCATCACTGATCACCTGGAAAGACCATGCCCTTGTTAGATTCAGTATCCCGGTCCCACCCCACCACAGACTAATCACCATTGCACTTGCCCACTAGAACTGGACAAAACGTCTTGAAAGAGGACTGGATCACCACTCCTTCAACACATCAGCCCAAGCTCACCAGCGGCCTGCTAGAAACCATTGAAAACTTCAACAGATGGATCACCCCTTGCATCAATACGCTGGTTTCCCTTCTGCACAAAAAAACTTGAAGATCATGACTGCAAGCCAGCTTGCAGGCAGAGGAAGTCATGATGACGAAGCATCAGTGGAAGCAACTATAGCGCAAATGGAAAATGACCCAAGACACAACGGTCAACTGCACTTACACATCCACCTAAGATGCTACCACGACAGATCCGTAACACCAAGTATGCCAAGCTCCCTAACCACATCAACACCATCTCCAGCATACGTAAGGCGATCTTTGCCATCGTAAAAAATGTCACCTACACCTGCACTCCGCCTCCCTTTCCCTTGCCCAAACCCCCCGCATCCATTGAAACACGAGCGGCAGACTATCTTTCTCCTACCTAGCAGCTAAAACCTGGAACGGTCTCCCCCTCCACCTCCGGACCTCCGCATCCTTGCAGAAATTCAGAAAGGACCTGAAGACCTGGCCGTTTGCTTGATTCCAATCAGCAGCAGAACTCCCCAGCATCTGGATACCCTCACGGGTGATAAGCAGTGCTCTACAAATTGATTTGATTTGTCTGCTCCTGCAGCTGCCTTCGAACTCACCACTTCACAGCTCCTCTGCAACAAACTGTCTGACTTCTTCCGCAACAAGATCAACTCCATATACAGCAGCTTTGACCTTCAACGAGACCCCATCACCCTCACTGCTAAACTTCCCATCCTGGCTAAAGAAGAGAACTTGACTGTATGGCCTGCTTTCACCACAGACGCAGCTGCCACTACCATGAAGGTCATCCACCCTGGAGCCCTGTCTGACCCCTGCCCCCACCATGCCTTCATCGGTGAACTCCACCCCATTAGTGAAGTACTCACATACATCCTCAATGCCTCCATCTCCTCAGCTACCTTCCATGATGCCTGGAAACATGCCACAATCACGTCCCTACTTAAGAAATCCTCTACGGACCCTGTCACTTTTTCCAACTACAGATTGGTATAACTGCTACTGTACCCAGCCAAAGTCTGAAAGAAACAGGCACCTCACCGACATCATCAGCAAACCCCAACTCCTCAACAGCACTCAGTCTGTATCTCACTTCACAGAAACAGAGCTTAGCACTACCACAGATGCCACACACATGATGCTGGACAGAGGAGACACAGAGGCCCTCATTCTCCTGGATCTCTTTGCACCATTTACACTGGCTTGCACCCCATCCGACACCAATGCTCTCCACTAGATCTTCTCCTTTTTGACAGGCAGAATGCAAGCTGTCATCCTGTCCCCATACTCATCAGAAACCCACAAACTCATCTGAGCAGTGCCACAAAGTTTGTCCATCAGCCCTACCCTCTTCAATGTTCTAGGCAGGGTCATCCGTGCCCAGGACATCAACTTCCTTTCCTGTGCTAATGACTTGCAACTTATACTCTCCCTCTTGGACAAGACCTCCCAACACATGGAACAAGTTCACTGCCTGAATGTTTGAAGTAGCCAACTGGGTGAAGTTCAACTCTTACAAGCTAGACACCCACAAGACAAAAGTAGTGATTTCTGGCTAGAACAGCTCACCAGGCGACTCCACATGGTGGCCGGCTGACCTTGGACCCACACCAGGAACCTCAGGACCATGATCGACAACAAACTGGACATGATGACCATGCAAGTCAACACCATTACAGCATCCTGCTTCCACACCCTGAAGGTTCTGAGAAAAATCTTCAAATGCCTACTAAAAATACCCGAAAAACCGGCACACACACCCTAGTCACTAGCAAGCTAGACTATGGGATCACTGTCTATGCAGTAATCCAGGATATCCACAGTGGTAATAGTGCACTTATACAAATGTCCATGACATTACAACAAAGTGTAGAAACACAGCAGCAAAGTGACTCAGGTGAACATTTGTCCAACTGTCACTGATCTCTATTGCATGTCAGTAGCAAGAACATTGTGCCCCCCACCAGAGGCATTGTACATACCACAGATTATCTTGAAGACACAGAATACAATACAATGCCTGATACCTCTTGAATTGATGTGTTCCCAGGTCTACACAGACAGTCTATCAGAAAAAAGGCAGAAGCTCCGAAGTCTGAATGTTTTTTCCATGTATTCACCCGTGCTGTGAAATGAACTCCCCGGTCTTCACATGCACAATTTGTTTGTTTTTATAGTGTGTACGTAATTCCATAGGATGTTGGATCCTTTTACAGCATGTGCAAGGATAAGTACATTAGTTTATTCCCGATCACAGGATGTCGAGCACCCCTTCCGAGACTCAAAATCCGGTTCCCCAGCTTCGAGGTTGACCGCTCTAGCCGTTGGGCTAGAGCCTTCCAAAGGGAGCTGGAAAAACACTCTGTGTGGTGGTTTTCAGTTCATCTTTCCTTCCACCGTGTGATATCTGCTCCTCACCAAGTGACCATGTGAATTGAGCCAACACCATGTGACACACGGTGGTGCTGTGTAAGTTGGCAAGTCTGACTCACACACCTCTTCAACATGTCCCATGTAGGCCAAACCACAAAGACCACTCCATGCACCCGGAAAGGTGCCCAAGAACCTGATGAAAATCTTGGCACTTCATGACCTCATCAGTGTTATGAAGCTCTATATAAACAATGAAACATATACCGCAGGATAGGGCTTTAGGACTTGTATGAGGTATGGGAAACACTACATTTCAAACTATAATTGCATTTTAGTTTGTTCTACAACATTGTGGAAAGTGACCAAAGGCATTAGGCATGCCTCTTCACTTGCTTTCTTCCCTCAGCTCAACACCTTTGCACTCCTGATCCGCTTTCCAGCCCAATCTTTCTCTCACAAATGTAACAAAGAGTTATTATGTACTCCCCCTAAGTGTAGTGACCTGCTGGTCACTGTTCTAGTTGTCTGTGCCAGCCACTCCCCGAGGGCTGGCTTACATCCCACCCCACACCAATGCAATACAGGCATCACAGGACATGTGACCCTGATAATAAACGGGACCGGGCGCACGTGCCCTGGGCCAGTTCTACCCACCAAGTGTCAGTGTCTGTGTCCTTACTATTTATGGAGGTGGGCCTAGGGCCCCGCAGCATTACATTGGCGACGAGTGGGCCGATCCCTGCGTATCTGCTGGCAGCTCCTTCTCTGGTGTTCATAGAGGGAAGTGTGGCCCAAGTCTAGGTTACCCCCTGCACCTGCTGCCAGTGACCGAGAGCTGTGAAACAGGGGGAAGTGTTGCGGCTTGCTCCATGCGGGAGATGCCTCATCGCTGCTGACCCACCTCCAAGAGATTCCCCCAGTCTGCAGTGCCTGAGCGGGGTAAAGAAGACTGTGCAGCAAAGCTCCGACAGTGAGAGGAGCAGGTGCAATTTAAGAAAAGGGCAGGGAGCACCATGATGGTGTTTGGCCTCCATGCCCCTGCAGCAGTGTTGTTGCCGTGAACCAGTGCACAGACTTATTTGTGCATCCCGAGGAAAGAGCTCAAAGAGGAAAGGGTAAACAGGTAGAATGCCCGCTGCAGCCCGCGGGGCGGCAGAAGTGGAAGCGGGCCAAAGGTTGCCAGTAGCGAGGGGTGGAGTGCTGAAGCAAGAAACGGTGCCTTGAACAATGGAAGCGCGCCGCACCAACCCTTCTACATGAGACGTAGCCCTTGCACCGAAAGTGGACCCTACCTGATGAAAAGCCCACAGGCCGCCCTGCCCGCAGTCATGAGTCCCGGTAAGGAGGGGAGTTGCGCGCCTGTTTTGAGGAAGCGCAAAAGACTGCAGCCGCACCAGCGTGGCACACAGCCCAGTACCGGCCTTCCTGTGACCGTAGAGGCCCACAGTTTGAGCAAAGAGTGGGGTGGCCTGGGAGGAGAGGCGTCCGTCAAAAGTGCCACTATGTGGTAGCTCAGTGTACCTTACCTGGACCCAGCAAGTAAATGAAGCATCAGGCTTGCGGGCGCCCCGTGGAAAAAAAAGAAAAGGAAAAAAGAGTATTCAGGCAGAAGAGAAGAGGACTTACCCTTGGAGAGAACCGCCATAGGGAGTAATCCTCCTCTGGGCAGATCAGAGTGGCACACCTGCCAGTGCCCAGCACACATCAATGGGTGCAAAAGGTGCAGGCCGAGAGGAAGAAAATTTACGCGGACTGCAATAAAAGTCTTGCAGTGCCACCTAGTGGCTGTCTGCTGTATCGCGTTCAGTGAGTGCCTCCAAGAAAGGGGAAAAAAAGCAAGGAAAGAAGTAAAAGTGACTGACTGAGTGCCAGCAGGATTTGAAGCGGCAGCCCTAACTGCAGTGCTTTCTCTGTATTCAAATGAAGACTACCACCCGGCACAGTGCAAAGGAAATGACCGCAGCATAAGGACAGCTGCTGCAGCCCAAAGTTGATGAGGGAAAGTGCATAGGAAGACGTTTACCCCAGTTCAGCAAGTGAACCCTGAAAGGAATATTATGATGGAAGGCTGCTGAGTGCCAAGGGAAATACAAAACAGAGTATAGAGACGTGGCCTGCAGCACAGGAAAAGCAGCTCTGTCCACCCCAGCGGAATTGAGTAGGACACTGGCAATAGAGCAGAGGTCTTCAAACTTTTGGATGCCGAGACCCCCCTGTCAACATTTTGAGACGTAAGGACCCCCTCCTGCCAAAAAAATCTAAACCTGTAGGCAGGGCTACTGGAATTATGAGGCAGGTGAGGACCAAATTACACGACAGGCTTGACTAAATTGTGTGGGAAGAAAATATAAATGAGGTTATGTAATGCCGTGTATTTTGGGATAGCATTGCCTCATTATTTTGACATTTTTTACAGACAGTAACACTGAGGAAAGATTTCACCCAATCAGTACCCGTTTATAACCAAAACACAGCAATTATCATCAGAAAGATTTCTAGGCAACCTTTGTGAAGGGCCTTCCACTCTGCAGGAATACGTGCTGCCACATTAGAAGCTCACCTGGCCGGGAGAAGCAGGGGTCCCTTAAAACCCTGCCGGTTTTGTGCAGAGTTAAGCAGTTTACCCATGAAGCTTTTCACTCACCCCCTCCCTTCCATCCCTCTCTCCTCTCCTAACCCCGGATCCCTCTCTCACTTTGCAGGCCATTTTCTTTCACCCTTTTTTACAACTTATGAACTCTCCCATTCAACCTCTCACTTCACCTTTAATCACCTCTTGCCATTCTGTCTTTTCACTGCGCTCATCTCTAACAGCCTCTTGCATTTATCTCATATCCTCTCTGGCCCTGTCACCTCCCGTGCCCCTCAGCACTTCTCATTCACCTCGTATCTCCATTCAAATTTGTGTCTATTTGTATCTTACACCTCTCCAGTCCCCCCATTCATCTTTCACATCTCCCTTTGTTCTAACAGAAGCCCTCACCTTTGGCTCACACTCACTTCTTGCAAGTCCACACTTCTCTTCGGCAATTCACATTTCTCCTCATCACTGACCTCTTCACTCAAATTCTCTCACTCCCTTGCTTTCCTCTCTCATCCTCTCATCTCTCCTCACCAAGCATACGGGTCGGACCCGTATGCTCCTCTCGGCATGTGCCACTCTGCTTATTGCTCCCTAATTCAAGAAGGCATGAGTTGTCTGTCTCACTGTTTTGATGCAGGCCGCGCAGTTATGGAACGTGCACCCTCCTTTGCTTTGCTCCACCAAGAATCTATTATCCATTAGGAAGATATAAAAACCTTTCTCTATGCCCTGTAGGTTACCCCATTTGGCTGGTTCTCCTTCCCCTTCTGTGTGTTTCTCATTTGCTTTCAGGCAGCAGATGGCTATTACCCCCAGGACACCTTTTGGTAACAGTAGCACACTACAAATGTAAATAATAATAATAGGCAGAAGCAGGGTGAGTCACTAGACCAGAACTTCGGAAGGGGGTGCTAACACTCCCAGCCAGGGCTGGTCCTAACACTGGTCGCACACCGTGCAACAGTGTTTTTTGATGCCCCACCCCCGTTTCCTCCTTCTCCCTGAATTCCTTCACTGCCACTCACCAACAATGCACCTCATCTCTCTATAGCACCTTTCTGACAAACATTTACTCACACTAATTTCTGTGATCTGCATGGTACACGTTCAACGTAGCAGGCACATTAACCCTCTGCACTGTGTGGGTGACAAGAGTGCCCATGTGAGTGCACAGTGAGCGATGCAACAGTGTGAGAGTAGGACAAGAGGAGTGACTGCATGGTGAGTGAGGTGGCGTATGAATTTACGTACGTATGCAAGTTCAGAATGGGATGAATGAATGTATGATTAATGATGACCTTGTTTGAGTGAGTTGCATATTGAGCAGTGAGGGGGACAGGTGAGTGAAGTGTCACATGAGTGCAGGATGAGTAGTGTACTCATGTGACTGCAGGGTGAGGTATAGGGTGAACAGCGCAAATGCATTGTGAGTACAGAGTGATCCCTGTGTGTGCAGGGTGAGCGGGTGAATGGTGTGAGTGCATGGTGATCAGTGTGAGTGCATTGTGATCGCTGTGAGTGCAGGGTGAGCGTGAAAGTGAAGGGCGAGAATGAGGAATGAGTTGTCTGAATGAAGGGTGCATTCCCAGACCCATGAAGTAACTCAGCATGTTATTGACGGCGGCATAGAGTTTAAGATCTAAGTTAAACTATTGCGGCATTAATCGGGGACCGAGGGTGAAGAAAATAATGTGCTGATCCTGCAACAAACTTACAGTCCTATGGTTAAGGTTGCCAGCAGATTATTTTGATGGCCAAGTCGGTACAAAAATAAGCAGTCACCTAAAGCTGTATTTTCAGCACTTATCTGTGCATACTTCGAACATCAAATATAAATAGAAAGCACTTTTAATTGTGTTCTAGGGCTGCCTCAATGATACTGATAATTAAAGAGAACAAAGACAGAAAAGTCACATAACGAATGCATACATACTTTTTTATTTATAAATCTATTTAGTGTCAAGAGGAGATCTTTGCAGGCTCTTTAAATAAAACAGAGCTGGCATTTTTCTTTTGGCACCCCTACTTTATATTCCTTTTCATTAAATGCATTCTCACACTACAGCAGTAAATGAAAAATACAAATGTATGGAATAGGCTGAGTGGGGACCCAGGGGGTACTGGAACCCGGAAAAAAACTAAGCCTCTATAACCAGTTTACAAAGGCATGTAAATATGCAAATGGTCTTTAAAAAAATGTGAAAAACTCTGTGCGCTGGAGATAAGACTCCAGACACTGCCCAGCGTAGCCCCCAGCAGCTCGAGTTGCACTGCAGCACCCCGGCTGAGACACAGGATAGGGAAGAGGGGGGCTGAAGCCCTTGGGCTTGGGCAGAAATGTGACTGGGAAGGCGCGACCCCCTTTGCATCGCTCCACAGCCCGCCTGGGGGTCGTGTCCCACAGTTTGAAGACCCCTGCAATAGAGGAACATTGAAGGAAAAGGCTGCTGAGGCTTGGGAGAAGGAATGCAGTGACACCTCGTGGCCACAAGTGGTAACTGCAGCAGTAAGGACACCAGTGAGTACTGCACTAGGTCTGTATCTGTTGCACCCGAGCACCGCCCGTACTAGTTTGCATTACGTTCACCCTTCCAAAATAATCGACGATAACATTTACGCATTCGCTTTGGCCTAATAAATGTGTACTGCCAGTAACGCTGAAGTGGCTAAGATGGACAGTGTGAGCCCTCTGGTGGACGGTAGGCAGTACAGAAGAAGCACACAAGCAGTTGCGGTTGAGAACTCGAAAGCAAAAACATTGACGTTTTGTGATCTTTGTCTCTCCGTTCCATAAAGATGATTTGAAAATCAATACAAGGTAGAATAAGTTTATTAAGTTACTCAGTTTCCATATTTCAAGGTTATCATATATGTCTTTATATAAATCCTGACGTCAGAATTCAACTGCAATAAATTATTACAGTTGAGTTCTGATATCATTCTTTATAATGGGGAACTGGGTGTGTCACAAGCAGCACTTTATTATGTTGAATGCGTTATGTTCAATTATATTATGTTGCAGTTTTTTTCCTACATGTATTGTTGTTCCTCCCCATTTCACATCCTACGTCTGCTCTTTTTTTTCTCCCATATTCCATACCTTCCCCATCCTAATGTGGATTCACTGTATGTTATTATAAACATTAACAATGTAAATTATATTTTTAGACACAGGTTTATTTTATACAGGGAATACAGAATCTTATGTATTATATGTAGTCTTCAACTTTTTGAGTGATTGACTCCACCACCAACTTTTCCCATTTTGCCAATTCTTATTGTCTCATATCTCAAAGAGATGGGTAAGTCCATATGTGGTTCCAATGTGTCAGAGTACTATACGTCCAATAATACAGTCAGCAGTTTTTGGATAATTGCTTATCTACATCGGTGTAAGGCAAAAGATACTTTGCCTTTAGGTTGTATTACATTACAACACATTATTTTACCCCGCATGCCATTGTAACGCAATCTTTTACCCCGACTTGCTGTCGGGGTGCACTGGATGTTCGAATAGTATAATTTACTATTCCAACTCCAGGCTGTGCAACAGTAGGGAAGGTGTTGGAGTCAAATCCAACACCTTCTACCCCCTACAGCAAGCCATTTTTGTTGCAACTGCATGCGGGGTAAAAGCATGCATGGTAATGAATGCGGTGTAACAGTTGTTTCCCTTGCCTTTATGTTTAAGACATACTAGATTTAACACTTCACTTACTTCAGTTTATGTGTTCACTTTAATTTGTTGCAGTTTTCTCCACTACATATATTGTTGTTCTTCCCTCTTTCACATCCTACCTTTGCCCTTTTTTCTCCCATATTCCATACCTTTCCTATCTTAATGTGGATTCACTGTATGTATTATAAACATTAACAATATAAATTAGAATCCATTTTTCCAATTGTTATTGTCTCACATCTCAGGGAGATGGGCAAGTCCATATGTGGTTCTGATACTACCAATAACACATGCAGCAGTTTTGGGGCAATTGCTTCTCTACATTGGTGGAAGGCAAAGCACACGTTTCCTTTAGCGTTCTCTTTCATGAGTGCCGTTTTGGGGTTTTCATATGGATTAAGTATGAAATTGTAATTTGCTTTGGATGCTTAAGGCATAGTTTATGTTATGGTGGAGTAATTCTGTGTCTCATCATGGATGGCATTGGTTTTCCTGCCATATCTCATGCTCAAAGAGTTCAGTGCATATTGTACAGTCAAGTGAGGGGGACTTTATACAGTCGAGGTATGTACTTGCGCTTGAGAGGCTGCTTCTTCAAGCTCATCAAGTTTGTCAAAGGTAGATGATTGACACTCGAGTTCATTAGAGCTCCATCTGTTCATGTGGGATTTGGTTCTGTGCTTGTGGTGATAATTGGAATCTTGGTGTCGTTTTTATCAGACGCCATACTTGTGAGTTATCATTAGCATGACAGGTTTAAGACCCTCATAATGTTTAAGGATTCATTCTCTGTTGCAGCCCAGAGGAAATCTGATATCAGTAACTTTGTTTAACATAGTTCTAAATTGGAGGGAGTAAGTACAGTAGTACAAAAATTGTTGGATTTATGATAGAGTTATTTATTTGGCCTAGAAAAGTGTAATGAGTGGTCGTGCTGTCAAATAGGCATGGCAATGGTCCAGTTATTAGTCCAGGTAGAAAGCTTTAGTGGCTGAAACTTCGAGACACAATTTCAGTTCCACCTGACAACCTCTTTCAGTTGTCAAAGACTTAAAGCACAAAGTTGTCAAAGAGACTTGAATATTGGTCCAGGGGTGATTGTGTTTCATGAGTGATACACTCCGAGGATATGGAGTGTGAGTGTTGGGCTGGTGGAAGGTGGTTAAGAGGTCTACATTGGATATCTCTGTTAAGGTAACAGGCAGCTTTCATCTACAGGAAGCACTTCTTGGGTGTTGGGTGAGTGTTAGAATCCAGAGGAGGACATCTGGGATATCTGAGTTAAGCAGAGGGAGGACATATTTTTTTAAATGTATAAGAAGGTGGAAGCTAAAGTCCAGAAGAGGTCGGTTGATCTGGGGTTTCTGGGTTTGGCAAGATGATGCTTACGGTCAGAGGGGAAACAACTTGAATGCCTGTCTTCAGCTGCTGGAGGCTAGAATCAGGGGTGGGACATCAGGGGTATTGTATTAATCACGGAGTAGTGTAAAGGCCTTAGTTAAAAATTGGCAGATGCTGCATATCCACAGAAATGTGATGGATGCCCCGTCACACCTATTTAGGATATCTAGGACCTCAAGGCACTCTGAACAGGGCGGATGGGGCACTCTTTGCTTTTTGGCAGATGTCCCGCTTCAGATAGACTGTAAAAGAGGCCCGAAGTACACAGGAGGGGCAAATTGGGAAGTGGCCCCACTGCAAGACGGTTGCTCTGATGCCAAATAGTTTGCAAAATTTATTTGAAGAGAAAGGATGCAGGAGTCAAGCAGCTGAAGGTTTTAAATATTTCCTTGTATCTTAATCTTTCTGTAGTCAGAAAGAATGAGGGTTAAATCAGGAGTGTATTTGCTTGTCCTCTACATTTCCCCTAAAACATCTCAAATAGAGCTTACATTTACAATTAGTACAAACAGAAAAGACGGCAAGCTCTGTGCACTTTTACTATTAGAGGGTTGGATGCAGGGGCGGCTCCTCTACTAGGGCAGAGGAGCGCCGCCCCACTGCTTTCTTGCAGTGCGAGAAGCAGAAACATAAAATGGTCATAACTACCATTTTATGTTTCTGGTTCTCACACTGCGACAAAGCAGAGGGGTTTAGGGGTGGGTGGGCGGGCGGTCTGGGCTGCTTTGCGAGCAGGTGAGGAGTGGTGTGCCCACTCCTGAGTGCGCAATGATTGTTTGGTTGGCCCTCTGGGGCCCCCCAAACCAGGCATGTGCACTCTGCCCTTTCTCCATGCAGGCTGCAGTGCAGCCTACATGGAGAAAATGGCCTCCCCGTAAGCCCTGGCTGGGCGGCGTCCCCACCAATCACAACGCTGCCATTGCAGCGTCGTGATTGGCTTATGAGAGGGGAGGGAGACTGCCTGCTTCCGGTTCCGCCTCCCCCCGCGCTACCCCCTCTGCCACCGATCAATGCTGGTCACAACTGGTTGAATGTTTCCGGGCCAGTTGAGAAACATGTAAGAGCACTCAAAAAGAGTACTCCAGTAGTACCACTCCCCCATACTCAGAAATGCTATTGTGAATTGGGTTAGCATTCAAAAATGTAATAGTGGTGAAATAAAAACAAGTCAGGGACTACTGAACATCCATAATTTGACACATTTTAAGCCAGCTGTCAAACTCTTGCGTTGAATGAGGGAAGCGTCACTTTAGTCACATTTTTTCAGCCTCTAATTTTCTTTCGCACCTTTCTTTCCTGCATGTCTTAAGTATAGTTTTTCGAAATATTGACGAGCACAGTTGCCGCATTCTGCTTTTGGGATGATTTAATGATTTCCTTTGTTTATGGGTTGTCTTTCTCCCCCCGCAGACTGAGCATGCGCGTTACGAGAACGGACGCTACCTGTACCGGATCCACCGCTCCCCGCTCTGTGAATACATGATCAACTTCATACACAAGCTCAAACACCTTCCCGAGAAGTACATGATGAACAGCGTGCTGGAAAACTTCACCATTTTACAGGTGAGGAGGGTTCGCCCCGTGTTTTCCTGCAATTTTCCTGAATTCGCTGCTAGATTGGTTAAAAACAAGACACAGTACATTACAGGAAATTGTAAAACAACATGTCCCGCGACCATTTCAGGTTCAAATCTCTTTTCGATTATTTGATTGGCGAGTCTAGTTCCTGCAACCAACTTCACCCAAAAGCATAGCTCATGGTGCGAGAGGGAAAGAAAATGGTGCACTCGTGCCATCAGGCGGCCATCTAGAGTATGACATCGCGTAGATGTCAGACGTTTCGAGTCTTTATGTTTGGAAGTATTTTGCCTACAGTGACGGAGATATGAAGTTTATTTCTAGCCCAAAGTGCACGCTGCTGTGGTGTCTGGAAGTTGGTGTCACTGTGCTAAATTTAACCAAGAACTATTTAACTGCTTGGCAACACAACAAATGCATTTTAGGCATTTTGATATTGTGATAATCTGAATGTTGCCTGAACTATGCCCTTCACAGGATGGAGGGAGGGGTGGGGATGGGGAAAGTGGGTTGGGGGATATTCCCCAAGTCCCGCGCTATTCCAGTGCGCCGTCTTGCCTTGCTTCAAATTCTAGTTCTAGATTTAAGAAGCAAACCTTCATTTAAATAACAATGTTCTTGCACTCCCCATGCCCTGGTTTGTGTTCTCCTATGATTGCACAACTTTATACGTACTATTCCGTTTTTTTTATTGTAGTATATTTTCATGTTATAGCTTCTTAGTGAACCAATGTTCATTATTTCCTCAGGAATTTTATTTTATTTTCAGGAATTTTAGTCGAATTCAAACCATTTCTTATGCATTCTCTTCTATGATCGCATACTTGTTTGAACAATTCTTTAAGGTGATCAGGTGGTTCTACTCGAACAATTGAAATTAATTACTATAGAATGAAAGAAACCCACTATTGGGCAGATTTACAAGCCCCTTGCGCCACTTTTGCGTAAACTTTTAACATGGGAAAAGTGACGCAAAAGTGGCATAAGGGGTTTGTAAATAAGCCCCTATGCTTTTAATCCTCCCATATACCCGCCAACCTGAGACAATATATTTACTATATTTTAAACATACTTTTCACAATACCATATTTAAGTAAAAACTTAATACAACACAATAAAATAACTTTATACATTATAAAAAGGGTATTATAGTAAACTATATTTTAAGCTTTGATATTATTGTAATATATATATGATATAATTTGCAAACACAAAATCATAGAAAATTATAACTCGTGACCTAAGGTAACTATAACTCAAGCACCCGCCGTGCACAATTTTTTTATCAATAATTTTACAGCAAATGTTGCATGGGTATTATAAAAGATGTCATAGAAGATGTCATGAGTGATGTAATATGTGGGGTAATTAGCAGTGCATGGTGAGGGTGCGAGTGATAATTACCTTAGGGTACGAGTTATAGTTTATTGAGATAGCTCTCACTATAACTGCTGAATTTCTATGGTTTTGTGTCTGTAAATTGTGAACCTAACTATACTTATCCCTATAACCTTTGGGCTTTTAGTGAATTTCTAAGGTTTGTTAAATTCTATTTCCTAACTATTAAATCTCTATCACCTCTGGGCTTTTCAATGAATTTTTATGTTTTTTTTAACGTAAAGTAATATTTAATTACCAGATGTTAATCCAACCACAGCCGTGCCGGGTCCAACCCCCTGCATTCAGCCAACCCCACGCCGTGCACTGCCTTTGGTTGTGCGGGATGGGTTTGGCTGCAGGCAACCTCTTCAAAGGCAGCCAACCAAGGAGAGGGGCATGCAGCCCCCTTCCCAGGGCCTGTTTTGGTCCCTTAGACCCAATCCCCCAAGGCCCGCCACATTTGATTTAGGGGAGGAGTGTGTATATATTATATATATATATATATATATATATATATATATATATATATATATATTCACTTAAAAAACCATAGGTTTCACACATGTTATAGTTAGCTGGACATTTCACTCGTAAAAAACCAATGAAATTCCCCCGTTATAGTTAGTGCAGGCAACTATAACTCACGCGACCGCAATCCTCTGCTGATGACGTCAGATATTACATACACTGTATTTAGACACCTATTTACCCATGTCTTCTTCCATTAATCTTTAGCTATACATATATTACAAATATTTATTTTTCAGAAAGACACATATGTCATCAGTGATGTAATATCTGACGTCATCAGCAGAGGATTGCGGTCGCGTGAGTTATAGTTGTCTGCACTAACTATAACGGGGGAATTTCATTGCTTTTTTACGAGTGAAATGTCCAGCTAACTATAACATGTGTGAAACCTATGGTTTTTTAAGTGAATTTGCAAGGTTTTTTAAATGCTAATTCGTACCTATAACTTGTGTGAAACCTATGGTTTTTTCAGTGAATTTGTACGGTTTTTTAAATGCTAAGTTATGTATTTATTAATTATTTTTTTTTCAGGTTTTTCACCATGCGCGCACGATGCGCTTCGCGCACTGTGCGCGTGCTGTGGGCGCTCGGTGCGCGAGCACCCACGGTTCGGCGTGCGCGCACCTCGCGATTTTTTTTTTTTAAAATAGTTTTTTTCGCCCTTGGGGGTCCTTCTGTGACCCCCTGACCAAGGCTAGGGGGTCAGGAACTGTCCACTCTGCCCCCTTTTCACGTTCTCCACCTTTTTTTTTCACCCCCTCAGACTGCGACAGACAAAATGGCGGCCGACACGTCCTGGTTTCGACCGATTCTAATGTTTACCGACATCTAACAACCAATCAGAATTGCGCTCGCGCACGGCAGGGTGCGCGCACTGTGCGTGCACGGTGCACGCATATAGATATTGATATGCTTTTAAATGCTATTTTCTCAGGAAATACTGAACAGATTTACACCAGACCTGCAAAAGGCAATTCCTTGACCTTATGGCTACCTCTCTGCCAAATTTCACGTAATTCTGTTCAGCCGTTCGGGCTGTAGCTGCGACTAAAGGTCCTATGGAAAAATGCATGGGGAAAACGCGTTTTAGGACCCCCCCTTTTTCTCGGCCCCCGCTTGACGAATCACCCCGAGACTTTCAGGGTAGGAGCTGAACGGAGCGCCCCATTAGTTTTGAAAATTTCGCGAGGATTCGTCAACCGGCGCCAGAGTTATTCAAAATAGAATTTTGAGATTTCCTATGGAAACTAGGTTGTAACTATAACTATCTACTGGCGACCGCCAGTAGATAATATATATATATAAAACAACCACGATGACGCTGTACCTCCTCCTCGGCGAACAGAGACACCACGAATCCCAGGAATAAGGCAAGATGTTATTTATTAGAAGAGATGCACAAAATCTGACGCGTTTCGGGCGGTTGCCCTTAATTCTCCAACTTACAACTCGCCAGGGGGCGCGTTTGCAGAGTGCTGCACGATGCCAGTCTTTTATTAATTTAATTTTTTAAGAAGGGGGGCTGTGTGGTTCCCCTTCTTATTCTAATTTATTGGCCCTGATGACCCCATCCCCCAGGGCCTGTCTCCTAATTATATTTTTTTGACCCCAATCCCCAGGGCCGGCCACTGTTTTTTATTATTTTTAAAAAATATATATTTATAGACACACCTACGACATGCTGGACAAACCGTACGTACCTATCACCATGACGATTTGCGTGATATTCATTAAAAGGCGACTATGCATACAATGAATCCACGTGGAATGTATTTACACCACTAGTGAAGCTCTGACATGTCTGATGCCCTACCGTGCCTAATCCCGGTAGACACCCTTGTCGTTTATTTATACAAACATGGGTAGCTATTGACGGGCACATTTAATACACATGCACACCAAGCCATTCAAAGGGGATTCGACAAAAATTCGACCAAAACTATGCAAGAAACCCCCCTCACGATTAATAAAACACACATCCACTGCCGGATGTGTAATACTTTTTATTTTACTCTCTGGAAAGGGGACGAACATCACTTGAGAGTCACAGCGCGCTCCTGGCAGAGCCCAATGCTGTGTTACACCCACCATTGCCTGCTGAGTGCCACACACCTCTGTGTTGTATTACACTAGCTAGTGCATATGCTATGACACTCTCTAGCCCATGTGCACTGTAACACTACCCCGTGAATATGTCATGCCACACTTGTCTTCGCACGGGTTATATTGCCCCATCTAACGTGCCTTCCTCGATGCCTATGTTATAACGCACAGTGCTATGCCATACATATTACAATCTGGGATCCATATCTTTGTCACAGTGCATATGCAACGTTACACTCCCCAGCACATATTTTATATTACAACTTTAGAGACTAGTTAGGTTACACAACACTGCCCTGTGCATATTACACTCCAAGGCACATATCGCGTAGCACGCGCTAGTGCCTGTGCTATCTCGTGCTCTCCAATGAATCTGTCATTGCGCACAATGTATTGCATATTATATTTCACGCCCGGTTCATCTTATATCACACTTTTTGGTGCATAGTTTATACCATACACTATATCTAGTTTTCATTTTCAATCATGCTCTCAGGAATATGTTCTATATAACACTGTGTTCACCTACACTTTTCACGGGCATTACATTTTGCGATAGGGGGTGGAGGGTCAGGGTGTGTTTCTGCCAAGTGAGCCTGGAGTCACAGTCACAAACGTCCTCTTCTTCCTGAATAAAAGTGAGATTATGCTGCATACTTGTTCATATTTTAAGTAGTTCGCACAGACACACGTTTTAAAAACAATAAAGTTCCTAATACCCGCCTTCTCTGAACAGTTAGCTTGCTGCCCCATCCCCCTCCTCCCTATCCTCTGTTGTGTGAATCCATGGACTAGCCTCCTCCCTCCTGCCATGCATGGTCTGATGTGCTGCCACTGCCCTCAATTTAGTATGATGTACCAGTCCACTCCTCCTGGCCTCCATTGCCCAATTCTATGTCCCATCATTGACCTCCTGCTTAAACTCTGTGCTTAGCTTGCTGCCCCAATTCTCCTTCCCCCTGCCCTCCGATGTCTTTGTGCATGCCCCTGCTCCATCCTTTTTGCCCACCATGTACCATGGACCTGCCACTCCTATCTACTCTGAGTGTTCTGTTGAGCTGCCACTCCCCTCCCACCTGCCTAGCATTGTCATATGACTGTAACCTGTCCCTGCCACCTCCACCCTGCCTGTCCACATGCCATCCCCCTATCCTCTTCCTCCTGTCCACATGGTCCATTGTACTGCCACACCCTTCTGCCCTCCCTGGTCTGTTGTGCTGCAACTCCTCCTCCTGCCTGCCCCATGCGGTCTGTTGTGAGGCCCCTTCCCCTGAACTTTCTTGTCTGTGCACAGGTCCTGACCCTCCCTTCTATCCTCCATCGTCCTTTGTGCATGCCCCTGCACCCTCCTTCTTGCCCATCATAGCCATTATGCTGCCACTAACCCTCCCACTTGCCATGCATGGTCTTCTGTGCTGCCATGGCCCCTCCCACCTTCCCTGTGTGGTCAGTTAGCTGCCCCTGACCCCCTCCCACCTTCCTTCCATGGTCTGTGTGTATGCCATCACAGTCTCAGTGTTGCTCTTCATGGTGTGTCTTGCTTCTAGTGCCCATCCTGCCTGACCTCCATGGCTATGTTGCTGCTCCTGCCCTGCCCCCTTGCCCCCAGCCCTCTGTTTACATGTGCAGACCCCTACTCCCTCCCTCCTGGCTTGTCTGTTCCATTGTAATGCCCCTGATCCGTCCCTCCTGCCCTTTATGGTCTGTTATGCTGCAGCTTTCTCTCCTGTCTGTCCATTATGGTCAGCTAGCTACCATTGCCTCTTGCCCCTCTGTTCTCTATTGTCCATGTGCATGGTCCTGTCCCCTCCCTCTTGCTTTCTATGGATTGTTGTGCTGCACTCCCGTCCCGCATGCCCTGTGTGGTGTTTTGTGCTGCTGCAAACCCTGATGCCTGCCCTGCAGGGTCAGTTTGGTGCACCTCTCCATGTCCCTCCTGTCCTCTGTTATCCAAGTCCATGTCCCTTCCCCATTTCCTTCCATGATCCAATGTACCATACTTGCGAACATTTTGAACTTGGTAAGAGGGAGATTTTGAAAAAAAACTGGGGTATTGATTTTCCCCTTTGAGTTACATTGAAAAAGAGGAGATTGTAGACAGGAGACAGATCAAATAAAGCCCATTTGAGCTTAAAAACATTGGACGTTTCCTGGCTGAATCGGGTCTGTTGGCATGTATGGTTGTACTACCATTGCCTCTTCCTTCTGCCCATAATGGTCTATTACATTGCCACAGCCTCTCTTGCAAGTCCTGTATTGTTGGTTTGTTGCCCCAGCCCCCCTTTCCACTGCCCTCCATAGTCTGTTGTGCTGCAACAGCCCTTCCTGCCTGCTCAGTGTGGTTAAATTGTTGCCTTTGCACCCTCCTACCTGCCTTCAATTTTCAGAGTCCGTGCCCCTGGCCTCTGCCTTTCAACAGTATCCTAATGAACAACTAGATTGCTAACATTCTATATTTATTACAAAAGTGTGGAACGCCTGACGTCATCTTGATGTAATCAAAACTGTAATACCTAGAGCACTTCCTTTAGAAATTACATATATGAGAGGGTCTTATTGGCATCAAAATTATAGTTAGTGCTCTAAAAGACTAAAATAAGGACATATTTTCTGAGTTTTCAAATAGCGACAAAGCACTTTTAAATTATTTGTTATCTTTATGTTTTTTTATCCAGTTGACCACTTGATTAAATGTTGCACTTAGGGGAGAGGATGTGGTGTTACTTCCAGAACTGAAGACTTTGCAACTGGGGACCAGGTTGGAGTTTCTGCTTCAGCTCGACATTCTGTGATTCTGGTCAAATCACTTAGTCTCCCCATGTCTACAACCAAAATGAATTTGTTCTTGTGTGATGTAACCAATGCTCATGTAAAGCACTCCAATACCTGACAAGTCTGCACTATATAACACTGCAAAAACACAAAATAATACGTGTTTTGCACACTTCTGTCATTGGGCTATATTTGGGCTACATCTGGGTGATTTTGGGCTACATTTAGGCTCCTTTGTCTCCGGTGGCCATTTTGGGAGATTTATTTGTTATGAAGTTTCCTAATTTCCTCATGTACTGCAGTCTCCTCAGTAGGAAATGCTTTCAGTTTTTTACTTTGATTCCATCATGAAGGTATTCAGATATGTCACACATTTGCCATAAATTCTGAATGTTAGCACTCTAGTTGCTCATTAGATCACTGTAGTAAAACTACTGTTCACCATGGAAGTCTGCTCCTGGTATCAAAAGTGCATGTTTCAGTCTGCATGTCAGAATTTTTTAATGAAATAGAAGAGGATTTGAGAAGTCACTCAAAATGTGCCCTCATTTTCTTTCTTCAGCATTAATCATAATTTCTATGGCAAAATGAACCCCCTCATTGTGTTCCTTTTTAAATTAAATGTTTTAAGTGTTACCAGTTTATTCCAATCAAGATGGCTTCAGGTGTGCCATACTTTTGTCATAATGAAGACAGTAAGCGCTCTAGTTGTTTTTAAGAACACTCTGGGACATTCTCTTATTGGCTATACTTGGGCTACATCTGGGTGATATTTGGGCTACATTTGGGCTCTTTTGTCTCTGGTGGCCATTTTCGGAGACTTATTTGTTATGAAGTTTCCTAATTTCCTCATTTACTGCAGTCTCCTCAGTAGGAAATACTTTCAGTTTTTTACTTTGATTCCATCAAGAAGGCATTCAGATGTGTCACACATTTGCCATAAATTCAGAATGTTAGCATTTTTTTTGCTCATTAGATCACTGTAGTAAAGCTACTGCTCACCAGGGAAAACTGCTGCTGGTATTGAAAGTGCATGTTTCAGTCTGCATGTCAGAATTTTTTAATGAAATAGAAGAGGATTTGAGAAGTCACTCAAAATCTGCCCTAATTTATGTTTCTGCAGCACTAATCATACTTTTTATGGAAAAATGAACCCCCTCATTTTGTTCCTTTTTGAATTAAATGTTTTAAGAGTTACCACTTTAATCAAATAGATGGCTTCAGGCGTGCCATAGGTTTATCACAAGTAGGACTGTTAGCGCTCTAGTTGTTCTTTGGAACACTCTGGGAAGCTGCAGTAGAACACAAAGGAATCAACTGACAGTCTCTGCCCTTTTTGGATGTACATGTTTTACTGAGAATGTCAGACTTCATTCTCACATGACTGAGAAAGATAATGTGAATTTACAGAAAATATGCTCTCAGTTTAGCTTATAGATCACCTTCCAAACCTCTGTGGGAAAAGCATGAGAAAATATTTTTCTCTCAATCATACCACAATTCCTAAAATGAGCATGGTACCATCAACAAATGATTTATAATGTAACTAAAGTCTTAAAATCTTCTATTAACTGCAATGCTTTTTAATGAGGTGCTATCATGTATATTGGTCCCAAGATGGCTGCCAACACTTCTTGGATGAAGTGCTGACAGCCAATCAGATCTCAGGATGAGATGTGTGGTTAGGCTCCGCCCACATATATATATGATTTTACTTTTGATTTTCTCAGGAACTACTGAACAGATTGACACCAGACCTGCAAAAGGCACTTCCCTGACCTGAGGACTACCTCTCTGCCAAATTTCAAGTAATTCTGTTCAACCGTTCGGGCTGTACCTTGGACTAAAGGTCCCTATGGAAAAATGCATGGGGAAAACGTGTTTTGGGACCCCCCTTTTTTCTCGGCCCCCGGGTGACGAATCACCCCGAGACTTTCAGGGTAGGAGCGGAGCGGAGCGCCCCACCTATTTTGAAAATGTTGCGAGGATTCGTCAACCGGCGCCAAAGTTATTCCAAATAGAATGTTGCGGATTTCCTATGGAAACACGGTCCTAACTATAACTATCTACTGGCGACCGCCAGTAGATAATATATATATATATATATATATCTATATTTACAGAAAAAAACATAGGTTTCAGGCACGTTATAGTTAGGAATTAGCATTTAAAAAACCTCGGAAATTCACTGAAAAAAACATAGGTTTCAGGGGTGTTATAGTTAGCTGGACTTTTCACTTGTACAAAACCATTGAAATTCCCCCGTTATAGTTAGTTCAGCTAACTATAACTCGCGCGCCCGCAATGCACTGCTGATGACATCACATATTACATCACTCATGACATGGTCAGTGACATCACTCATGACATCACTCATGACATCTCAAATGACATCACTGATGACATCATCCAGTGAATGTGTGTTTTTTCTGAAAATTAAAAATGTTTTATATATGTATATCTCAAGGTCGATGGAAGAATAAATGGGTATATAAGTGTCTAAATGGATGATTTGTTTTTGAAAAATTGATTGTGTAACTGACTGATTAAGTGTTTCATAGTGAATACATGGCTTAGTGAGTAATATTTAAATATGTAAATATCTGTATCAGTCTCTCACTTTGTGTATAAGTGGCTGCATGGGTTGGTGAGTAGCTACATGGGTGTCTATATAGGTTATTAGTTGGTTTTTTGAGTATCAGTCTGAGTGTCTGCATGGTTCGGTGGGGGGTATTACGTAGTGCATAGGTGCATGAATGAGTGACTCACTGTTTGTATGTGTTGAAGACAGCATGTGTGCAGGACTGTATGGGTGGATGAGTGTGTGTATGGGTGTGTAAGTGAGTGAATGACTGTCTCAATAGTGTCTTTATGAGTAACTACATATGTTTTAAACTAGTATATGTGACTATTGGTGTATATAAGTGAGTATATGTGAGAGTGAGAGATTGAAAGAGTTCCTGTATGATTAAGTATGTGTTTCTATAAGTGATTGTTTAAAAGACTAAGTATGTGTACTTTTCCGTAGAAGTAAGTGTGGTGGTGTGTGTATAACTGTATATGCAAGTAAATGTATGTTTGATTCTTTATTAGCATGAGTGACTATGTGTGTGAGTAACTATATGGATGAGTGGCATTGTGTAACAGTATGTATAGGTGTATAAGTAGATATGATGAGTGAGTACATGTATGAGTGACTGTATAGGACTGTTGATGAATGAGTGGATGTGTATGTGGATCTTAGAATTACTAAAGAGGTTGTTGTAACTGGTATTGGTATGTCCATTGTTTTGAAAATCCTAGTCTCTATTTTTGAATGTGTGTATCAAAGGTTATATTAGGGTGAGAGGAGGTCTGCCACTCTATCACAAGGATGATGCCATTAGTGATGTCATCAGTGATGTCATTTGAGATGTCATCAGTGATGTTATGAGTGATGTCACTGACCATGTCATCAGCAGTGCATTGCGAGCGCGAGTTATAGTTAGCTGAACTAACTATAACGGAGGAATTTCAATGGTTTTGTACAAGTGAAAAGTCCAGCTTTATATAACACCCCTGAAACGTATGGTTTTTTCAGTGAATTTCTGAGGTTTTTTAAATGCTAATTCCTAACTATAACGTGCCTGAAACCTATGGTTTTTTCTGTGAATTTCAAAGGTTTTTTAAATGCTAATTTCTAACTATGCCTACAGAGATAGGACATGTGAAGAAAGAAGAAAAAATGCACAGAAAGAAAAAAAAGAAGTGCAGAAAGAAGCAACAGAAGTCCTCAAAGACGAAGAAAAGTGCAGGAAGAAGGATAACGTGCAGAAAGAACAAAAAGAAGAGCAGAAAGAAGCCTTGTTGCAAAATCATCCTGTACCCTCAACTTTTTCAGACGGATACTGGTGGTAACTGAGTCTGACTAACCAGTCCTAGAGCCAGTGCTTTGTTAAAAGACACTTAAAATACAATGAAAACACACATGCATGCGTTGGGGTCCCCCTGTGATTAGCATGACCTCCTCTGTAAGCCCCTAGTATATAATAGGGCAGGGGGATTAAAACTACCTCTTAAAACAGGCCACAGGGCGTTTTTGCACACGTTAACTCAGGGCCCGTCCCCTCCCTTCACTACTGTGTAAACACGCCCTGTGTCCGTTTTTGGTTGGGAGATTAAGTTCATTTGAATCCTGAGGGTCCCTAGGGTCCAACTAGCCCACTAGGTACCTCCAGTAAGTGCCACAGAGCTGCGTTGCAGAGAGGTGTAAAAAGTGGCACGGCCTGGACCACCTCTCTGCAATGCAGCTCAGTGGCGCTTACTGGAAGCACTTGGTGGGCTAGTTAGCCCCCAGGGGCCCTCAGTATTGAAGGGAAATTATATCCCCAATTTAAAACATGCCATAGTGCGTGTTTGCACACGTCACCTCAGGCCCCGTCCCCTCCGTTCACCACTGTGTAAACGCGCCCTGTGGCTGTTCTAAGTTGAGAGATTAAGTCCCCTTGAATCCTAAGGGTCCCTAGGGTCAAACTAGACCACTAGGTACCTCCAGTAAGCACCACAGAGCTGCGTTGCAGAGAGGTGTAAAAAGGGGCTTGGCCTCAGAACACCTGTCTGCAGCGCAGCTTCCTGGCGCATACTGGAGATGCCTGTTGGGCTAGTTGGCCCTCAGGGACCCTCAGTATTGAAGAGGAATTAATTCCCCAACTTACAACTCGCCAGGGGGCGCGTTTGCAGAGTGCTGCAAAGAGGGGGCGTGGCCTCCGGCACAATGCCAGTCTTTTATTTATTTAATTTTTTAAGAAGGGGGGCTGTGTGGTTCCCCTTCTTATTCTAATTTATTGGCCCTGATGACCCCATCCCCCAGGGCCTGTCTCCTAATTATATTTTTTTGACCCCAATCCCCAGGGCCGGCCACTGTTTTTTATTATTTTTAAAAATTATATATTTATAGACACACCTAGGACATGCTGGACAAACCGTACGTACCTATCACCATGACGATTTGCGTGATATTCATTAAAAGGCGACTATGCATACAATGAATCCACGTGGAATGTATTTACACCACTAGTGAAGCTCTGACATGTCTGATGCCCTACCGTGCCTAATCCCGGTAGACACCCTTGTCGTTTATTTATACAAACATGGGTAGCTATTGACGGGCACATTTAATACACATGCACACCAAGCCATTCAAAGGGGATTCGACAAAAATTCGATCAAAACTATGCAAGAAACCCCCCTCACGGTTAATAAAACACACATCCACTGCCGGATGTATGATACTTTTTATTTTACTCTCTGGAAAGGGGACGAACATCACTTGAGAGTCACAGCGCGCTCCTGGCAGAGCCCAATGCTGTGTTACACCCACCATTGCCTGCTGAGTCCCACACACCTCTGTGTTGTATTCCACTAGCTTGTGCATATGCTATGACACTCTCTAGCCCATGTGCACTGTAACACCACCCCGTGAATATGTCATGCCACACTTGTCTTCGCACGGGTTATATTGCCCCATCTAACGTGCCTTCCTCGATGCCTATGTTATAACGCACAGTGCTATGCCATACATATTACAATCTGGGATCTATATCTTTGTCACAGTGCATATGCAACGTTACACTCCCCAGCACATATTTTATATTACAACTTTAGAGACTAGTTAGGTTACACAACACTGCCCTGTGCATATTACACTCCAAGGCGCATATCGCATAGCACGCGCTAGTGCCTGTGCTATCTCGCGCTCTCCAATGAATCTGTCATTGCGCACAATGTATTGCATATTATATTTCACACCCTGTTCATCTTATATCACACTTTTTGGTGCATAGTTTATACCATACACTATATCTAGTTTTCATTTTCAATCGTGCTCTCGGGACTATGTTCTATATAACACTGTGTTCACCTACCCTTTTCACTGGCATTACATTTTGCGATAGGGGGTGGAGGGTCAGGGGGTGTTTCTGCCAAGTGAGCCCGGATTCACAGTCACAAACGTCCTCTTCTTCCTGAATAAAAGTGAGATTATGCTGCATACTTGTTCATATTTTAAGTAGTTCGCACAGACACACGTTTTAAAAACAATAAAGTTCCTAATACCCGCCTTCTCTGAACAGTTAGCTTGCTGCCCCATCCCTCTCCTCCCTATCCTCTGTTGTGTGAATCCATGGGCTAGCGTCCTCCCTCCTGCCATGCATGGTCTGATGTGCTGCCACTGCCCTCAATTTAGTATGATGTACCAGTCCACTCCTCCTGCCCTCCATTGCCCAATTCTATGCCCCATCATTGACCTCCTGCTTAAACTCTGTGCTTAGCTTGCTGCCCCTATTCTCCTTCCCCCTGCTCTCCGATGTCTTTGTGCATGTCCCTGCTCCATCCTTTTTGCCCACCATGTTCCATGGATCTGCCACTCCTATCTACTCTGAGTGTTCTGTTGAGCTGCCACTCCCCTCCCACCTGCCTAGCCTTGTCAGATGACTGTAACCTGTCCCTGCCACCTCCACCCTGCCTGTCCACATGCCATGCCCCTATCCTCCTCCTCCTGTCCTACATGGTCCATTGTACTGCCACACCCTTCTGCCCTCCCTGGTCTGTTGTGCTGCAACTGCTCCTCCTGCCTGCCCCGTGCGGTCTGTTGTGAGGCCCCTTCCCCTGAACTTTCTTGTCTGTGCACAGGTCCCGACCCTCCCTTCTATCCTCCATCATCCTTTGTGCATGCCCCTGCACCCTACTTCTTGCCCATCATAGCCATTGTGCTGCCACTAACCCTCCCACTTGCCATGCATGGTCTTCTGTGCTGCCATGGCCCCTCCCACCTTCCCTGTGTGGTCAGTTAGCTGCCCCTGACCCCCTCCCACCTTCCCTCCATGGTCTGTGTGTATGCCATCACAGTCTCACTGTTGCTCTTCATGGTGTGTCTTGCTTCTAGTGCCCATCCTGCCTGACCTCCATGGCTATCTTGCTGCTCCTGCCCTGCCCCTTTGCCCCCAGCCCTCTGTTTACATGTGCAGACCCCAACTCCCTCCCTCCTGGCTTGTCTGTTCCATTGTAATGCCCCTGATCCGTCCCTCCTGCCCTTTATGGTCTGTTATGCTGCAGCTTTCTCTCCTGTCTGTCCATTATGGTCAGCTAGCTACCATTGCCTCTTGCCCCTCTGTTCTCTGTTGTCCATGTGCATGGGCCTGTCCCCTCCCTCTTGCTTTCTATAGATTGTTGTGCTGCACTCCCGTCCCGCATGCCCTGTGTGGTTTATTGTGCTGCTGCAAACCCTGATGCCTGCCCTGCAGGGTCAGTTTGGTGCACCTCTCCATGTCCCTCCTGTCCTCTGTTATCCAAGTCCATGTCCCTACCCCATTTCCTTCCATGATCCAATGTACCATACTTGTGAACATTTTGAACTTGGTAAGAGGGAGATTTTGAAAAAAACTGGGGTATTGATTTTCCCCTTTGAGTTACATTGAAAAAGAGGAGATTGTAGACAGGAGACAGATCAAATAAAGCCCATTTGAGCTTAAAAACATTGGACGTTTCCTGGCTGAATCGGGTCTGTTGGCATGTATGGTTGTACAATCCATTGCCTCTTCCTTCTGCCCACAATGGTCTATTACATTGCCACAGCCTCTCTTGCAAGTCCTGTATTGTTGGTTTGTTGCCCCTGCCCCCCTTTCCACTGCCCTCCATAGTCTGTTGTGCTGCCACAGCCCTTCCTGCCTGCTCAGTGTGGTTAAATTGTTGCCTTTGCACCCTCCTACCTGCCTTCAATTTTCAGAGTCCGTGCCCCTGGCCTCTGCCTCTCGACAGTATCCTAATGAACAACTAGATTGCTAACATTCTATATTTATTACAAAAGTGTGGAACGCCTGACGTCATCTTGATGTAATCAAAACTGTAATACCTAGAGAATTTCCTTTAGAAATTACATATATGAGAGGGTCTTATTGGCATCAAAATTATGGTTAGTGCTCTAAAAGACTAAAATAAGGACATATTTTCTGAGTTTTCAAATAGCGACAAAGCACTTTTAAATTATTTGTTATCTTTATGTTTTTTATCCAGTTGACCACTTGATTAAATGTTGCACTTAGGGGAGAGGACGTGGTGTTACTTCCAGAACTGCAGACTTTGCAACTGGGGAACCAGGTTGGAGTTTCTGCTTCAGCTCGACATTCTGTGATTCTGGTCAAATCACTTAGGGCCATGTGTAGGAAGCCAAATACCGGTCGGTAACGGCCGATTTTCGGTAAATATCCCGTTACCGACCGGTATTTAGGCATTTGCTATGTAGGGGGCATATTTCAGGATTCGGTAATTTACCGAATCGGTAAAATTACCGATTCGGTAAATACCGAATCCTGAAATGAGATGTAGGAAACACTCTAATGAGTGTTGTTTAGGAATTAGAATTCGGTATTTACCACCAAATATAGGTTGGTGATAAATACCGAATACATTGCAAAAAGCAATATTTTGCTGAAATAAGAGTGCCATGTGGCAGACATACATGCCCTTAGGGCATGTATGTCCGCCACATGTGCACACATGCAGGAATCAGGGGTGCAACAGGATGTCAATGTGACACCCTGCCACCCTTGAATGTGCTCCCCCCATTACCGAATCGGTATTTACCGATTCGGTAATGAGGCATACCTTCCCATTGATTCCTATGGGCCTCCAGGCCCATAGGAAGCAATGGGAAGGTATGCCTCATTACCGAATCGGTAAATACCGATTCGGTAATTACTGAATTTCTCCGATTCGGTAACATTTACCGAATTATTACCTACATACAATTTACCGATTCTTAAATACCGAATCGGTAAAATTCGGTATTTAAGAATCGGTAAATTGTATGCCACCTACATATGGCCCTTGGTCTCCCCATGTCTACAACCAAAATGAATTTGTTCTTGTGTGATGTAACCAATGCACATGTAAAGCACTCCAATACCTGACAAGTCTGCACTATATAACACTGCAAAAACACAAAATAATAAGTGTTTTGCACACTTCTGTCATTGGGCTATATTTGGGCTACATCTGGGTGATTTTGGGCTACATTTGGGCTCTTTTGTCTCCGGTGGCCATCTTGGGAGATTTATTTGTTATGAAGTTTCCTAATTTCCTCATGTACTGCAGTCTCCTCAGTAGGAAATGCTTTCAGTTTTTTACTTTGATTCCATCATGAAGGTATTCAGATATGTCACACATTTGCCATAAATTCTGAATGTTAGCACTCTAGTTGCTCATTAGATCACTGTAGTAAAACTACTGTTCACCATGGAAGTCTGCTCCTGGTATTAAAAGTGCATGTTTCAGTCTGCATGTCAGAATTTTTTAATGAAATAGAAGAGGATTTGAGAAGTCACTCAAAATTTGCCCTCATTTTATTTCTTCAGCATTAATCATAATTTCTATGGCAAAGTGAACCCCCTCATTGTGTTCCTTTTTAAATTAAATGTTTTAAGTATTATCAGTTTATTCCAATCAAGATGGCTTCAGGTGTGCCATACTTTTGTCATAATGAAGACAGTAAGCGCTCTAGTTGTTTTTAAGAACACTCTGGGACATTCTGTCATTGGGCTATACTTGGGCTACATCTGGGTGATATTTGGGCTACATTTAGGCTCTTTTGTCTCTGGTTGCCATCTTGGGAGACTTATTTGTTATGAAGTTTCCTAATTTCCTCATTTACTGCAGTCTCCTCAGTAGGAAATACTTTCAGTTTTTTACTTTGATTCCATCAAGAAGGCATTCAGATGTGTCACACATTTGCCATAAATTCAGAATGTTAGCACTCTTTTTTCTCATTAGATCACTGTAGTAAAGCTACTGCTCACCAGGGAAAACTGCTGCTGGTATTGAAAGTGCATGTTTCAGTCTGCATGTCAGAATTTTTTAATGAACTAGAAGAGGATTTGAGAAGTCACCCAAAATGTGCCCTAATTTTTCTTTCTGCAGCACTAATCATACTTTTTATGGAAAAATGAACCCCCTCATTTTGTTCCTTTTTAAATTAAATGTTTTAAGTGTTACCACTTTAATCCAAGCAAGATGGCTTCAGGTGTGCCATACGTTTATCATAAGTAGGACTGTTAGCGCTCTAGTTGTTCTTTGGAACACTCTGGGAAGCTGCAGTAGAACACAAAGGAATCAACTGACAGTCTCTGCCCTTTTTGGATGTACATGTTTTACTGAGAATGTCAGACTTCATTCTCACATGGCTGAGAAAGATAATGTGAATTTACAGAAAATAAACTCTCAGTTTAGCTTATAGATCACCTTCCAAACCTCTGTGGGAAAAGCATGAGAAAATATTTTTCTCTCAATCATGATATCCCAGCAGAAGGCTTTTTCACATGGTGAAATCACCTTAGAACATACCACATTTCCTAAAATGAGTATGGTACCATCAACAAATGATTTATAATGTAACTAAAGTCTTAAAACCTTCTATTAACTGCAATGCTTTTTAGTGAGGTGCTATCATGTATATTGGTCCCAAGATGGCTGCCAACACTTCTTGGATGAAGTGCTGGCAGCCAATCAGATCTCAGGATGAGATGTGTGGTTAGGCTCCGCCCACATATATATATGATTTTACTTTTGATTTTCTCAGGAACTACTGAACAGATTTACACCAGACCTGCAAAAGGCACTTCCTTGACCTTATGGCTACCTCTCTGCCAAATTTCAAGTAATTCTGTTCAGCCGTTCGGGCTGTAGCTTGGACTAAAGATCCTATGGAAAAATACATGGGGAAAACGCGTTTTGGGACCCCCCCTTTTTCTCAGCCCCCGCTTGACAAATCCCTTTGAGACTTTCAGGGAAGGAGCGGAGCGGAGCGCCCCACCTATTTTGAAAATTTCCCGAGGATTCGTCAATCGGCGCTAAAGTTATTCCAAATAGAATGTTGCGGGTTTCCTATGGAAACACGATCCTAACTATAACTATCTACTGGCGACCGCCAGTAGATAATATATATATATATATATATATATATTGAAACAGATTCTCCTTGCGGAAGAAGTAGGTCGCACTCCAACAGCTTTCCAATTACTTGTCTTTATTTTCAAAATTCCATAGTTTTAGCAAAACCAATAGATTGACCAACGCGTTTCGGTAAACTCCGCTACCTTGCTCACGGTCGTCGTTTTAACTAATGTTACACAAACTATTTTAAATAAAGATATTTGAAGGAAGTCCTTTGACACCAATTTCCTGTTCCCACCCTAATGATGCCCCACAGGTTTATGGGTCTTGTAGTTAGCATTAGAACATTCAATGAAGGTACATTTTTACATTTAATTATTGTCCATCTATTTCTTTTGCCAGTTGAAAGATGTTACTCGTTGTTACAACGGATTTTCTCTAGCCCAATTGTGGGCATTGCAACAATTCTTTTTCGTATTTTCAGTGCTTAATTCACTTGATTAACGAGCCCTCCAGTGGGCTTTTGAGTTCACCGTGTTTTCGGTGCTCAATTAACTTTATTGACAAGCCCTCCAGTGGGCCATCCTGTACAAACATGTTCCGTTGTTGCAACCATATTTAACATGCTCCATTTGCTTTATTCTGTCCCAATGATCAATGGTTCTCATTAAATCTTTATAGTTGTTGCCCTCCCTTGGGCAGTTGTCAAATGATTGTTCTTTCTGTGGGAAAGTGCCTTTCATAAATGAATGTAAAGTTCTTCTGATTGATTTAATCCATATGGGGTCATGGACCGCAAGTTTAAAATATGACACGATTCTTTTTGGCGTAATATTTTTTCCCTATTTCCACCACGAGAGCTCATCGGTACTGCTTCAATGCCATAAAATTTTAATAGTTTCCAATTGGCATTATGATGTGTTTCCATATGTTTGGCTATGGCATTGTTCCTGTCTTTATTTTTGGTCGCTCGTACATGTTCCAATATACGTTTTTTTAATTCACAGATGGTGGATCCAACATATCTTAAAGGGCAAGGACATTCTACCACATAAACTATGTATTGGCTTTTGCAAGTTATCAAAGTTGTGATTTGCCAATTTTTGTTATTCGCCATCTTCACATCCTTTGTCGGCTTTGCAATTTCGCAGACTTTGCAGTTGTAACACTTTGTGAAGCCCGTTGTTTGTAACCAGGATTCTTTTGAATGTTTATCGATAAAGTGGCTGTGTGTTAAACGGTCCTTCAGACTTCTTGCCCTTCTAAATGTTATCACTGGGTGGCCACCCATTTTTTCACCCATCATGCTGTCCATTGTTAGAATCTTCCAATTCTTCTTCAGGATGTAAGTGATGTCTTTTGCTTCTTGGCTGTAATCTGTGATCAGTCTTATGGGCTCTTCCATGTTATCTAATTCTTGCTGTTTTGGGATTAAGCATTCTGCCCTGGTTTTTTGATTGGCTCTGTTCCAGCTTGTGATTAGGCTTTTTTTAGGGTATTTTCTCTGTATAAATCTTTGTACTGTGTTGCCACTGTGTTTTAACCAATCTGCATCTTCACTGCAGATTCTTCGCAATCGAAGGAATTCTCCATAAGGTATGCTGGAGATTGTTGATGGTTGGTGGAAACTGGTTGCTTCCAAAGTTGTGTTCGTCGCAGTGCTTTTGCGATGTAGCGTCGTTGCCAGACGATTCTCTTTTACATAGATTTCCATGTCTAGAAAGACCACTCGTTCTTTGCTGAGATTATGTGTAAACCTCAGATTGGGTGTGCTATTGTTTAAAATTGTGTAGTACTCCTGAAACTTCTCCTCCTTGCCATTCCATACAATTAAAAGGTCATCTATAAACTGAACCCATGTAACAATGTGTTTAGTGTATCGATGGTGTTTCATGTTCCAGGCAATTTCTTGTTCCCACCACCCCATTACCAGGCAGGCATAACTGGGGCTGAAAGAAAAACCCATTGCTGCTCCGTTGCGTTGGCGGTACAGATTCTCTCCAAACGTGAATACATTATTTTGTAGACAACATTCCATCATATCCAATAACATTCTGTTATGTTCTTTGTAGTGAATATTTCGGTTTTTTAAAAACCAATCACAAGCTTTCAGACCTTGAGTATTGTCTATCGTGGTGTATAAAGCTACCACATCCATGGTGATGAGACAATAAGAGTTAGACCAAGTAATATTTTGTAGGATTCTCAGACAATCTGAAGTGTCTTTGATGTATGATTTAAGATTTTTCACATATGGCATGATGAAGTGATCAATGAAGTTAGCCACTGGTTCCATGAGCGAGCCCTTGGCCGACAAGATAGGTCTCCCTGGTGGTTTCTTGGGATCCTTATGTATTTTGGGGAGAAAATACATGGTTGCGATTACAGGAAAGTCTACCGTGAGATACTTGTATTCGTCTTCATCTAACAGATTCTTTGCTACCCATGTTCTGAGTTTATTGTCCAAATCCCTTTTGATGGCTGTAGTTGGATTAGTCTGTAATTTTTCATAGAAGTCTCGGTTATTCAGTTGTGATAGAGCCTCCTCCAAAATGTACACCGAGGAGGCTCTATCACAACTGAATAACCGAGACTTCTATGAAAAATTACAGACTAATCCAACTACAGCCATCAAAAGGGATTTGGACAATAAACTCAGAACATGGGTAGCAAAGAATCTGTTAGATGAAGACGAATACAAGTATCTCACGGTAGACTTTCCTGTAATCGCAACCATGTATTTTCTCCCCAAAATACATAAGGATCCCAAGAAACCACCAGGGAGACCTATCTTGTCGGCCAAGGGCTCGCTCATGGAACCAGTGGCTAACTTCATTGATCACTTCATCATGCCATATGTGAAAAATCTTAAATCATACATCAAAGACACTTCAGATTGTCTGAGAATCCTACAAAATATTACTTGGTCTAACTCTTATTGTCTCATCACCATGGATGTGGTAGCTTTATACACCACGATAGACAATACTCAAGGTCTGAAAGCTTGTGATTGGTTTTTAAAAAACCGAAATATTCACTACAAAGAACATAACAGAATGTTATTGGATATGATGGAATGTTGTCTACAAAATAATGTATTCACGTTTGGAGAGAATCTGTACCGCCAACGCAACGGAGCAGCAATGGGTTTTTCTTTCAGCCCCAGTTATGCCTGCCTGGTAATGGGGTGGTGGGAACAAGAAATTGCCTGGAACATGAAACACCATCGATACACTAAACACATTGTTACATGGGTTCGGTTTATAGATGACCTTTTAATTGTATGGAATGGCAAGGAGGAGAAGTTTCAGGAGTACTACACAATTTTAAACAATAGCACACCCAATCTGAGGTTTACACATAATCTCAGCAAAGAACGAGTGGTCTTTCTAGACATGGAAATCTATGTAAAAGAGAATCGTCTGGCAACGACGCTACATTGCAAAAGCACTGCGACGACCACAACTTTGGAAGCAACCAGTTTCCACCAACCATCAACAATCTCCAGCATACCTTATGGAGAATTCCTTCGATTGCGAAGAATCTGCAGTGAAGATGCAGATTGGTTAAAACACAGTGGCAACACAGTACAAAGATTTATACAGAGAAAATACCCTAAAAAAAGCCTAATCACAAGCTGGAACAGAGCCAATCAAAAAACCAGGGCAGAATGCTTAATCCCAAAACAGCAAGAATTAGATAACATGGAAGAGCCCATAAGACTGATCACAGATTACAGCCAAGAAGCAAAAGACATCACTTACATCCTGAAGAAGAATTGGAAGATTCTAACAATGGACAGCATGATGGGTGAAAAAATGGGTGGCCACCCAGTGATAACATTTAGAAGGGCAAGAAGTCTGAAGGACCGTTTAACACACAGCCACTTTATCGCTAAACATTCAAAAGAATCCTGGTTACAAACAACGGGCTTCACAAAGTGTTACAACTGCAAAGTCTGCGAAATTGCAAAGCCGACAAAGGATGTGAAGATGGCGAATAACAAAAATTGGCAAATCACAACTTTGATAACTTGCAAAAGCCAATACATAGTTTATGTGGTAGAATGTCCTTGCCCTTTAAGATATGTTGGATCCACCATCTGTGAATTAAAAAAACGTATATTGGAACATGTACGAGCGACCAAAAATAAAGACAGGAACAATGCCATAGCCAAACATATGGAAACACATCATAATGCCAATTGGAAACTATTAAAATTTTTATGGCATTGAAGCAGTACCGATGAGCTCTCGTGGTGGAAATAGGGAAAAAATATTACGCCAAAAAGAATCGTGTCATATTTTAAACTTGCGGTCCATGACCCCATATGGATTAAATCAATCAGAAGAACTTTACATTCATTTATGAAAGGCACTTTCCCACAGAAAGAACAATCATTTGACAACTGCCCAAGGGAGGGCAACAACTATAAAGATTTAATGAGAACCATTGATCATTGGGACAGAATAAAGCAAATGGAGCATGTTAAATATGGTTGCAACAACGGAACATGTTTGTACAGGATGGCCCACTGGAGGGCTTGTCAATAAAGTTAATTGAGCACCGAAAACACGGTGAACTCAAAAGCCCACTGGAGGGCTCGTTAATCAAGTGAATTAAGCACTGAAAATACGAAAAAGAATTGTTGCAATGCCCACCATTGGGCTAGAGAAAATCCGTTGTAACAACGAGTAACATCTTTCAACTGGCAAAAGAAATAGATGGACAATAATTAAATGTAAAAATGTACCTTCATTGAATGTTCTAATGCTAACTACAAGACCCATAAACCTGTGGGGCATCATTAGGGTGGGAACAGGAAATTGGTGTCAAAGGACTTCCTTCAAATATCTTTATTTAAAATAGTTTGTGTAACATTAGTTAAAACGACGACCGTGAGCAAGGTAGCGGAGTTTACCGAAACGCGTTGGTCAATCTATTGGTTTTGCTAAAACTATGGAATTTTGAAAATAAAGACAAGTAATTGGAAAGCTGTTGGAGTGCGACCTACTTCTTCCGCAAGGAGAATCTGTTTCAATATTGGCGGTTTGGTTCAACCGCGAGGCAACGCACCCGCCGAGCAGCGCCCGAAGCAAAGTAAAACGGAACCACCTGGGAGGATATATATATATATATATATATATATATATATATATATATATATATATATATATACACACACACACACACACACACACACACACACACACACACACACACACACACACATATATAGATAGATAGATATCGAAACAACAATCCAAGTGCAGTCGTGCACAAAGTGGGTACGGACTTCAGAATATGCTGGTGCCAATTGAAAAGTTTATTTAATTTGTGCTGCCAGTGACGCGTTTCGGCCACGTCCTGTGGCCTTGATTACATGGATATATATATTCAAATTATTCTCACCTCATTCATCCAGTAGAGGATACTGATATAATGGACTGAAAAATCTTTTCTTTATTGCAAGTGATGCCCTGCAACCTTGTTCACAACAAGGAGCGTAATTTTTAATGTGTAGTTCTAAGTGCCTACATGCTTGTACAATACTAAACATAAACAAAATACTAAACAAAGTGCTAGCGCTTTGCTAATGCATACATCAAATAAACATGTAAGGTAAGTTTATACAATTTAGAAGCAAGCACATAATATTTTATCATAGACAACACATAAATATTCACTTAAAAGATTCACTACAAAAATATATGTTTCAAATTACTTTGTGCTCAAGTGGGCTTAATTAACAAAGCTTATATCTCGGGATTTGTCTAAATGGATTGCTGTGGAGTAAATGTATCTTCACAGATGTGCCATCTCATATTCTTTATATTCTTTTTTATGATGATTTAATTAAATGCTGTACCATGGAACATGCTACATGCCAGTTAAATCTATGCACCCTTAGGGGAATAAATATTAACACAATCCATCCTACTTATTATTATTAACTTTTTTAATATACGTGGTTGCCCATACTCATGGCATGGCATTATCTGTAGTTGCAACCATACCTCAAGGTTTATATTCATATTTTTAGTAAAGTGTCAGTGCATAAAGTGTCCACAAACCATAGTGTATGCATTAATACTAAATACTAAAACATAATCTCAGTATCTATCTACATTGTTTACTTTTAACTAGGTCATGGTTACTCCACATTTAGATATTATCTTCTTTTAATTGTCACAAGGTTCCACCTAACGAGCTACATTTTCACCTATTGCTCAAAAGGGACACAAACACTGCTCCTTTTAATTGAAAGATATGATGTTGCAGCCTACAGGTGTATAAATAAATCTTCCTCCATACATAATCCCATTGGGGACTTGGTATTGAGCTCAATAATATATCTCAACTTCAGTCTTCTCAAAATCTGGAGCTGGCCTAAAAGAGATTCTTTGATCCAAAGATGAAGCCTGTTTCAATAATTGAGCTGGGAACCAATGAGGGTGGTACAGCTAGTCATCATAGTAACACAATTAAAAAAAGAAATCTAAAGAATTTTAATAGTCTAAAACATGAACCAGTTATAAATGTTGTTGTATGCTAGAAGATTCATTTGCACGGTACGTTGGTAGATTCTGGGGTCCCCATGGTCTTGGCTGAGGAAAAATGAAGGGAGCACACAAGAAAGCATTGAAACAAAGCCATCTCTAAAAATGACCTGACAAATGTGAATGACAAACATTGGAGTTAATCAACATCAAAAGAAATGTAATGATTACCAACAATGGTAAACCAACACTAGCACAGACCCAAGAGAGATCAAGGATCAGGGTCCTATCCTGGTTGACACACATATTGGACATCTTGGATGATTCTAATAAAGGGCCAGAGAATAAAAAATCAACTCAGGAGTAGCCAGTCACGAACAGCTGCATTATTAAAGTGGGGAAGCAATGTTATTCATGCAATGCAGATGTGTTCACTTTTGAAAACACCTTTTGATTGAATAGGACACCCTTAACAGGTAGGAATTAATTAAGCTGTCCATGAAGCTGTGCGCATGAGGTGAAAACATGGACAAAATGTACGACTAAGCAAATGCATCATCCAACCAAATGATATCATCAACTTCAATGGTGGGGTCTCCAAAAGATGCCAGAGAACCAATGAATATTGTGGGAATTGGCAGCACAGATAGCACATGAAAAATGAAAGTGGCAAACTGTGGGAAAAGGCAAATTTACCTCTAGAACCAGGGAGAATTTAAAGAAGGAGTTGGATACCAATGCATGAGTACCAGTCATACCACCAACAACAGTGACTCCGCTAGATCAACTTAAAAGCCCAACCAGTGCAAAGTTCTGAGTAATTTAAGAAATGCACCATATCGTATTGATAATTTTGAATGTCAGGAGAAAATTGACTCGATAATCCATTGGGTTTATAACCCACTTACGAATCATATGCACTTTTGTATTAGTATAAATATATTTTGCATTTGAGGGATCAGCTTTCTCTTTAAGCTGTCTTGTGGTCTTATAATAATATTGTATTTTGAGCACCAAAGGACTTTTTATCATCTATTATTCGGTGCCCCTCTTGTATACATTTTAGCCTAAAATCCCAATTGATAATTTCCTTACCCACATTTTCTTCTGTTTTTTTATAATTTTTGTGAAATAATCTATTGCAATCAAATAATATTGGCCGTAACCTTTGGCAAAAGCGGCTGTTCCCTGCTCATGCAATTATGGGCTTCTGCTGCAGGTGAGGGCTCATGGGGAGAAAGAAAGAAATTAGCAGCTGTTATTGCCCTGTTGCGAATGGCAACAAGCCAAATAGCAACGGTCGGTCAAATCTCCCCTCTCATCGAGGATCACACAGTGGTCAGCAGCAGAAAAAGAAACAAAATGGGTTGGCTTTCTACTGTGTGGGTGAAGAGGCTCCCTGCCTTGCCTACTGGTCACTGTCCTGCTCCTAGCCTCTGCAGCCACCTTCTGCATTACTGTTGCCTGCAGTGCACTTTTCCATTTGGAGGAAAGCAACCACGCTACCAGGCTTCGCGATGGAGCAAGCTGCACTCTCTGCTCTTAGCCAGGATGCTTCAGTTCAGCATTGCACTGAGGGCAGAGAGAGCTTCATCACCAGGAGAAAATCCCAAAACTAGGAAGAGGATCAGTAAACTGCAGCCACAAGTCTGGGGTTTGATAGTCCTAAGTGGGCAAATACTGGCTGTTGTAGCATGCAATTGGAGCACTCTGATTGGTTGTCTGGATTCCAGAACTTTAACCGTTATAACATTTTCTACGAATAGCCACAGATGGAGGCTCAGGGGTGCCTCAAAGTTTGAGACGCGCCAGTTGTCGAGTGATACCCATAAACCTTGAGAGCTGACTTTTGCTTGGTAAATATGTATGATATAAGCCAAGCCCTAAGGGAAAACTCACAACAGCTCTTTAGTAAACACTCCTGGAAATGTTTGTATAGTATATGAACACCATTTTAAATGTTTGTACATTGTATTGACATAAAAGCATTCCTTATCTGCTCATAAAACCAGTTCTTCTCTTTCTTTTCTTAGGTCGTGGCACACAGGGATACTCAGGAGACTTTGCTGTGCATAGCTTATGTGTTCGAGGTGTCCGCCAGTGAGCATGGGGCTCAGCACCATATCTACAGACTTGTGAAGGACTAGGCGAACCAGCCGTGGGAGGGGCTTGGAGGGGACTTTCCACCCTCGAAGACAGCTGTGCCCGAAAGCCCTCATGCCAAATATTAGTGAAACCTTAAAGACGTTGTGTTCAGTTTTTTGAAAGGAAGAAGCACATTTTTTGCGATTTTTTTTTTTTTGGTGACCGTGCTACAGTGTTTTGTTTAAAAGTTGCAATGGAAAAAAAACGGAAGGCCAAGTTGCATGATTTGTTTTTGTGAATTAACCTGAAAAGAGAATAATGTTTTTGATGAATTTGTATTGACCTAAACCAGAACCGCACGTCTCTACGGGCCTCCTGGTTTGTGTTGTGCTGCTGTCACTCAATTATGGCCAGATGGTCATAGCGCTAATTTCCATCCATAGATGGAGGGGGGTTGGCTGTGACTGGTCCTAGAATAGAGGATTGGGCTGCCAAAGGGCATAGGTTTTAAAGGGACAGTTAAAGTGCCAATCTAGTGTAATGAATCCTGATTTAAGGCCCTCTACTGCAGAATTCTGAAAGGCCACTCAAGGGTCTTCGGAGCACAGCAGTGACTTCCTTTGCTATGGTTTACTCAACAGGAAAGGCACATGGGCATTTGGTGGAGTGGCATACGTCATACACGATTGGTCCTTTAAGGTCAGTAATTGTTTTCAAGCTCATGATATGGTGTATTCGGTAATTTGTGTATTTGTACTTGAATAGGAAAAGGGCTGCATTTACTCCTCAACAGATACGTGGAAGTCTGAATATCTTGCTTCTACAAAAGTCTTTTCAGTGAAATGAGGCACTCTACCTCAATCCCAGGTGCCAGGCACTCAAGTTCCATTTTTAAAAGAGGTTATTAGTCAATTCCGATCCTTGACTCCGCTAGAGTGTGTGTGTGTGTGGGTACCTCTCTAAATGGACACGCCATGAAAGAAACTGTCTTAAGCTGCATGCTTTCCCAACTAGTACTAAATGTGAACTCATTTTGTATCAGAGTTTAGGCAGGTCTAATGTGTCCCTCCAATACTTGGGTATATGCCCCAGCCACTGCGTAAACGACCGGGTTGCAGGCTCAATAGCTGGTCCCAGTGCTACATTTGTAAAAAGAACAATAATTCTAATTAATATGTTTTTTTAGAACCCACCGCTGGTGATGCCGAATGCTGGGGTTGCAGAATACCTAGGCTGCTTGGATGTGATTCCACCTTGTGCCGCTTTCTGCTACTACCCTACACTTCCTGTGTCTTTATCTCATTTTTGCAGGCTCTTTTTCATCCCTACTTTTTCTCTTTGTCACTGTTTTCCTCTGTTTAGTTTCCTCCTCCATTTTTCCTTTCCCCCTCCTCCTCTCTCTCTCTCTTGGGTCCTAATGTGATAAGTCATAGACCACAGAAATCAGTGCTGGCGCCCCCCCAACTTCAACGAACTGCATGACAAGCCCAGGATGATTTACTGGCCATTGACTTGAGCTCCTCGGTATGTGGTCACTTGTGTAAATGTCTGGATTACTGGGTATATACTCTGAGATCAGACGGGTTGTACCACAGTTTTGTCAATGGAATTACTCACTCTAAGTGCTCCAATTTCTTTTCTGCATGCCTGTCACTGACCCACATATAAAGGTAGCATCACATTTTACACTTGAGAAGAACTGAAACTTCCTGTCTGGTTTTTCCTTTGTACATATTATATGGTGATATTTTCTAATTTAAACATTAAAGGCGCTCAATCAAATTGACTTTCTCTGAAGGATAAATCTTTACATACTACTGAAGACTTTGTGTGTTATTTCCCTTCACATCTCAGAGACAGTGGTCTTGTCATTGTGCCCTGGTTGGCTTTGCCTGCAAGCTCAGACTTAGGACGAGTCAGACATTTTTTGATATTTCCAAGACAGTAATCTAAACTCAGCACAAATATGGAGGAGGAAATGTCTTTGTGAAAGACACAGGGAGGATCATTGCCATCTAGATACTAGAAGAACAAAACCCACACCCGAGGAGAGTTACGCTTGATAACACTAAGGTTGTGTACAAGGTGTACTTGGCAAGGTCTTACAAGCCACAGAAATAGTTGCATTGTAAAAAGTCAGAACATAATATTTTTAAGACAAGCACCCACTACACCCTTAACAAATCACCTGAAGAAATCCAAAAATGTTAGACTTAAGATGCAAAAAACAAATCTTGAGTTTGGAACCCAGATTCCCGGTAGTTAAATCTATTGATGGTTTTCAGAGAAGGTTGGTATTGTGTGTTGTTTTTTCTTTAAAAAAACACGTGCTTGATTTAAATTTTGCATTATACGCCACATTGCTTTACCATCAAAGTCTACTGCCATGCTGCCGGGTCCTCTCAAATCCAGCTTTATGTGGTTGATAAGAAATTCTGGGAGAGATTTACTAGGATTTTTCTCCGTGTTTGCACCAGAAAAGTGATGCAAATCGGCGCAAAATCTTTTTTTTTTTTCACGATTTACTTTCCAGCACTAAACAAGTTTAGTGCTGGAAAGTAAATCGTGAAAAAAAAAAAGATTTTGCGCCGATTTGCATCACTTTTCTGGTGCAAACGTGATAGTAATGCAAAGCAGTGCATAGCGCTGCTTTGCATTACTTAGCGCCACGGGGGTGCACCATGGGTGGAGCTTGGTGTTCCCATGCAACCACCTAAGGTTTCTGATGCTAAACCCATTTTACTAAAAGTAGACCGGTTTAGCGTCAGAAAACTGCGCATTTTTAAGGTAGGTGCAAGGAAGGAGAAATGCTTTCACTCCACCTTCCTTTTCCGAGTTTGCATGTGTGCTGCACTGTACAGCACGCATACAAAGAGGGAAAAGGCCTGAAGAGAGTCTCAGCATAGTATTTTGTACTGGAAAAGCACTCTTCAGGTACAAAACTTATGCTAGACTCACGGAGACACCCTTGCACCCTGGCGCAAAGGTGTCTCGCTGGCGCACAGCAGCTGATTTCAGTGCCAGCGCTAGGGAGAGGGGAGGAGAGTGTCTTATTTTAGTAAATTTGGTGCACTCCTCCTCTGTCCTTTTCACACAGCACAGCACAGCATTTACAGCTGCTGCACTGCGCTGTGTGAAAAAGATGTATATCTCTCCCTTTGATTTAGTCGTCTAGGAACTACGATTTTCTTCCTCCATCACTATTGATGTGGAATTCATTCAGTGTTACTTTATATCTTTAGTATATTCATTTACGTATGAGATAAATCAGTAAAATAAACGGAGTCTTGACAGAGCCATCTGGCAACATACAGGTCCACTTTAATATACTCACCCAAAGCGCTGTGGCTGGTAAATATGAAATGAGCGGACACTAAACTCAACATGCTGTCAGCTCAATACATCTCTATCAGTCAAACTAGTGGATGGAAAATGGCTGCTATTGACACATTTTCTTAATACAGACTTTGACTACAATGTCCCTTCTTATATAACAAGCATTGGCATAGCCAATAGGTCTCGCTTTTGGGACCTTCTAAGTATTTAGTTATGCAGCACAATATCCTTGGTGCAACCACATCAACTGTTGCGTGGCTAAACACTTATAAAGTCCCAAAGGTGAGACCTATTGGCTATGCCAATGCTTGGTGTGGTTGTGTGTGTGGTTGTGTGTGGTTGTGTGGTTGTGGTTGTGTGGTTGTGTGATGTGTGTGTGGTTGTGGTTGTGGGTGTGTGTGGTTGTGTGCGTGTGTGGTTGTGTGTGTTTGGTTGTGTGTGTTTGGTTGTGTGTGTGTGGTTGTGTGTGTGGTTGTGTGTGTGTGTGGTTGTGCGTGTGTGTGTGTGTGGGTGTGGTTGTGTGTGGTTGTTTGTGTGGTTGTGTGTGTGGTTGTGTGGGTGGGTGAGGTGGGTGTGTGTAGTTGTGGGTGTGGTTGTGCGTGTAGTTATGTGTGTGGTTGTGTGTGTGGTTGTGTGTGTGGTTGTGTGTGTGGTTGTGTGCGTGTGGTTGTGTGTGTGGTTGTGGGTGTGTGTGTGTGGTTGTATGTGTGGTTGTGTGTGGTTGTGTGTGTGGTTGTGCGTGTGGTTGTGGTTATGTGTGTGTGACAGTAATACTAAAAGCATCTCAAAATAAAGGAACACAAACATCGAGTTTGTGGAAAGAGAAAGCACGTTGTAAGTCAAACGGGCACAGCAAAGCATTGACACAACAACAAAACAAGATCACTTAGCGAAGACTAAGTGCTGATAATGGATGCACACAGCCCATCATCTTAAGAGTCCGATTGCAGCCAATGTGCAATCAAACCTGCCCCCTCCTTGTGAGTTGCACCCCATATTTCATGAGTTATAACTGCTGCACACCATAGCGCTTTGAGATCTAAAGTGCTACATAGGTCTAATCGACTAACCAGTCACCAACATGCTGTGCTTTTAAAGAGAATGTGCCAAAAGTTTCCAGCTTCCTCATCATGTCCTCATGAAAGCACCAACGAAAGGACTCCCTGAATGGTGCAACGGACATGAAGCAGCCGCTGCGATCAGAAATAAACACTGTGAACTTGTTGTCCAGTTTCACGGTAACATTTCCTTAATGTTCCTTAAGTCAAGTCACAAAACAGTAATACTAAAAGCATCTCAAAATAAAGGAACACAAACATCGTGTTTGTGGAAAGAGAAAGCACATTGTAAGTCAAACGGGCGCTGCAAAGCATTAACACCACAACAAAACAAACAAGATCACTTAGCGAAGACTGAGTGCTGATAATGGATACACACAGCCCATCATCTTAAGAGTTCGATTGCAGCCAATGTGCACTCAAACCTGCCCCCTCCTTGTGAGTTGCACCCCATATTTCATGAGTTGTAACTGCTGCACCCACTATAGCGCTTTGAGATCTAAAGCGCTACATAGGTCTAATCGATTAACCAGTCGCCAACATGCTGTGCTTTTAAAGAGAATCTGCCAAAAGTTTCCAGCTTCCTCATCATGTCCTCATGAAAGCACCAACGAAAGAACTCCCTGAATGGTGCAATGGACATGAAGCAGCGGCTGCGATCAGAAATAAACACTGTGATCGTTGTCCAGTTTCACAGTAACATTTCCTTAATGTTCTTTAAGTCACAAAACAGTAATACTAAAAGCATTTTAAAATAAAGGAACACAAACATCGAGTTTGTGGAAAGAGAAAGCACATTGTAAGTCAAACGGGCGCAGCAAAGCATTAACACAACAACATGTTCTTTGATGTTTGATGTTCTTTGAACGAGAACATCAAAGGGGCGCCGCGAAAGTGATCGCGGGCGAAAGTGAAAGTGATCGTGGGCGCTTAATGAGCATGACGAGGTTTGCCATATGGTGCCTCTGCTCCTAAGTGCGCGCCCGCGCACATGCACTGTAGCTCTAGGCTGGCCATGGTAGCACTTTTTTGAGCCCTCACAAAAAGTCTCGCCAGACCAGCGCATGCGCTGGGTCAGGCGAGACCTAAAAATGAGGTGATAAATTGATGATACAACTTCACAGTAGGGTTAGGTGAACCGCAAGTACAAGTAGGGACTCGTCACTTCTGTTCGAGATGATATTTTTCGTGGTGGGATAGACTCACTACCAATCTACGAGGACCTACAAGGGCATTTGTTTACTTCCAGAATGCATGTGGAATATCTTCAGTTCATCATTTATTGCCTGTAAAAGCTGGAGTGTTTGCAAGCAAGTGTCCCTCTGTATACATGAACTGATTTCTAAGCTGCAGCACTGTGTGTTTGAGGTCACACGTCTCTACTTCCCCTCCATACGCAAAGGTTATATGAGACTATTCTATGCATCCTTCCATTTCTTAAAACTCACTCCTTGGTGGTCAAGTTATCTAGATGAGCACTGTCTTATCATGCGCAACTATAATGTAAATTTCACAAATTCCATGGTGCTGTGTTCTAGGTATATGCTGTGTACTAGGAGACTTGCTATTTAACAAAACCTCTCTAAATAGGAGTTTTTCGTTTCTGAGGGCTTTGAACAAGTAACAGTTTAAAAAATGTTCAAGAGGAAGGGAGTTTTGCCACAATATAGAAGGTGAAGGATAAATATTGCCTAAATGTTTACCTTGCAAGTTGATACATTTTATGTATTTTGGTTACAAGTACTGCATTTAGACAAAGAGAAAAGTGATATCATAAAATCCTCCGAATAGTCAATGGAGGAGTTTGCATGTCCATAAATGGCTCTGGTAATTCGTCTGACAGACAATCCGCTGGTGGAAACTAAGCTTGTCCTTCAAAATATATTAAAACAGCTTTTTAAGGATTATACGTTAGCACCCTGCTGTAAATCAAACCCCAGATTTTTGTAAAGCCTTTCCTCTGTAAAAGAGCCATATTCAATGTATTTATTTTTGTAATGAGCATGGGTTATTAAAATCTGCGCTCAACAAACTACAAACTGGGTACTGTGGAACCACTCTAAAAGAGGAACCAAATCCTAAAATAAAAGAGACTTTCAGTACAATTGATCCAAAGCAAAAACAAAGGTACATAAGGAAATAGGTAAAATGAAAATATTCCAAGACCTCAGCCATTACTGGGAAATTCAGTATCCTTCCATGAAGTAGAAAGGGGAATCTGTACCAGAACCAAGTGTTCGGGTTAGGTAAGGCATATAGTAATGTTCTTTAAAAGATGTTTAAAAGTAGGGAACATGATTTTCATGTATCTTCCAGTCTGAGTGATAGGATGCTTAAAGTTCCTCGACTCAAATAAAGAGAAGCACATGAGGTTGAGAACTGCAGTATTCTGCATCATCTAAAGCCAATGTAGTTGGCAACCTGGTAGCTTCACACACACAAATCAGTGTTTCTAAATGGGATGGTCAGCAAAATGCATCTCAGTAGAATAAAAATCGCACTGCTTTACAATGTAGATGTTTATCCAAGGATTGTGAGGCAAACAAACACCACTGTAGCACTTGTTTAAGACCGTGTTTCCAAAATTAACAGGATGAGAAGTGTGGCCTTCAGTTATAAAGGTAGTAAGGGGCCGTAGTAGGGTTTCCTTTTATGCAAGCTGTGAAGCATGACCTTTTATCCCTATTTGGGTCCCTAATGGGGTGATGCCAAAATACACTGTGCTCTGTTGATCAAGCCCCTATGTCATTAGCATAAAAGTGAAAAATGACTGCTGTGCCATAGTGCTCTGGTGAGTATTCATGCGTGTTGATGCATCATTAGTGGCAAGAGGTAACCTTGAAAGAGCGGACAAGTGATAGGAAACACTGCCGAATGAATTAAGCCTATCTGCAACCAGTTTCACAATAAGATAGAAATATCCTAGACCCTTCAAGAGAGACTATTTTACAATCCAAAGGACATTTCCAAAGTCACAACTTTCAAATCAAGAACCAAGACTAAATCCATGCTATTTTGTCAATCGCGTTGTGGTCATCGACTCGATTTGTAGAATGGTCATTTTTACACTAACCTTCATGGTCGGTGGATTTTTAAAATGATAGCCTAAATTGGAGCTGCTTTAATATCCTGGCTGTTCCTCAAAAATGAAAACCACAGCCTGATGTTTACACAGGAAACACACATGGATTTTGTATCATCTTGCGGTGGACAGAACTCGCAGAGTTTCACTCCACGGAGTTACATGAAAGGAAACTGTGCAGTTCCGCAAATGGGCAGAATGAGCCACGTTGCACTGCTCGTGCTGATTTTTAGTGCCTGGAGCTGGTTCTGTGCTGAACGATCAGCATGAACAGCACCACACGGCGTACCAGAGGGCGCTGCTTCTCGAGTTGATTTTGCTGTTGCTTGAGTAGATTTTTTACTCGAGCAGCAGCTTTCTGACCGCGAACGCCCGTGACTGCCCGCTTTGAGGAAATTTAACCGGGTGACCGCCTAGTGATCGAAAATCAAGGTCGGGGGTGCCAAATCTGCAATGCGATGGTTGGCGGAATTTGCCCGTAACTCAACATTACATGCGTGACGCATAGTGGCCAAAAGTCCCCCAACTTTACCGTCGGAGGCAAATTTATCACCCACCCTTCGTATCATCCTTGATTTTCTATGGAGCACAAATTCAAGTGTTTCTTATCCCGAATGTTTCCAAGGAGTTCCTGACAGTTCAGATCTTCTTCTAAATGGACCAGGACATCAGGTAATACAAAGTAGAGGGTTCTAAGATGATAGGGCAGAAACAGAACTCTAGTTTCCCAGTACCTTTTGGGATAGGTACTAGCCCTGTCAATGTAAGGGAGTTACGTTGCCCTTTGGAAGAAATACATCATTACTTGTATAAACTATTCAGATGGCATAAATACTGCAACGTCACGTAATTCCATCTCTAACATCAGATTATTGCTTTATATTTCTAAGTTTTCAATTCATTTAATGCGTTCTAACAAATTAATTCACATACATTGTGGTAGATGACCCTGGATAAGGCTTTTGTTTTCGCTATAGAGGATGGAAAAGTTCCCCTGTGTTAGGTTTCATAGGAGTGTTTCAATAGGAATTCACACTTACATTTACTTGGGCATTTAGAGGGCACTCACCATGAACTCAATGACCTCCTGTCACTATGAACCTCAGACAAACGCAGCCCATGTAGGTAAGAGCAGTGGGGCTGGGTGGGGGAGGGGATTTTGACAGACAATGACGAGGGGAAATTAATGCTTTAAATTTCATTTCCCTCGCGGTCGTCTGTCGAATATCCCCCCCCTCCCAACCCGGCCCACCGCTCTCACCTGCACGGACTGCTCCTGGCCTCAGACCTCTATTTTAGCTGCGGCTTGCAGCTCAGTAGTGGATAACGCAAAAATGTTTCTCGTGAATTACCAAAGTGAGGCTCATTGAGTTTTGCTTCGAAGTTTGAGTGGGCAGTTTCATAGGTGTGCTTCAAGGAGTGAGAGGTGCCAGCCTCCTTTTCTTGAACTGTTTACAAATGCAGCTATTACAATGGTTGTTGGTCAATCGGAGAGGGGATAAGATGTAAACAGGTGGCACTTGTACATTGGTATTCATATTAAAATGTGTTATGCACCTTTAGCCTGTAGCCACACAGCGGTTCAAAAACCACTCCTAGCCGTCGTATTATTCTAAGTAAAATTAACAACACAAATTCTTGTTCGCATCACTGGAAAAACAATTGACTTGTACCTTACGTGAAAGGCTAATAAATATTGGGTGAGGTTGAGACCAACTATTTACAGTCTCTCCCTTTCCTCTAAGGACAAAGCAAAGAGCCATTTACTGATATGATATTTTTTCATTTGAAATTTTAAGGTAAACGTTTTGGATATTTCCTGGGCATTTCCAACTATTGATAACTGTTTATTTTCAGTCTTTTCACTAAGAAATCATTTTTGAATGCCACAAGCTCAAGCAATTGGCCATGGAAATCTGCTAAGATACCATTGTAAGAATTCAGGTTATTGGTTTAAGGCGACAGAAGACCCGCTCAGGGAACAGCCACAATCCATGTCAGGGTGAAGCAAAAAAAGTCACTAAATTAACCTGTGCTAACCCTCTGCTTGGCACTAAACAGTCAAGCTTAACTTAGAGGCAAGTGTAAAGTGTTTATGTAGCACACAAACAGTAATAAAGTAAAACCATACAGAAGAAAAATCTCAAACCAATTTAGAAATATAGGGTAACTTATAATAAATAAAATGATACTAGAACAACAAAAATCCACTCAGTAGAACTGGATATATTACATTTCAAACTTTTAGGTAACAAAAGCACAAAGCGCCACTCGCGGTCATCTGGTTGTGCTTGAGTAAGTAAAGTCACACATTCAGACCTACCACAATGGAGCAAGGGCTGAATACAGAGACCAGGTTAGTCCTGCTGACAAAGTTACCTTCTCAAAGTCCGGTGTGAAGAATCCAGTTTGCGGTGGAGGACCCTGCAAGGAGCAGGGAGGGCGGCATATATGGCAGTCACTGTAGTTCAAAGAGCAAGCCTGGCATTGCATACGGTGATTTCTGTGCGCATATCTGGTCAGGCGTCGCAGATGGTCATTGCTGGAGCTTTGCATCAGCAGTCGCCACAAGCTGTCATTGCTGTAGTGCATTGAAGATCTCGCATTGACGGTTGTTGCTGGTGATTGCTGTAGCACAAAGAATCAGGTTCACCAGAGATTTGTGAGGGTGGTGACCACGGCAGGCAGAATCTCAGTGCAAATGGTGGTCACGATGAACCCAAAACTTCGAGATTTCTCATTTTCTTGAAGAATAGTGCACTCAGATGATACCAGCCAAGAGTCCAGGACCCGGGGCGGCACCTCTGGGGGATCAGGGACTTATTCTAGCAGAGTCCAGCAGGAGCTCAGGCAGGTCCAGTTTCAGCAGGTCAGCTGTAACTCAGAATAGGAGGCCACCCAGCTGACCCTTGGAGTCACTCAGGTAGCCTGGGATGAAGGGAGCAGGTTCTGTCTTCCTTCTAAGAGATCAGGGCAGACCTCAAGCTACAGGACAGTCCTCTGGGGACAAGGCAGGCCTCAAGCATCAGGGCTGTCCTCTGGGGAAGAAGGCAGCCATTACTCTTGTAATGTCCGCAGGTCCAGTAGTGTCCCAAAGAGTGTCTTTGGCGGTCCAGTATTTATACCAGGTTCCAGCCTTTGAAGTGGGAGGAATCCCTTTACTACCCATGCATCTGCTTCTGGAATGTTCTTCCCTTCTCGTGTCGAGGATCCAAGAAGTCAGGCGTCACAGAAAACTAGTATCAGGTTCATTTATGTGTGCTGAAGGAAAAGCTATTTGAAATGTAAGTGGGGTTTGGTACAGCATTGTCCCCAACCAGCCTGGCATGATGACCCATTCTGCCTACACATATTTCCTTTTGTCCCACTGTCTGGCAGAAATACACAAACCCCAGCAGCAGCGCCATTTACAGTCATGTGACTTACAACACTGGCAGAACGCACAAATTGTTGGAACAAAACAATTCCAACTTTCTAAAAGTGGCATTTTTAGAACTGTGACTTAAAATTCAACTGTACCATTAAAGAGAATTTTAAATTACAATTCATTTGAGTCTAAACAGCATATCTCCATCTGCTCCCAATCTAACGTTATACTTATTAAATGAAATAAGGTAACCTCACGTTAGTCTATGGGAGAGATAGGCCTTACAGTAGTGAAAAATTACTTCATACGTTTTTCACTACAGGATATGTAAAACATAAATCCCATTTTCTACTTTTTAAATACAAGGCAACCTGTACCTATGAGCCATTAGGGCCTACCTTACAGGTGACTTGTATGTATTAAAAAGGAAGGTTGAGGCCTGGCAAAAGGTTTCTTTTGCCAGATTCAAATGTCAGATTAAAACTGCACTACAGGCGTCAGTGGCAGGCCTGAGACATGTTTTAAAAGGCTACTGTAGTGGGTACCACAATGAGTGCTGCTGGCCCACTAGGACCATTTCATTTCAGGCCATGGGTACATGTAGTACTATTTACGTCGGAATGTACACTTAAATTAAATGTGCCAATTAGGTGATAAGGTGTGCAGAGTCCTAATGCCAACAAAAACCGGTTCAGAAGCAAAAGGCAAATAATCTGTGCGATACCCTACAAAAAGGACCAGGTCCAACATGCATAGTAAGAGTTAATTGCCTGAAACTATATAATCAGGTTGTATGAAATTAATGAGGAGTTGTGATTTTTAACAGAATGGTTCAATTACTGGTATGAAATATATGTAGCGCAAACTTTGTAATACAAAATGTCAAAAGATATATATTCAATGTTCACATTTTTGCTATGAAACATTAGCATGTGTTTTTATGGGTCATTGCATCAGATTAAACAGACACCAAGCAGATACTCCCACACCACAGTAATTCTCTGCTTTTGATTCAATATAGAAAATTAGCACCTGTGTTGGTTATATTTCCCCCTAATGGGACAGGTAATTAAGGGTATGTACTCAACAGATCATGCTTGTGTCACGTTGTGTTAGATCACTGTAATTTCTGGTGTTAGGTCTATACTGTTGTTATCAGTTGTTACTCTATAAAATATTACAGAATACCAGCTATCTTGCTAATATTTGTGGGCTAATATACTCAAAATTAAATTTTAAGGATATAGCAAGTCACTCAGAAATTCCATGAACTTATAGAGACATGAATGAATGAGTGCAGGGATTTGTAGAGAGCTCGACAATTCAGAGTGTCCCTGTGCTAAGCAGAATGTAAGAAGAGAAAATGTACAGAGATTTAAGTGTGAAAAGCCAGGTCTTGAGTTTCTTACTAAATGGTCTCTCACCTTTAATTTGACGCAGTTCAGCACAAAGCTTGTTCCAGGCTTGTGGGCCCAGAAGGGTGAAGGATCGGTCTCCTGCTTTCGCAAGCCGGACCCTTGGAACTTTGGCCAAGTGGCTGCAGGAAGAGCGCAAGAATCTCTAAGGAGTACAGTGCAGTATCCTGGATGACATGCAATGAAGGCGAAGTGCCTCTAAACGGGCGAGAAACTCCAAGGTGACTTGCAATATCCTTTTAATTAACCAATCTGCGGGTATGTTATTGCTTGTCATCTGTGGACAAAATAAACTTAAATTACCTCAAACCATGGTTTACAGAAATATATGAGTTGATGTAATATCGAAGTGGGTAGCTACTGCCACCTGCAGGCCTAAAGTGGAACGTCACTGCTCTCTTATAATAATTATCATATATGAGTGGTAGTGACATTGTTTTCGTATCAAAGTTTCGGTCTAATGTCAGAACGTTCCTGAAGTAGGAATTAATGTAGGGCACATTATAGGACTATAAAGCTATCACACTGATTTTAAGAACCTGAAACTTCACTAGTTCTTACAGTATATTTTAGGTGTTCTTAGAATGTGGGCTTTAGGGTAGTGAGGCTACAATAATAGGTGAAAAAATGAAATATAAGGATTTTGTGAACATAAATTTGAGAACATTTTAATAAGCAGGTGATGCCCTGTTGCTGACAGCATGAAGCCATAATTTGGCCTCAAATATTGGATCCTTTTCCAGGAAGGTGTGTGCGATTACAATCAATCAGAATATTTATAATATGAGCACTGGCCAAAAAAGGAAATCTTTGCACCAACATTCACACATACTATGGGGTCACCTAAAAAACCTACTAAGTTGGATGTAATGTTAGTGTTCACGTGGCTTGTCACCATCTCTCACCATTCCACCACAGTTTAAAAAAAAAATAGAAATTCTCTTTTCATGATCTAAGGGTATAAAAATAAACTAAGGGTACAAACAGAAGCTGCAAATGTGGCTGCCAAGATGTTTTAATGGCCAGTAGATGTTTACCATAATTGAGCAAGTCATTGCTCCGCGTGCTTCTTGCTGACACCGTGAAGGTAGTCATCTCAGAAATTGAGGCAGTTTCAGTGATTTGTCCTTGCATTTTTAATTTCAAAATGTGTTAATGAATCACTTTGATCCCCAGTGGCATATAAAATATGCTGCAGTTCCAGTGCTTCCAAAATCATTGCTTCTTCCTAAGCTGAAAAAGAAAGGTAATGCCCCCTCCAGGAGTCTTTAGAGGACTTGTGTTGTCCACTGATAATGAGAGCAATGAGTTTGGAGTGGACCTGGATTATAAAGAGTTTGTGACCTTGACAAAGCTTTAAAAAAAGTAAGTAGAAAAATCGAGTAGAAGTAGACTTTTGGTGGGAAATGTAAATGTAAATGTAAATTGATACTTGTATAGCGCACTACTCACCCGCAAGGGTCTCAAGGCGCTTGTACGAATACCGCTGGGGAACCCATCCTGGCTTTCCCTGTGAGGCGTCCACTCCTGGGCACCCCCAAGGTGGAGGCCAGGCATCCGTAGCGTTGTGGGGGCTGTTGTGGAGATTAAGCAAGCTATTGCCCAGAGTTGAAGAGTGGGACTCCATGATTGGAATGGCACCGAGGCAAGAGAATTATCAGGTCCGTGGAATTCTTGAGCCCAAGACCCGCCGAGGCGGGGAATTGAACCCTGGTCCCGGGCTAGACCTCTGCATCAGGGTCTGCCGCTCTAATCATTGAGCCACACTTCTCCAAAACCAGGAAAACTTACTTTTAGTACTAGTAGGGCTGATTCACAAAAAGATATATGGGTATTGGAAGTAATTCTACAGGAGGGCTCTTTTATGCCCTCTTACATGTCTGTGTGAATTGGGCCCAATATATCCAACTCCTTATAAGTAAAAGTACGAAGACAGCACCGTCCTTTCTAGTTATGCTAATTGTATATGAATATTCCCTGAATATACCAGTTTTCAATGTTATGTAACGGACGTAAAAGAACCCTATAGGAGTAATACTTTATTTATGGACTTTAAAAGGCCTTTGCGGATTAGCCCCGCAATTTCCACGCTATTTTCTTGTGTTCAAAACCATTCTCCCAGGGATAGATGGATTAAATGTGCAAAGCTTCCAACTTCATGAGCGTCATTGGTTGTGCACTGCAAGGATGAAATGCCAACTCTGCCCACCTGTGGGTGATAGAAGTGAACATTTCACCTCCTCACAGAACACATAAAACGTGACAATATGGAGATATCAAGCCGTTTCTTGTCAGGGATGGATTGTACATTTCACCCTTTTTTATGCATTTTTTGCATTCTCCTACTTGTGAATATGAATTTCCTACAATGAATCCAAGTATAAATATTCTATGATGCAGTGGAAATGATGGGGTAGCTGGCCTAATGTACCCTGCACTGTGCAAAGCGAATTAAAGTAATGTTGCCAAATGTTTGTGCGAGGCCACTAATGCTCTTCATTATGAAATGCATGGAAAGGGGGGTTGGCAGAGCGGTGAGATTTGCAAAAACATGTGACTTTGAGTGGTCTCAAAGCCTTCAAAGATTACCACTTGCTCTTGTCCGTCGGTTACCATTAATAGAGTTAAGTGTCTGTGTGACAAGTGTGGGCATCTATGGGGAGAAGGCGGTGGTCCCCAAGACCGCTGCATGCTGCCCTTATATTCCTATCACACAGTGCCCAGGATCTTTGCTAGGTTGATGCACTGGCAAGGGGCAAAGAATTGGCCTGGTCGCACCACAGATGTGGGTCCTAACTCAGCACTGTGATGTGTCCTGACCAATAATACACCTGGTCATGGTTGATCTTCTCACACCTGTCACAGGATTAGCAAAGATATCGGTTAAGACAGGTCGGTGCCTGTTGGCTGGAGGTAACGGGATGGCTTTTCACGTGCCTAGTTCATTGAGGAAGAAATTAATCCACTTTAGGGGAATTTCGAGGACTTTTTTAGGGACCAACTTCACCTATTACTGCTGTTCAAAGTACATTCACCTGATTGGTTAATTTTAATGATATTTTAAAGCCATAACATTACCAAGAATTTTTTCAAAATTTCCTCTTCTGATTGCAATTTATACTCACTTGCTTGTTTGAACAACCTGATGTAACTCATTGTTTCTCTTATCGTTTTGGGGAGCAAAGTTGAGCATAGGGTAATCTCAATCTCTCTTTATTGGGAAAGACTACCAAGGGCTCTGGTTGGTCTCGCCTGACCACGGATGCAGCAGACCAACCAGGAACCATTCTCAAAGAACCAGAAAAACAGAGCTGTGTTTTATGTACCTCTCTGAGATTTCCGGTGAACAGGTATGTGAAGCTGCTAGACTTCCGAAATAGCTGGACCCTCCTAGAAAAGTAATTTTTGTGCACGAGGTCGCATTTTAAGACACTCAGGGCCTCATTTATGAAAAGTGACGCATTGCTGCGTGCAAACAGAGATGCATCACTTTTCATTGCGCTCTCCTTGCAACACCAATGATGCATCATATTTACAATATGACGCATCATGTCGCACGGAGTTACAGATACGTCAGTATTTCTGACGAATCTGTAGGTGCAAAAATGACGCATTGCTGGAATGTGACACAAAAGTGACGCAACTCCAGCAATGGGTCATTTCACACGGGCAAGTCCCATTTCAAATGTGCCTGCGTCTGTCTTATGCCTGCTGCGAAGCAGGCATAAGATATTGACGCATTTGCATCCTAGAAGTGGCGCAGTGAAATCTCATAGATTTCTCTGCGTCACTTCTATGAGGCTTACTGGGGTCGGAACGCCCACCCTGCATACATTATACCTGGCGCAGGGGTTTACGAAGTGACCCATCTACCTAGATGCGTCACTTTGTAAATATGACGCAACATGGCATATTTTTTACGCTGCTGGTGCGTCACAAAAAGTGACGCACCGGCGGCGCAAAAGTGACGCAAGGGCTCATAAATAAGCCCCTCAGTACTCTACTGAACCAGACTGTTGTTTAATGTTCTACACTACTGATTCATAATGTCCTGCTATCTGTGTGTGCATTTTTTCTCGTTTTCATGTTTTCACTTGTGTTTTTTACTGATCTGTTGTTTTGAATGTGTTTTGGAATGAATAAATGCCACTAGCTTAAAGGTCCAGTCACTGTTTTTGGATTTCTTAATTGAGTGTGGAGTCACATTGATTTTTACACAGTCACAAGTAACAGGATGCATGATTTGCCACTGTGTGAGTCATCTAAGAAACCCAGGGGTAGATTTACAAACAGATTGCTTGCTCTCGTATCACACAAGGGCAACGCAAGTCTTAAGTGAGATTTACTATGCCACGGGGTGAGAAATTGGGTTATTGGTTGAATGGGGTGTTACTGTTGCTCAAGCAACAACCACCATCTCTGTGAAGGTGAGCCACAAAAGTCACTATATTAACATGTGCTTTACCCTCTGTTAGCTTGGCACAAAGCAGTCAGGCTTAACTTAGAGGCGATGTGTATTTATGCAGCACACAAACAGTAACAAACTTAAAACACAACACAAGAAAAATCCCACACCAATTTAGAAAAATAGAGTACATTTTAATAAATTATTTGATACCAAAATGACATATTTTTTTAGTAAAACCAGAGTTATGAATTTCTAAAGTTTATGGTAAAAACTAGTACCTAAACAAATTAAAGCACCTAACGCAAACATATAGTCGTGCAAGACCATGTCAAGGTCGAAAAATATGGACAACCACGATGGAGCGTGTGTTGGATACAAAGAGTGAATTGGGCCCAGTCGGCGCTTAGATTCGGGCTTAGAGGAAATTTTTCTGAGAATAAATTTCAATAGAGCAGGGTGGCAGGCAGTGTCCGAGGAGGAAGCATTTGGACAAACTCGTCGTGAAGATTTCTTCATTTGGAAGTCAAAAACGAGGCTGGGTTATAGCCGATGAAAGATTCATGAGACCTGATAGCCCTTTCGCGAAGGCCCACTGAACAGGATTTACTGCTGCGAATCAGAACGTAGCGGGACTGGCCACAAAGTCAGACCAAACCGCTATGGATAGACAAGCAGGTTGGTCCCTGTCTCCTCTCAGTTCTCATTTTTTTTAAGTCCCAAGTTTGGATTTGGCTATGTGGGCACCTTTAACACCACCACTAAGGGTCCAGTAATGGAGCCTTACCAATTTGGGGGATAGGACTTGTTGGAGCCGGCCTCGTGGCGTGGTCCTGTTCCCCCTCGCCAAGCCGCACGAGGTCCCCTGCACCTCGGGGCTCCTCCATTTTGGATTGTATGTGACTCTGCGCGCCAGCCTACGTGACCCCGCTCAACCCGGCCTCGGCCCCAGCAAGCCCCGACATCCAGGCACCACCGACTGGCCAGGGGGTACCACGTGAACACTTCCCCACTCCCGGCGGAGGGCAGTATCGATGGGACCCCCAATCGTCCTCCCACACCTAGGTGCGATCGCCCCACAGCTCTCCTGGGCCTGGCGCCTCTCCCGCTGGGCGTCTGGCCTCTACCAGCCCGGCCTCTCCGCCCCCCCGGGCGCAAGGGTCCGGACATCAAAGGGCTCCAGACCTATATCTGGAGCGACCCTGCAACAGGACAGCAGTTGTATCCCGGAGTCGAGAGCCCTGCTGATTGAATCGCGGCCGACCCAACGGAGAAGAACTCTTGCTTGAAACTCTACCACGAGCCCTGCTGACTGCGTCGCGGCTCCACCTTATTGAGGTCACGAAGCCTCACGGAACATCGGAGCCCTGCTGACGCTGTCGCGGCCCAACCTCGCTGAAACCTCCCTCGGAGCCCTGCTGACGTCGTCGCGGCTCGAGCTGAACCAAGACACTGTAAGAGCCCTGCTTACCTGGTCGCGGCTCCAACTCCACGGACTGAACACCAGAGCCCTGCTGACGCCGTCGCGGCTCGACCCCTCCGAGATCCGGAGGCCCTCCGGCGTGGGGATAAGAACTGGGCCCCAGGTACCCTTGTACCAAGCTGCTGCTAAAGACTGCCCCGCTACCCCGTCCCTACCAAAGACTTTGAGAGTCTTGTGGATCCCTTCCCCTTGTAAATATTGATAATCGTAACTTCATAAGTACTGATAAAGAACTTCTCGTCTTGCTGAATCCCCTTGAGTCCTGTGTGGTGGTGTTACTGTGCTAGTATGTTATAGGAGAAGGACCTCTCCCTGGAGGCTTCTCAGCAGCGCTCGGCTACTTCGTGCAGTGTGGGGGCCCCTCTGGGTGGTCTCTCCGACCCCCCGAGGCCCGCCTTCCAACATTTGGTGGCCAGCGACGGGATCCGAGCCGAACGCAGTTCGTACAAGCAAGTAACCCACTCGCTATCCATCCAGACGAACAGAGACCATGAGCAACCAGGAAACCACCGCGACCATGGAGTTCCAACCAGAACGGTTGGAAGAGTATACTCACAAAGAGTTAAAACAGTTCTGCAAAGACAAGGGCATTGCAACCACCGGCCTAGGTACCAAGGAAGAGATGCAGAAAGCCCTGAGAACCTGGATAGAGTCCGAGGCAGACCCCTCCCAGAACGAAGGGCCCCTGCCCCTAAATGCAGCCACACCACCCGCACCGACCCCGGCGAACGGAGGGAGAGACAGCCTGGGAACCGGCCTCTCCGTGGAGGAAATGCAAGAGTGGGAGAAGGTCCGGACCCTCGAACTAGAGCTTGCACGACTTCGGCTGGATGGCGAACTCCGGCTGGCCGAAAAGAAAATGGCCCTAGAACAGCTACGGCTGCAGGAAGAGATAGAGGAGAAAAAGCGGCATCGAGAATTGGAAGAAAAAAGGTCGACCCTTGAACACGAGCGGGGCCTCAAAGAACTCGAACTCAAGGCCCAGAAGGGGGAGACGGGCACCCCCAGTAATAGAGACGCTCCACCCCCCGCCGAAGCCAAGGTGCATATCCCCAAAGATGTCGTCAAAGAATACTATAAAAACGACGACATCCAGCAGTGGTTCAAGGCGTACGAGGTGGCCATGACCTCCCATCGGATTGGGGTGCTGGCCTGTGGGGGCGGTTCCTTAGCGAGGGCCGAGACACCCTGCTCCAGCTACCAGAAGGGGTGGTGACCTCCTACGACCCTATGAAGGAGGCCCTGCTCACCCGCTACGGACTAACCGCGGAAATGTACCGCCAGCGTTTCAGAGACTGCAAAAAAATCCCCGGTACCACGTGGGTAGAATATGTGGACTTCTTCAGCAGCAGGGCCCTAGAAGGATGGATCAAGGGTAGCAAGGTCACCACCTACGGGCAGCTGGTCGACCTCATTATTTGGGAACACCTCTCCAATAACTGCTTCGTGGAGCTAAGACAACACCTCCTCGACAGCAAGCTGACCGAACCGCGGAAGCTCGCCGCCGAGGCCGATCGATGGGTCAACACCCGAGTCCCCCGGAACTCGATGGGGGAGTACCAGAGAAACACCACCGGACCTCCCCGCCAGCGCGGCGGAGGAGGAGGGTCGAACCGGAATCGGGACATCCCCGCCGGGCCACCCCGAAGTCCGCCTCGAGGGCCGCCTCAGCAACACCTCTCCCCGAGCCTGGCCCGAAGAGGGACGGCACCAGCCCGGGCCGGACCCCGGCCCTCGATAACCTGCTACGGCTGCCAACAAACCGGACACTATGCCAGCGACCCGGCCTGCCCCATGAACCGAAGAAGTGGGGCCGGCGGGCCCCCGCCCCGAGAGCTGGCGGCTGCCGCCCTGTGGGAAGGGGAAGAAGAGGAAGAACCCCTCGACAGAGGAACCACTCAGTGGGAGCCGGCGGCCATGTCCCTGGTCTGCCTGGGCAGCCGAGAAATGGTGCCCCGAACACCCATCCCGAGCAACACCCAGAAGTACCAGCAGTGGGTCACTATCAATGGACAACGGTCCGAGGCCCTCCGTGACACCGGAGCCAGTGTCACCGCTGTCCGCTGCCACCTGGTGACCCCCGAACAGATCCTGCCCAATGTACTATGCCCCGTCCGGACGGCCGACAACAGCGAAAGCATGTGCCAGATGGCCCAGGTCCCCTTCGAATGGGGAGGGGTGACGGGCATACTAAAGGTGACTGTCCGCGACGACGCCCCGGTGGACTGCCTCCTGGGGAACGACCTAGAGAGTTCTCCCTGGGCTCAGGTGGAGCGGCGGGAGCACCTCCGAATGTTGGGGCTACCCGAATGGGCCTGCGCCACTACCCGGTCCATGGCCACCCAGGCCCCACGCTCGCCCATAGCATCCGACCCCACCAGGCCCGAGGGGCCCGCGCCACCACCCGCCTCCAGCGAGGGAGAAGCGGACGCTGATACCGGATCCACCGAACCCTCCCCAGACGAAATCGCCTCTCTCGAAGCGCTCCCAGCGCTTGCCCAATGGCGCCACGACGGGGGTCCCACCCGAGAGCAGTTCCAGCAGGAACAGAAGACCTGCCCCTCCCTCGAAGGGGTCCGACAGCAGGCGTCCTCGCAGGCCAACGGTGACCAGACCGGAACGCACTGGGTCTATTGGGCAGAGGGCCTACTGTACAGCGAACAGAAGATTGCGGAACTGGGGGCCAGTCGCGTGCTGGTGGTCCCCCTCCGATTCCGGGAGTTCCTCCTTAACCTAGCGCATGATGTGCCCCTCACCGGGCACCTGGGGCAGGACAAAACCTACAGCCGCCTGGTGACCCACTTCTACTGGCCCCGGATGCGGAGAGACGTGGACAACCACTGCCGGTCCTGCCAGACCTGCCAAGCCAGCGGGAAGGCGGGGGGGCGGGTCAAAGCACCCCTCCAGCCCTTTCCAACGGTCAACACCCCGTTCGAACGGGTCGGGATAGACATTGTAGGGCCCCTGGACCCCCGGACCGCCCTGGGTCACCGCTTCATCCTGGTCCTCGTGGACCACGCAACCAGGTACCCTGAGGCTATCCCGCTTCGGACTGTGACGGCCCCTGTGGTGGGCCGGGCCCTAATGGGGATCTTCTCGAGAGTGGGATTCCCCCGAGAAGTGGTGAGCGACCGGGGTACGAACTTCATCTCTAAATACATGCGGTCCCTGTGGCAGCAGTGCGGGGTCACGTACAAATTCACCACCCCATACCACCCTCAGGGGAACGGACTGGTCGAGCGGTTCAACAGGACCTTAAAGGGAATGATCCAGGGCCTGGAAGAGCCCCTAAGGCGGAGATGGGATGTCCTGCTGCCGTGCCTCCTGTTTGCCTATCGGGAGGTCCCGCAGAAGTCCCTGGGGTTCAGCCCTTTCGAACTGTTGTATGGGCATCTGGTCCGCGGACCCCTCAGCCTGGTCAAGGAGGGCTGGGAGACGAAGCCCCAAGATGCCCCTCCCGACGTCTACCTATACCTTCTGACCCTACGAAACCAGACCCGCAGGTTCCGAGCCCTGGCCGAAGCCAACCTCGAGGCCAGCCAGGAGGACATGAAGCGATGGTATGATCGGAACGCCTCTACCATTGAGTTTGAGCCAGGCCAGCAAGTCTGGGTCATGGCCCCGGTTGACCCCTGCGCCCTCCAGGACAAATGGACTGGGCCTTTCAAGGTGGTGGAGAAGAAGAGCCCCGTCACCTACCTAATCGACCTAGAGTCCCCCCGGAACCCCCTCCGGGTCCTACATGCTAACCGGCTCAAACCACACTTTGCCCGGACCGAACTGAGCCTGCTACTGGCAACCGACGATGGGGGCGAAGACGACTCCGAGCCCCTACCCGACCTCCTGCGGATCAGCGACCACGATGGGTCCATCGAAGGCGTCCAAATCGCCTCCTCCCTGACCCCGGAGCAGCGCCACGACTGTCAGCAGCTGTTGCAGCCCTCTTCTCCCTCACTCCGGGGGTGACCCCATGGTGCGTCCACGACGTCAACACTGGGGATAGTCCCCCCGTGCGACACCGAGCCTACAGAGTACCCGACCGGGTGCGGGCCTGCATCCAGGGCGAGGTGGCAAAGATGCTGGCCCTTGGGGTCATCGAGCCCTCCGACAGCCCGTGGGCCAGTCCCGTTGTCCTGGTACCGAAGGCCGCCGCCCCAGGCAATCCCCCGGAGCTACGATTTTGTGTGGACTACCGGGGTCTGAATGCTGTTACCAAGACCGATGCCCATCCCCTTCCCCGGGCCGACGAGCTCATCGACCGTTTAGGAGCAGCCTGCTACCTGAGTACTTTTGACCTCACCGCCGGGTACTGGCAGATCCAGCTCACCCCCGGCGCCCGAGAGAGATCCGCTTTCTCCACCCCTGTTGGGCACTACCACTTTCGGGTGATGCCCTTCGGCATGAAGAACGCCCCGGCCACCTTCCAGAGACTGGTGAACAAGGTTCTGGCCGGGCTAGAGGCCTTCAGCGCGGCTTATTTGGATGACATTGCCGTGTACAGCAACCACTGGGCTGAGCACCTGGGGCACCTCAAGGCAGTCCTGGCCGCCCTCCAAAGGGCCGGGCTCACGATCAAGGCCAGCAAGTGCCAGATAGGTCAAGGATCGGTGACCTATCTGGGCCATCAGGTGGGGAGCGGTCAGGTGGCTCCCCTCCAACCAAAAGTTGATGCCATCCAGGCCTGGGAACCCCCCACCACCCAGACAGCTGTCCGGGCCTTCCTGGGCCTCACCGGGTACTACCGGCGATTCATCAAAGACTATGGGAGCATTGTTGGCCCCCTCACAGAGCTCACGTCCAAAAAGCAGCCCAAGAAGGTGCACTGGACACCCCGCTGCCAGTCGGCCTTCGAGACTCTCAAGACGGCGATGTGCACTGCCCCCGTGCTACAGGCCCCTGACTACAGCAAGGAGTTCGTTGTGCAGACGGACGCCTCCGAATATGGAATTGGGGCCGTCCTGTCCCAGGCAGACGTGGAGGGACTCGACAGACCCGTGGCCTTCATCAGCCGACGGCTATTGCCCCGGGAACAGCGGTGGAGCACCATCGAGCGGGAGGCCTTCGCTGTCGTGTGGGCCCTCAAGACGCTCCGGCCCTATCTCTTCGGCACCCACTTCCGGGTTCAAACCGACCACCGGCCCTTGCGGTGGTTAATGCAGATGAGAGGCGAGAACCCCAAGCTGCTGCGGTGGTCCATCTCGCTGCAAGGGATGGACTTTTCCGTCGAACACCGGCCCGGCAATGACCACGCCAACGCCGACGGCCTATCCCGCTTCTTCCGCCTCGACGAGGAGCATCCCCAAGGAGATGGGTGACTCTCCCTGCCTTCAGCTGGGGGGGACGCTTGTTGGAGCCGGCCTCGTGGCGTGGTCCTGTTCCCCCTCGCCAAGCCGCACGAGGTCCCCTGCACCTCGGGGCTCCTCCATTTTGGATTGTACGTGACTCTGCACGCCAGCCTACGTGACCCCGCTCAACCCGGCCTCGGCCCCAGCAAGCCCCGACATCCAGGCACCACCGACTGGCCAGGGGGTACCACGTGAACACTTCCCCACTCCCGGCGGAGGGCAGTATCGATGGGACCCCCAACCGTCCTCCCACACCTAGGTGCGATCGCCCCACAGCTCTCCTGGGCCTGGCGCCTCTCCCGCTGGGCGTCTGGCCTCTCCCAGCCCGGCCTCTCCGATCCCCCGGGCGCAAGGGTCCGGTCATCAAAGGGCTCCAGACCTATATCTGGAGCGACCCTGCAACAGGACAGCAGTTGTATCCCGGAGTCGAGAGCCCTGCTGATTGAATCGCGGCCGACCCAACGGAGAAGAACTCTTGCTTGAAACTCTACCACGAGCCCTGCTGACTGCGTCGCGGCTCCACCTTATTGAGGTCACGAAGCCTCACGGAACATCGGAGCCCTGCTGACGCTGTCGCGGCCCAACCTCGCTGAAACCTCCCTCGGAGCCCTGCTGACGTCGTCGCGGCTCGAGCTGAACCAAGACACTGTAAGAGCCCTGCTGACCTGGTCGCGGCTCGAACTCCACGGACTGAACACCAGAGCCCTGCTGACGCCGTCGCGGCTTGACCCCTCCGAGATCCGGAGGCCCTCCGGCGTGGGGATAAGAACTGGGCCCCAGGTACCCTCGTACCAAGCTGCTGCTAAAGACTGCCCCACTACCCCGTCCCTACCAAAGACTTTGAGACTCTTGTGGATCCCTCGATCCCCCCCTTGTAAATATTGATAATCGTAACTTCGTAAGTACTGATAAAGAACTTCTCGTCTTGCTGAATCCCCTTGAGTCCTGTGTGGTGGTGTTACTGTGCTAGTACGTTATAGGAGAAGGACCTCTCCCCGGAGGCTTCTCAGCAGCGCTCGGCTACTTCGTGCAGTGTGGGGGCCCCTCTGGGTGGTCTCTCCGACCCCCCGAGGCCCGCCTTCCAACAGGACTCATTTAGGCTGGGTCCAGGTGCGGGTTCAAAATGGATAGAGCTTTTCTTGTCTCTGAGGCTCTAATCAGGCTCTAAGTAATTAGCCCTTGGAGTCACTCGAAGTCCTAGGTTCAGCGGTAGAACAGGGCTCAAACAGCAGGGCAGTCCTCTGAGGGTTCAAGGCAGACTTCGGGCAGCAAAGCAGTCCTTCCAGATGCAGCTAGGAGAGTCTTCTGAAGTACACAGCATGCCATAGCAGCAGGCAGTCATTTGAGTGTCCTTCCGCAGGTTCAGAAAGTGAACTGAAGAGTGGGTCTGAGAGGCCTATTTTTGTAACTGTTGCCCTCTATGAAGTAGGAGTAGTTCTAGAGAATTCCCATTGAAGTGCTGAAGTTTCCTGCTTCCCCTGGCTCTAAGCTGGCTGCATGAACAATGCAGGGGTGACACGTCTTTTGTGTGAAGGCAGAGTAGAGCCAATTCAGTTGCACAAGGGGCTGTGCCCAGATTGTTCCCACCATCCTGCCAGCAGATGGCCCACCCAGGCACACCTAATTCCTCTATTGTATGGCTGTCTGGGAAGAATAATCCAAGTTCAACTGCCAACTACACTCAGTCATGTGACACAGGAATAGGCTGCAGGCACCAAATAGTGAAGTCAGGAAAATACCAACTTTCTAAAAGTGGCATTTTAAAAATTGTAACTTAAAATCCTACTTTACCATTAAAGAAGATTTTTTAAATACAGTTTCTCAGACACCAAACATGAAATGCTTACCTGTTCCCAATCAAAAGTTATCAATTATTAAAAGTAATAAGACAACCTAATGTTATGAGAGGCAGGCTTCAAAGTAGTGAAAAACTAATTTGGGAGTTTTTTCACTACCAGGACATGTAAAACTTAAAAGAGCATGTCCAACCTCATAAATACAATGCACCCTGCGCAATGGCCTACCTGGGGACTATCGTGGGGGTGACTTATATGCAATAAAAGGGGAGTTTGAGGCTTGGAAAGGAGGTTATATTGCCAAGTCAAATTGGCTGTTTTGAACTGTATTCAGGTTGCAATAGCAGACCTCGGACATGTTTAAAGGGGCTACTAAAGGGGTTGGTGCAATAAATGCAGCAGGCCCCCCAGTAGCACTTAATTTACAGGCTCTGGGTATATGGTATCGTGCTCTACAAGGAACTTATAAGTAAATTATATCAACCCGGAGAGAGCAAAAGCACTTTACCACTGGTTCGCAAGCGTAAAGTGCACAGAGTCCTAGAGGCACCACAAACGAATTCAGCAAAAATTGAAGAGGTGAAGACAAAAAGTTTGGGATTGATCCTGCAGAGAGGTCCAAGTCCAACATACGCAGTGCCACCTTGTGTGGCATAGTAAATCTGTAGTAACACAATGCAGAGCAAGTCACTCTCTTACAGTACTCTTCCATGGGCAAGCGTTCCATGGGTGGAGCTTGGGTGGTCCCACGCAACCAGCCATGGATTTTGGCGCATTCCCAGATTTACTACAAGTGGTAAACCTGGAAATGCATCAAAAATGTACGCCATCCCAGGGGGCGTAATGAGGAGAAATAACTTTATTACACCTCATTTCTAGGTCTCGCCTAGCGACGCAGCGCATGCGCTTCTTGTCTTGGTGAGATCTATTGTTGTCGGTTTCTTTTCCGAAGGGGGACAGTCCATGTGCACGCGTATGGAAGACAGGAGATGACCACGCGTACGGCTTGGCTCCCTTGCTCCCTCCCTGTCTGCGCGCACGCAGCACAGGAAATATGCACGCGTTCAGCTCGTCCTAAAGCACGTGCATGTGCCTCCAGGTGCCGCTCATCAGCATTAAATCAGTCGAGAAAAAAGGCCTAACATGCACCATCCCGATCAATGCAAAATGCTGTACATATAGGAAAATCAGAGCATGTGAAAATTCTTCTCTCAAGAGACGTCTAGCAGCGTTGGTAGCAATGCCCGGATCAAGTTGCTCTGCAGTGATAATGACACCCAAAATAGAAAGTATATTTAAATTTGATAACATTATTCCAAGGCAAGTGTTTATTAACAAGCAGGCTAATGCGCGGGCGCTGTGAGCAGATACTAATATGTTCTGATGAGTAATTGCAGGAGTTTCGAAGCAAGATGTATGAATCACCACGCGCACGAACCACGCCGTGTATTTTTACATTTCCAGATAGGCGGCTCAAAGCACACATTCATATCGTGCGGAGCTGAATGTGAACCGACTCCAAGATTACCAACTTGACGCAGGCTGAGCAAGGGCAATAAATAGCCAGCTTCTGACGAGGTGAGCAGCACGGGAAAGTATGTGAATCATATCACACTTTCAATCATGCAAATAAAGCAGCACGATAATGCAAGAGTGGGTGTGGAAAGCCCGTCCTTTCAAACACTTTGCTTGCTGGAGTGTCCAGTACAAGTATAATTGCCAGCATCAATAAGGGGCGTTCAGGAAGTGCTTAATTTGCTTGCGGGCTTCAGAGCTGTGCCCGGTGCTGGACAGCAGATGTGCACACGCACGGCATCTCGCACGGCGTCTCTTTTGCTCGTGGGCTTCAGAGCTGGGCCCAGCCCCGGACAGCAGATGTGCATACGCAGGGCATCTCGCACGGCATCTCTTTTGCTCGCGGGCTTCAGAGCTGTGCCCGGCGCCCTGGCACTTCTCATGCACAATGCTAAACTAATGTTTACCCAACACCCTCCTACGGCGTCTATCTGCTGATACCATCTGACCTGTGAAGCAACAAGAAGATGTGCACACGCATGGTGTTAAATGCCTTTCAACTACCGTGCCCCTAGTTCTAGTTGCAGCGCCACTGCTCCCGCACCCCTACTTCCATTCGCTATGCTTAAGTACTTGCCGCGCCCCTAGTTCTAGTTGCAGCGCCACTGCTACCGCAACCCTACTTCCAGCGCTATACACATACTCCTATGTACTGTGCCCTGCAGTGTGCCCCCCTCTGCTGCAGTGTGCGCACCCCGAGCTCTGGTCCCGGTGTCCTTGTCAGACTGCCATAGCGACACCTCACCCGCAGACACCCATGCACACGCGCCATGCTCTCCATGAGGGGTGCCGCTGCGGCCCCGCTGTGCTCACTCTACATGACACGGCTGGTGTGGCTGGCGGCTCTGCTGCTGCTCCTGGCATCCACGGACACAGGTAAGGCAGATCAATGAATGTTGTTAGCGATGCCAGGCTGCGAGCGAGCCTCCAGGCAGCTGTGCAAGACTCCGTTATAGCCCGACAGGTTAATGCACCTTTCGTGTTCATGCTGGTCATCGGTAGCTAGGCTGGGGGCCATAACATAGAATGCCCGACTTGGGCTTTCAGCATCCCAAAGTTGAAGAACTGCTTTTGTTATCCACCACCCTACCGCAACAATACATGCCTCTACACATGCTCTTTAACACTAGCGCACGCAGCATGGTAACACGGTGACACGGTGAGCTAACATGCAGGTATGTATGCATGTGTTTTGTGTGCAGGTGCAAGCCCCCAGCACCTGTTTAGATTGCAACCAGCAGAGATGTTTAAATAAATCGCAGATCACATCTAAAGTCAGGGAAGACAGCTAATTTAGTTTGCTAGTTTGCGTGCTATCAGTGTGTAACCTGCAGACATAGTTCGAATCTGAGTAAAACAGCTTGGTTGGTTGACTTGACATATGCAGTTCTCTTTTTTTTTGCAGAGTTTTATATAGCGCGAACTTGACCCGAATCCAATCAGGTATCAGAGCGCTTTACATAGCACCAGTTACGTTACATTGATTTTATTGTTAGGCACGGGTAGATTAAGTAATTTTCCCAGAATCACAGGATGTTCAGCGTCGTTACCGAGACTCGAACCCAGTTCCTCAGGTCCGAGGTCGAGCGCCCTAGCCTAGTCCCCTGTCTGTAGTTTCTATTTGTTTTGCGTCTTATCTCCAGCTTACCGTGGGTTTCATTTCCGTTCTCTGTGCGGTCCGCTGGGCCTCTCTTCTCCAGTCTGTGGTTTGTCTGCTCACCTCTTCTGGTCCATCCCCCCGCCCGCGGCGCCTCAGTGAGCTGTGCACTTGAACACATGTAGGTCTGTTATTTGTGCGCCTTTTCGATGTGTGCACTATTCGTCACGTATTTTTTGCTTATAATTAAAATAGACCGTTTCTGAAGTAGCAGTTGGTAGCACTGATTTTCTCGGTTCTATAGTGCTGTAACTCACGGGCATTGGGACCTGCCTCGCTCTAAGCGCCCTCGGGGAAAAAGACTCCACTCGCCTGACAGTGTTTACAGCACTTCAGCTCCTACACAAAGTGGAGCAAGGTGTGCCTCAGCCCGCGGATGATGGCGTCACATACCCAGACCTCTGCGTCAGCTGTGCTGACCATTCGAGTTAGCTTACTTAAATTGTGCCCGACAGGCTGTGCCAGGTGCGCGAAACCACTGAGCTGTTTTACTGAAACTGTAAACCCCCAGGCGGATTGCGGCAGTGGGTGGATTAACCCATTTAGAAATCTTAACAGTTGTAATTGTGGCCAAAGGATGCTGTTGCTCAACACATGTTCCCTCTGCTGGCAGGAGTGACTGCACAGGAGAGGGGCGGGAGCAGCAGTGTAGCTCAATCAGTGCGGATCGAAGGGGGCAGGTGGTTAAACAAGGTGAAGCAGGGAACCTCAGTTATTTTCCTGCCTGGGTGTTTCATACGCAGCATTTGACCAATAAATGTATGCTCTGGTGAACCGTATTTATTCATTTGTTTTAAAAAACTGCAAGCGGTGCATAAACATGCACTTTGTACATATAGTCCTTGCTTACGAGAAGCAAGGCTGGCAGGAAAAGAGACTGCCAGCCTTGCTTCTCGTAAGCAAGGTCTATAAGTACAGGTTTTCAAATGCAGAAAGAAAAAGCATTGCCATTTACAATGCCAAAAGCTGAAACTCTCGCAACTGCGAGACCTACTGCATTGCAAATGCTTGTTTCATCTGTCTCCATGTGGTGCATTCTGTAGCACACACAGAAATAGGAAATAGCCTATAAGGATTGTTTTTGTGCAGGAAGGCAATCCTGCCTACAACTCAGGCAACCTGGCACCATGGTACCTGCGATAGTGCAACACTGCACTGTAAGCACTACCACAGGGAGGAAGCAGGCGTGCGCCCCATCTTAAATCCTTACCATCCTTAAATGGTTCAAGAAAATAATTTGGATGCTCCCTGTTGCTACCCAAAAGACTGTATCCAGGCACTTGTAATATCTCAACTGGATTACGGAAACATCCTCTTTTTGGGTGCTAACAGGGATGTGTTGTGTAAGCTTCAGGTGGTGCAGAACTCTGCAGCGAGATTGCTCTGCAGAATTCCAAGAATGTCTTCTGCCTCTAATGCCTTGAGAGATCTGCATTGGCTCAGGGTGGAAAATCGAACAAAATTCAAAGCCCTGAGCTATATGTTTAAAATCAAGAACGGCACTGCACCTAAATACCTGCAAAACTTGGTACGCCCCTATCAACCCTCTCGTCTGCTACGTTCTTCTACTCAAGAAAAATTTGAGATTCCTAGGATCAAACTTGTAAGAATGGGTGGTCGCTCTTTTTCCTATCTCGGTCCACTCTTGTGGAATTCTCTTCCCTCTTTGATGCGCAAAGAAACAATGTTTTCAAGTTTTCGTAAACAGCTAAAAACTTGGCTGTTCAATCAATGATTTTTATCTTTTTCAGATTCTCCTTCTAGGCTTGTGCTGGGAAACCCTTTTTGAGTAGCTGTGCGCATTATAAAATAAATTAGCATAACATAACATCTTAGTAGATATGGCGCATTCCTGCCCTCGCCATGTGACGCAGAGCATAAAGTTGTCCTACTGTGTTGGGCTGCGCCACATCTTCATAAACCTGGCCTCCAGTGATTTGTCGCAGAGTTGTCAAGCTTCCCACATTTGGCTAAACCTAGCCTTAGTGGTGACAAAATTAAAATGCAAGATGGCAGCTGTTTGGTGGAAAACAGTGAAATGCCTGCCTGATACCCGTCCAGTTTCCATTGACAGCTCATTAAATGACAAAACAAAAGGATAATAAAAAGGCGCATTTGCTGGCGGTATGAGAAAAGGTACCAAAGTTTATTAGGCTTGGAATCTAATCTAACCCTTGCAATCTGTAGGAGAGCTGGGCAACATTTATGGAGAGAGCAAGGAAGCTTGTGCTGCTCACCAGTGTCCTCTTGAGACCTATGCTCTATAGAGCAACACTTACCAGCATTTATCACTCTCCACACCACAATCGCACCACACACACATGCCACCCCTACATACGCATTACCCAACACCCAGCTCCACATGGATCCCCGACAACTATGCTCAGAGTCCTCATCTGGAGCTTTCACCACTCTATTTTTTTACATTAATCTTCTGTGCTGTGCACCTATAATACTTTCTGCTCTACTCATACGTCACACCTGCTACCACTCTTCCTATCAATACGTGCATGTGGCAGACATCCTGGTGCACCAGCGGCAGCAAAAGCTATATAAATGGCAATCGCAAACTAAATTAAGGGATTTGCAAAGAAGCAATGTACTTTACAGTGCTCAGTTTAAAAAGCGAATTCATGGTGAGTCGTCACATGTACAGATCACAACCATGGCCTGTGATGCCAATTTCGATCTTGCAGTGCTTCATAGTCTCAGGAATAGTATGACAATTTTCGAAACTTCAATCAAAATACCATTTTGCCTACTGGAGCACTGGCCTAACGGCTGGAGTAGTCGACCTTGAAGCTGGGGAACTGGGTTCGCATCTTAGCAGGGACGCACAACAACCTTTGATTCCCAGCAAACCACTTAATCTCCCCGTGCCTAACAAAATTAATGTGTCTGTCTATAACGCAACTGGTGCTCATGTATAGCGCTTTGATATCTTCAGGTCGAGTTTGCGCTATATGAAATTCCCCCCTAACTCCCCCCAAAAAATGAAGCAATTTCTCTGACCTTTTTTAGTAATTTAGCACCAGTCTGAGGTGGCACCCTAGGCTGCTATTTTACCCACCTCACTGTAGCACCAGCACTGAACAGGTCTGTCAAAATTAATTGAGTACCAAAACTTCCACCACTGTCTTCATTTACTAGTGTATTAAGTGGCTAATTAATTGAATGATTGGATGGATTTACTTTGCAGTTATTGAATATGTGTATATTTTCTTTATTTTCTATACACTCTTGAAAGAAATTGGGTTACTGGTTGAGTGGGTGAAAACGTACCCAAGCAGAAACCACACCCCTTGTCAGGATGAGGCACAAGCAAACCCCAAATTAACCTATCCTCAACCCTCTGGTAGCTTGCCACAGAGCAGTCGAGATTAACTTGGAGGCAATTTTTAAAGTATTTATACAACATTTCAAACAGTAATAAAGTGAAATCACAGCATAGGAAAAATCTCACACCATTTAGAACACTAGAGTACATTTTAATAAATAAAACAACACCACAACGACAAGAATCCAATCAGTAGAATCTGGAGGTATGCATTTTAAAAGATTTAAGTGAGAATAGTGCCAGAATGCACAAAACTCCAACTGTGATATCTGATTGCGCTAGACTGGAACAAAGTCACAAATTCAGGCCAACGATGGAGTGCGGGCCCAGGTAGGCCTGCTGAGCAAGAGTCCCTTAAATCCTGGTTGGGAAGACCTGCGTCGATTATAAATCGTACAGCCAAGGTGATGCAAGGTCTTGGTCGGAGATTCATCATGTAGCATCTGTTCTAAGGAGCTGAAGTTGCTATGTTAGGTCTGCGTGCTGGGTTCAAAGTTATTGGAGCCTTCTATCTCTAAGGCTCTAATCTGGAGGTCAGAGCCAACTAGCCCTTGGAGTCACTCTGGGGTCCTGGTGTCAACAGATGCAGGTCCAGTCCTTCCTACCCCGGCAATAGGGGAGCAGGCAGCAGGTCAACATAGCAGGGCAGCAGTCCTTCAGAGTAGCAGTCCAGCAGTGTGGCAGACCTTTCAGCAGCACAGCAGTTCTTCTTCCTGGCAGAGTCCACATGTCAAGAAGTGTGCTGAACAGTTGGGGGTCTGAGGTCAAATATTTATACCTGGTGCCCACTTTGAAGTGGAGGCAGTTTCTAGAGGTTCCCACTCCCTAAGGTGTCAGGCACCCCCTTCCGCCCTGTCCTGGCCCCAGCGTTTTTTGGGGTCAAAATAGACTTGTGAGAGTGCTCAGGCAGTGCGTTTGTGATGTACAAGTGTGGTAGGTGACAGATCCTCCCCCTCGTTAACTCAGTGGCCCATCCTGCCAACACCTATTTACCCTTTGTTTCACTGTTTGGGAGCAATACACAAAGATCAACTGCCAGCTACACCTAGTCATGTGACCCAGGAACAGGCTGCAGGCACCAAATTGTTAGGACAAGAACATATAACTTTCTAAAAGTGCCATTTTCAGAATTGTGCTTAAAAATCCGACCTTACCATTAAAGAGGGCTTTTAATTAAAAATCTTTAGGCACCAAACTTGACTCATCTGCCTGTTCCCAATTGGAAGTTACAGCTTATTAAATGTAATAAGGTAACTCCAATGTTATCCTATAGGAGAGGTAGGCCTTGCAGTAGTGAAAAATAAATTTAAGAGTTTTTCACTACCAGGATGTGTAAAACTTAAAAGTACATTTCCAGCTTTTTAAATGCACTGCACTCTGTCCTCTAGGCTATTTAGGGCCTACCCTAGAGGTAACATATATGTATTAAAAGGGAAGGTTAAGGCCTGGCAAATGGTTTATTGTGTTAGGTTGAAAATGTTGTTTAAAACTGCACACACAGGCTGCAATTGGAGCCAGAGACATGTTTAGAGGGCTACTTAAGTGGGTGCCACAATCAGTGCCGCAGGCCCACTAGTGGAGTTTAATTTACAGGCACGGGGCACATGTACTTTACTTACAAGTAAATTAAATAGGCCATTGGGTGTAAGACAATTCTACCATGTTTTAAGGAAAGAGCACAACACTTAAACACTGGTTAGCCATGATAAAAGTGTGCAAAGTCCTGAAAGCCAACAAAAACAGGTTCAGTAAACAGGAGATTAAAGGCAAACATTTTGGGAATGACCCTGCAGAAAGGGCCAAGTCCTACACTTTTGAAGACTATTTCTCACTTATGCACAATGATGTAATTCCACTAACACTGATATGTTTAGTGTCACCCTACCCTTGACTTAAACCAAAGACTAAATAGTAAGAGTTTTTCATGTTAAAAGTGTTTTTTCCACTTTGGCAAATAGTTCATAAACAGATTCCTTTATTTTGTTTCCAAATGACTAATCCTCTATTGAAATTTCAAAAAGATGAAGGGGCATATTCTCAAGGAGCTATCGCCGTGTTCTGCCTGGCCCTGCGCACCCAGAATCCAATGCACACCTGCCGACACCGGCGTGTGTCGAAGAGGGCCCACCACATGCCGATGCAAGCTCCAAGCCCGAGTGCCGCAACCCTGGCAGCCTCCTCAGACCATCACGACCTCCGCGACACAGTCCTGTAGTACTCCTTTCTCGTTGGCGTACTCCACCGGCATACACAGCGGACTAGTAGGTCACACATTTGGAACTGAGTCTTGATTACACTATGGCAGAGAAAATTAATTATGGCTGATTTTATGTCACTATACTCCCTTCGATGTGGTGACACCAAGTCTGTGCATAGCATTCCAACCTCACGTGTCTGTGGGCCCTTAATAATTACGCCTTCGGCCTACACTGCGGTCCAACAGGCCCCACACCAATCCAATCCAGTCCGTACCAGGCAGTACACGGCATCGCCGTTAACTGAACACCCGCTCAGCTCTGGTGCTCCTACCTCCTTCAACCACAAGTCACCCCCACATGCCATTTCAACGTCGTGTGTTAGAGTTCCAGGAGGAGCCCGCTGAACAGCGGTTGTCCCGCGCTGACCGCCACATCAGGCCAACACTGCGGCCGAGTAGGTCATACTTTCAGAACTTAGTCTTGATTTATTCATGGCAGATTTTATATCTTTGTACAGGCCACATCGCAGACTGCATCCCCTTTCAGCTCCAGTGCCACTTAGTCTGTTCCCCGACATCCATGGACATTTTCTGGTTGAACTTTGGTGGCGACTGAGTCTATGGACTGGGGGGTGTCATCATCATCTTGTCAGAGATACTGACTTAGTGGCAAAAACGAGGCAGTAGCATTCCACTCCTCCATTTGCCGCTTACGGACGGCTTCTACCCTCTGCATCATGCCCTGGAGGAAACCTTCCACTGTCACCCGCAACCCTCCACCACATTCACCTGGAACATCGATGAGGACTCGCTCAACTCGCGTGTCCCTATCTCTGTGCACCACCTTGCGGGTGTGCCTGTCCCGGCCGCAGTGCATCCGGGGCCACTAACTGTGCAGCACAAGTCAGGGACCCTGTTTGCTGAGATATTGGATGGCCTCTGAGATGGTGGCCTTGGGTCATCAACGCCATGTGTCTGTGGCCCTGAGCCAACCGCTGCCTCCGGCTTCAAATGCGGTCCACCAGGGCTCACACATCAAATCGAGTCCTGACGACCGGCCCTGATGTCGCATCACCGCAGGAGGCACATGCCACCTCCGCCAGGGCCACCTCCAGACGACAACTGCCAGAGTCAGAAGTGTCTTGCTGCCAGACTATCAGAGTTGGTCACACCTGTCGTGGATGCCATCATCTGCCTGATACCCTGCTCTGCACTCCAGGTGCCACTGACTCAGAGCACCACGACACATGGACCGTTTCTGATTGAGTTGTGTGCTGTTGGGAGGTCACGAAGCAATGTCACCTCAGGCAGTGTGGGCGACTTAGCACAATGATGAGGTAGATGACGCAGGTGTAACACACCCCACTGCAGCTGCATCAGGTATTTCCTGAAGGGACACTATCCTAGACATTTAATTTGCAAGAGCAAGCTCAGCTCTAGTGCCCCAACATCGGTGCACTGCAACTCACGGACACTTCTGTTTGCATGTTGGGTGGCCTCTGTACTTGCTCCAGCTACCAACATGATGCTCCGTGGTTGTCTCTGTGATGGTGGTGTTTTCTGTTTCCGTTTTCATAGTGTTGACTGTACAAGTTGTTGCCAGCACCAGCCACTCCGTGCGGGCTGGCCTACACTCACCCCACACACATCCAGCACAGGCATCACTGTACATGTGTCCCTGCCAATAAAAGTGCCCGTGGCCTGTTCCAAAATCTATCTCAGTGTGTTTGTGTGGTCATGATGTATTCATGAGGGTCCCTGGGCCTACAACATTACATTGTGCTGTGTATAGCGGACGCAACCATGTCACCTCTGGCAGCAGGTAAGACCTTGGACATGCAGCTTTGTCGTCACCCGCTCAATGCGTGGGAGGGGTGGACTGGGCCGCTGTGCGGAGGTCCAGCGTGGGGGTCTGTATGTTGATTCCTGGGCTCTAGGTGTGGTTCATTGCAGGAAGTATGCATGTGTCTCTGTCGAGCTGTAGGTCTCCTTTGTGGGGTGTAGGTGGTCACTGGTGGGACTTGAACACCCACATCTGTGATCTAGTTCGGCTTCCATGCGCTCTGACCCCACCCGCACCTGTTCGGCCACCTCCTTTTGGCATTCTGACACCTGGTGTTGGAATAATATGTGTGCCGAGGTGGAATGTTGGGAGCCAGACGTGGAGTTGGGTGCTTCCTGCTGTGTGATCTGTGCAGGGGTTGGTGTTTTCTCTATGTGGCTTGGCTGCAATGCTCCTGGGGGTGGTTCGCCTAAGATGTCCATGGGCTGTTGTAGGGCGTCGGTGTCTAAGGTGAGGTGGACCTCTCCAGCATCACTGATGAGTAGTCTGGTCTGCTCTGCTGGAGGTGTTGTTTGTCCCTCTGCAATGTGAAGGGGAGATGCATGTTGACATTGTGTTGACACGTGTGTTGGCGCATTATTCTGGTTTACATGCAGATTGTATGACGATGTACATTGTGACTGTTTGGGAGGTGCTGTATGTTTGATGCGGGACAGTGGACATTTGGAGTACATGGCGTAGGTGAGGTTGTGCACGTGCGTTTCCATCTCGCAGTTTCCTGCTATGTTACATGTGATTGGCCTGTTTTTGAGCATGAGTGGACCCAGTTGTGTCCTCTGTTCTGCAGTGTCGCTGTTGCACTTTGTACCACATTGTCGTCGGATGTGCTGTTATTGCTATGTGTGTGTGCTGCAGTGTGCTACTGTATATTATCATTGAGGCAGGTAACCTTAGCTGCCACCAGGTGTTGCCATAACACTGTTGAAGGGCCCTAAATCATGTTTGTGACCTGAGCCCCACTAAGGATTCTGAGAAGCCTGGATAGGACAGCTCCGTAACCCCTGTGACTTGACCAACCTGAGTATCAATCTACTAAAAATAAGTAAAGCTTTAGCATTGGCTAGTTTTAGTAGTCAGTTGCCTCTGCCTCATACCAGTCATTGTTTATTAACATCCTGTAGCCTCACATTCTTACTAAAGAGTGTTTACAAAAGTACAATGGCTGGTCAGATGCAATGTCATCGGCGGTCAAAGGGCATGACATGTTATGTCTGCCACTCCTGCACTTTTGGTGAGACAGTGACAAAAAGCAGAACCTAGTAATTATGGACAGCTTTAAGTGTTCAGACATTTGCTGCGAACAGCAGAAGAACTACTACTGGAGTTCTGTGTTCCTAAACAAAGAGTGGGATGTTTAGAGCTAAATTCTTACACCATAACCATAAAATCTGTATAGTTCGGCAACGTCTTTACCTATAATCATATCCCAACTGTACAAATAATGACAAACTCAAGAAGTGAGACAAGACTAAAGGGCTAGAGGACTGAATTAGTTATTCCAAGTGTGGTTTATTTAAAATTGTGGCTAATCCTCACTGAAATGGTATTCTCAACGCAATGGGAGGAGAAATGTGTGTTATTTTACTACACAGAGGGCCAACGCCAGACAAGGGTATAAATCATGAAATGTCACATACATTCTTAATTATGCAATGTTCATAAGCAGAATCCCTGAACTGCATAGATTTTGACGATGAACATGCTTCCAGAAATCTCTCATGTTCCTACACACTCCCTATCAACAAAGGTGTACAGTTACACACTAGCTGCATCTGCTCTACCTGTTTATTTGAGGTGTATTTTAAATGTGCTGATGAGTATGGGAAATGGATTGTAAAATATTTGTGGAAACCCTTCGTTACATTGTTGGTGGCGTGCTCTTTCACCCAACACTACACTGGGAATGCCCCATCTGCACATCCTTTAGGGAACTCCTAAATGCAGAAGCCAAACAAAGTTACAACAACTTCCGCACGTTGATTAAACCTGTGTATGTGTGCAGTAGGGGTCTCATTTATAATGATTTGGCGTGGGGCAGCACCACAAGTGTGTTTGCTGTGCTGCCCTATGTCACATCAAAAGGGCAGGAATGTACCGCACTTATGAGATACGGTGCATTCCAGTCATTTGAGCAAGCGCTGGCGCACAATATGGTGCCTAGCGCCAACACATGCACCATGGTGCAAGGTTGTATGCATTGTTGGCAGAAAGGGGTATCTTTCTGCACAAAAACAATCCATCGAGGGGTTTTCCGCTTCCCATGTGTGCTGCATGATGTAGCACCCATAGAAAGAGAAAAAACGAGGAGAAATAAACATATTTCTCCTTGTTATGCCTGCCCTGGGGAGGCATAGAGTTTTGATGCACTTCCTGGTTTACAGATTCTTGTTAATCCCGAAATGCGTCAAAACCCATGGGTGCTGCGTGGGATCACCCACCGCTCCGCCCATGGAACGCCTCCCTGACGCAGTGCGATGCGTTGCCAATCATCATATCTATGAGGCCATGAAAAGACATGAAAATTGGCTTTGGGTCTGAACTCTGCACTGCCAGAGCATCATAAAATGTTTTATGTTAAAAGTATTTATATAGCGCGTTCACCCTGGTGTGTCTTGGCGCTATGAGTGCTTGAGTTTCAGTTCATAAAACTGATATGAAGACTTCCTGTTACTCTATACAGTTGGTGGACAATTATAGCAATTAATGACTTTTAACTTTCCCTTGATCATTCAAAGTTAAAACAATCAAATTGATTTGATGATTTCAGTGAACAATCTCTTCTCCTGTCAGTGTAAATAGTCTCTACATCTTAGCTGCCAGAGTTTGGCTTTGACTTTTAGAAGTCATGAGCTCTGATCTAACCTGGAAAAGCCTTTATTTAACTTGTGCTAACACATTTCTTGTACGTGGCAACATCAGACAGCACCGATCATCAGTCGAGGGGGTGCTGTGCCCTTGATTTCCTCCCATTATGTTTAGTTTGAGAGATCTTTCTCCTGTCACAGTGTTGGCTCTGCTCTTCTGTGACTCTCTTCTCACCTGTCAATCGTTACAAAAGCAACCAATTGCAAGCTTTTGGTGATCTTGTACCCAATATCACAACAAATTAAAAATGTGTCTCTGACCAGACTATGAATGTCGATCTCGCATTTCAAAGATAACATTTTGAGCTACAAAGAAGCCACTATATCCACGTGTTCAGCACAAATAGCAGATTCTAAAATACATTTTAGAACAATTGACAACTAAAAATAAAATCCATGTTTCTTGCACTATACCTGTAGCATACATAATGCATTGTTGTCTTCTGACACTTGTCAAGACATGCTTTAGCCTGACATAAAAACATCTATATTCAGTTGCCAATGTCAATTTTTTTGTTCAAAGACCAGTTTATTTATTTAACTCATTCCTTTTTCTACAGAAATGAGTGACAGTCAAAGGTGAATTTGTACTGGGGGTAAATTTCTTTTCCCATCCACCAATATTTGCTTATCTTCTTTATAATTATAAATTGTAATTTATTATTCACCAAAAATCTCCATTTTGGAATCCAGCAGAAATAAAACTCTATAAAAAGTATAAAACATATACAAGACGGATACAGCTATTTAATGCTTCTTTTCCGGGGAAGTGACTTTGTGGTGTTCCTCTTCCTCACAAGGTATTAATGTTTAGGAATGTTCTATATAAGTGAATGTATTGTGTTCCCTCACAATCCAATATTACTTTCAAAAACATAGGGTCAAACACATGATTCACAAAATCATAAGCTTTGTGAATGTAAAATCTAAAGTTGCAGGGTAGAAGAGGCGTTTTGCAGGTCAGATATGGCTTTCCAACTCACAAACTAAGCTTATCCCACTCGGACACCCCATTGCAAGAAGCTGGGCTTTGACTGACTGGCTCTTGTTAGGTCTCCACCCGCCCATCCATCTATAGTGTCAAATGGTGAGCAGTGTAGAGTTCCTCCATAGGATTTTGCAATTCTACTCTTAGTGCTACTTCACTTTCAGTTGTTGGGGCAACACATAAGGAGGAGATGAATCCCCCTCAGACAGATTGGTGCATTGTTGCATTCCTAGGACCTGGGTTGGGACACACTGGAGGGAAAAGGAAGATACTCCCCATATATTTTAAAAAGCTGCTCTTTGATTCAGTGATACACCACAAGGAAGGGGCCTGCACACACTTCAGGAAGGAAGATGAGGCTGATAAGAAAACCATAAAGACTAGGGCTGTGGATATGCGATTAACCTTTTGATGCTGACATCCCGGTGTGAATTCTGGTCACTCCCATGAATTGTGCTGTGGACAATCAGCTTCGAAGTCATGGCTGCTAGGGAAGACCTCTTTTGTGAAGGAAGATGAATAGGAGAAGTGCCCACTTCAAAAGAAGCAGAACTCCAACATAAAACGTCATAGACTCAGACCTTAAATTACATTTGGTGTCTGGAAAAGGACTACAAAAAGGGGAGGCTGAGTCCCTAAACATTTGTCAGCTGCCATGCAGCCAGACGGGTTATGTGGGAAGGGGAACCTCTGCAAGACTTCTACCTGTGACCAGGACTGGGGGCCAAGGCCTGCTGGCCTCCCTGTTGGGTGAGGGAACATCACCAAGGCAAACCAAAACCACCTTCCCTAGAGCCCCAAGCACCACGGCTGACTGCTTGCCAAGATTAGTGTGCCCCTGGGCACAGGACTCCCTGTGTGAGGTGTAAGAATATTCAGCTCTGCACCGATCTGGCTGTCATACTTGCGCAGGATTGTTTTCGGTGACGCCCATATGCCAGGGGAGGGCAGCTGTAGACTGAGCGTTTGTTGAGAGCTGTGCAGGTTTTGCTAGCCCGTACCCGTATGCCAGAGGGGGCCAGTGGTAAAATACCATTTTAAGGCGTGCCAAGTATTGTGATTTTCTGGGCCGGAGTTCTGAGGCAGGAGGAACCTGTGCCCATATAACCCTGTGTTGTCACAACTCTGTATGCCACCTGGGGCTGCCGGTGCAAACACTGCCAAAGGATTCAGGCCGCTGCCCAAAGGAGAGACAGAGGCTACGATCCATGGGTTGGACCTTCCCTGTGAGGAAACTGCCCCAGACTCACCAATGAGGACTGACGGAGATGCTGTGGATGGCCTTGTACCCATGCTGGCTGCAGCCCGGAACTGAAGAAAGAATTCCATCCACCCTGTTGAGCAAAGTCAACTTACTTTATATTCATGAGCAGGGAGCTTGTCCAACATCTGGAAGGCCTTTGGCAGCTCTGCTCAGTAGAGAGAGCCTGTACCGCCGGGTGCTGCCACGTGGGCTGTTAACAGTCCGACCTCTCTAAACTGAGTAGGACTCGCAGGTGGGTGTTTGAAGACGCCTGCTGCATCACTGAACTATTCTGTGCTGCGAGAGTGGGTAAGAAATGGACTGGGCCAGTTGGGTCCCTGGGGAACTCGCTGCGAATGGTGCTGCAGCACCATAGACACTTTTGACCAAGTGCCAATAATATCAAAAGGGAGAACTCTTGAGCATGGCTAAATAGTTTGCATTTTGTGATGCAACCACCAGTGAATGTGAATAAACCAGAACATGTTGCAAATCATCATAGTCTTTATTCGAATTAAAAGTAATTCATACAAGACACAAACATATACATAAGACAAAAGTATAAAATCCAATTCACTAAGGCTATAAAAGATTTTGCAATAAATAATTAAAAACAGTTTTAAATTGAGAATTAAACATATCAGCTGACTACAGATGAAGCAAAATATAAAAAAAAAAAAAGAAGAAAAAGACTGGACAATATAGCGTCCCAAGATAGAACCCTACGAAGGTGGCGCCTCTATTCCCCGTATAACATTACATCTTAAGGACCATGCCCATCCCAGGTATTTAGCTAAGGCGATTGAGTGGACTGGAAAAGTGCTTGTGCTTAAAATCCTAACAGCGACAACAGAACTCCTTGTGCCCAATAATTTGCACAAAGGAGTGAGCCACCGTCGTCTGGGATTCACATAAACAGGGCAGACAAACAAAAAGTGGGCAATAGATTCTTTTGTGTCACCACAGCCAGGACAAGTGTCTTTGCCTATACCAAACCACCCACTAGTTAGGGACCTTAGTGGAAGGGAACCTGCTCTAAGTTGGAAATAAAGTTTCCTGTCTCTAGGTGAGGTGATCAAATCCCAGTAGGGTTCAAAAAGTGGGGTGGCCTTTGCCTCCAAAAAACAACTAGTCATCGAAGAGGAGGCAGAGTCACTCCACACCCTATGATCTACCCTCTCCCAATAAAGCGTTTTCAAAAGCTTCTTAGCGGGAAAGCCAGCAGTAGCGGGGTCGCTCCATAAGTCTGCCAGTCCCAAATCTGTCAAGGTTTCCCGTAAATTCCTAAGCCACCCTATCTTATGAAACTTGTCGGCCTGCATTACATCCATGATACCCATTGCATATGGCCGAAGCTCTGGCGTAGTCCACAGTCTCCTCCAGTATAAGACTGGACGGAGTTTGGCCAAATCCTTGAGGGCCTTTCTTCCTAGGTCGTAGCGCAGTGGGACCAAAGGCGTGCTTTGTGGGAGACCTGTTATACAGCGGAAGAATTTGTTTTCAACAACTGTAAGAGTTGATAATACGTCAAAACCCCAGAGCTCTGCCCCATACAACACTGCACTAAGGGCCTTTGCCTCGTAAACCTGGAGCACGGGCTTGACCGGCTTGGTGGAGGATTTTTTATGCTCTTTGATCAATGTTCCCGTGATCTGTGAGAGTTTCAACGCAGACACCTCCAGGTGTCTATTCCACTTATTGTTGTGTGACACGTGGATGCCCAAATAGGCAAAGTTATTTACCTCCTCGAGGACTTGGCCATTCATTGTAAGTTTACCTGTTCTATAGCTTAGGTGCGGGTTGAATGTCATGAGCTTGGTCTTGGTCACATTGACCTCCAGTCCATGTTTGTTACAAAAGTCTTCAAAGACTTTCAGAGCCCTTTGCATGCCACTCGGAGTTTTTGATACTATGAGGGTGTCGTCGGCAAACATTAGTATTGGGGTAGGGACTCCAGCCAACTTTGGAGCGTCGGTGCTAGTTTGAAGCATATAGTCAACTATGCCATTAATATACAAAGAGAAGAGTGTGGGTGCCATGGCACACCCTTGGCGCACACCACGCTCAACCGGAAACTCGGGGGTTGTGTCCCCCAGGCCTCCCCACTGTATTTTGGCAAAATTAGGTTCGTGGAGCCTCCTGATTAGAGTCAGGAGTTCCATGGGAAGGCCGCGTTTTGCGAGTACCCACCAGAGTTGTTCACAAGGGACGAGGTCAAAGGCAGCTCTTAGATCTACGAAGGTGACCTAACGTGACTGTCTTCCAAAGCAGTTGTTCAAAGCGGAACACCTGGTCCACGGTGCTGGTAAATTTTCTAAAGCCTGCTTGGAGACTAGAAAGGATCTGATTATCTTTGATCCAGACCATTAACTCGTTCAATACCATCCTCCCAATAACTTTTTGGATAGTATCAATAAGGCTAATAGGCCTATAGTTTCCTGGGAGGGTTTTATCGCCCTTTTTGAAAATGGGAATTATAATGGCGCCCCCCCACGATTTAGGTACTGGGGCACCTTCAGCCACAGCATTGGCCAGGAGAGCAATATACTTACTCCAGGGTATCTTGTTGTTAAGAAAAAGGTCAGATGGAACCCCATCTACCCCTGGTGCCCGCCCGGCGGCTACGCGAGCCAAAGCAGCTAAAACTTCCTTGGGACTAAAAGGGCCAGGCGAATAGAAGACATATGGGGTTGACCTCAAGCAACTATAGAGGGGGTCGCGTGCGTATTGGGGTTTAAAATACCCCAGCCAATCTTCTTGGGTGACATGGTTTGAAGGTTTTTCGGGGGAGCCACCTCTGTTCCACTTGATCACATTCCAGAACAGTCTAGTGTCCCTGGCATAACAAGCCTCCTTCAAATCTAGCCAAAAAGATTCGTCCCATCTTTTCTTAGCTTTATCTATACACTTCTTATACGAGGACCTGGCTTGCTGAATGTATACCTTGTTTCCGCTAGAGACAGCTAGTGAAAGGGTACTTCTAGCGCGTTTACATTCATTATCATACCACCTCAATTGCTTGCGCAGTGGCTTATTGCCCTTATTGAGTGGTTTGAGAAAAAAGCCGCGCAGACCTTCGAAGAAGGATTCATGTATTCTGGTTACTTGGTCACTATTTCCTTTGTCGTTCGAAGCGTCCTCCAACCTCAAAATGGTTGCGGTAAGCTCGGTGTCAATACTAGCAATGGTCGTGGGATTGGTCATTACCTGGGGCCACTTTAACCTCCGCATGTCGTTAGACAGAACGCATCCAGTGGAAACCATGGGTGTCTCCTCACATCTCGAATGATCTCTCCCCCACCAACTGTGGGAGACACAAATAGGATTGTGGTCGCTCTCTAATCTTATCTCGACCACCATATCAGTGAGTTTGCGCCACATGCTCAAGCCACAGAGCACATAATCTATCCTGCTCGTTGAGTGGCCATTGTCAAAGGTGGAAGCTCCCATCCTATCCCCTGGGGTCCTACCATTCAGGGCCCTTAGGCCCCTCTCGAGGCAGAGTGCATTTACCTGCACTGCTACCGGAGACCACCTTTTAATGGGAGAAAGTAAGAGTGCTGGAATGCCCCATAAACTATCCTCTTCGGGATCAAGGCCACTTTCTAGGTCAGGATCCAGTAGGGATTCAAATGTGACATTGAAGTCACCAGCAACAATCAAGTCTCTGTTACACGATTCAGTTTCTATGAGGCTAACCAAGGTATCCAGCACCCTTGACGTTTTCCCTCTTGTGCCACGGAGGTATAGATTATAAATGTCCAAACTACCCCCGTGGTCAAGAGTTAATCTCACTAATTGAATATCTGGGGAGCCCGTATCAATCGTAACGGCGCTCGGGAATATATCCTGGCGAGCCCAAATGATTAGTTCACCCATTGGACGCCCAAACGGACCTTGGGTGGCTGGGACGTGGAAATTCAAATATCCCAACAAACACTGAGCCTCGCAGGCCCATGTTTCCTGCAGGAGACAAACATCATATTTACTCACAAAACTAACCCATTCCGGTGAATCTAGTTTGGTCTTAATACCAGCTAAATTCCAAGACAACAGGGTCCCTTGTTGGGTACTAAGTGGTGCCATGTGGGATGGAACGATCTGACCTAGTGCGCTTTCCCTATCGCCCGTCCTGAATTTAGGCGGCGAAGGGGCCCCGGGGATTAAAAGTGGTCCTATCAAATCTGGGGGGACAACAACATAGTCGGCCGTGAGTATGCTTTCATTGGCCCTCGGCTTCTTAAGGGGTGAAACGTTTGTCACAAAATGGGATTGTCAGTAATTGAAGCCCGTGTTGTAAAAGAAGTTTAAATTATGGGCCTCTATCCCCGTTCTGGGTCCGTATGTTGGGTATTCCGTAATAAACCTTGGAAGACGTGCGTCTTCGAAATTAACGATGATGCAATCTCCCTGGGTAGTTTTAGGTTGAAGGCCTACCCATTGTACTCTTATGACAAATAGAATCCGCCCATTAAAGTGAGTAAGGATTGGCCTGTGCATATTCAGCCAATGACTCGTTTTATTTTTTAGTTGGTGAAAGGATTCAATTTTGCCAGTGGGGAGTTCAGGGACGCCAGTTAAGATCACGACATAGGGTAGTGATTCGGGGGGAAGATGTATTTGCGTTGGGGATGCTCTGGGCACAATGCCTGGGGAAGGTAACTCAATAGCTGTTCTCGTGCCCGCAGATTTCTTAGGGTTTGTAACCGGGGATGCTTTACTTATGCAACCCTCCCGCCCGGGTGGCTGATGGATAACTGACATCCCCTCCCGCCCAAAGGACCCAGAGGGCTGACACGTATTTGAAGGTTGTGAGGACAGGGCTTTACCTAGGACTATGCTTGCGTCAGTTATAACGGGGCGTTTGTCTGTTAGAGACGGCATGGGGTTCATAGAATTTATGCCGTGATGGCAATTACTTTTATCAATGTCCCTTGTTGCTAGCTTAACGACATTCTTAAGTGAACAGACTTTATATTCATGAGCAGGGAGCTTGTCCAACATCTGGAAGGCCTTTGGCAGCTCTGCTCAGTAGAGAGAGCCTGTACCGCCGGGTGCTGCCACGTGGGCTGTTAACAGTCCGACCTCTCTAAACTGAGTAGGACTCGCAGGTGGGTGTTTGAAGACGCCTGCTGCATCACTGAACTATTCTGTGCTGCGAGAGTGGGTAAGAAATGGACTGGGCCAGTTGGGTCCCAGGGGAACTCGCTGCGAATGGTGCTGCAGCACCATAGACACTTTTGACCAAGTGCCAATAATATCAAAAGGGAGAACTCTTGAGCATGGCTAAATAGTTTGCATTTTGTGATGCAACCACCAGTGAATGTGAATAAACCAGAACATGTTGCATGAAGGATGGTGGGACAACTACGACAGCCCCTTCGTGAAGTGGGATTGTGTTGTTGCATTTGAATGTCACATTTCTTTGCCAGTGTAAAGTTAGAAATAAAATACAACTTTTTCATATAAAAGCAAGTATTTGGCTAGACATTGATTTATTTTTGATACTGTTTTCATTTTTAGCTATGAGTTGTGTGCTGACCTGTATCTACATCCCCCACCCAAGGGAGTCTTTACTGCTCGACCACATCTACCACAGAGTGCACGTGCAGAAGGAGTACTTAGCCAGGTTACGCAGTATCCATAGTAGGTCGGGCCCCATGACATCAGGAGTAAAAGGCTGCAACCACCACTATAAGGCCCAGTAGCCCCGGTGTGCCCCGTGGCGATCTAGAAGGGGATCTGGCACAGCATCAATGAAATTCCATGTTGTTTGCTTCTGACAGAATGTTAATGACTCTTTACAAGAGCCCGCTATTTTAATCCCATTTTGAAGATAAATCTCTAATCCTGGAGGAGAAATGGGTGTTTTTGTATTTTAAAATCTTGTTCAATATGTCTGACTCCACTAAAACCCTTCTTCTTTTTCACTGCGCTTTTGGAGAAGTCCTAACAAACAGATAATTTTGTTCCTTATCAAGACAGTTGTTTTTTCCTAATGGATTCCTGAAGAATGTAATCTTTGGTATACATTATAAAAAACACTCTTGGCTGTTGATGATTTTCAGATTTCTTACACAATGTGTACACTTTTTTAATTGAAGGTTTGTCTGGCGACCTTTTCTCAAATCTTCAGATTCTTCAGGGGTGCCTTTAATTCTAATGCAGTTTGGTCTATTTCCAGCTTCTAGTAGTGGGCACCGATCCCTAAGCTTAAAGGTATCTTTCTTAATTCTCTAATGTGCTCCATAGCTGTTTGAGTTCATCCTCACAAAACAACATTCTGCTTTTTAGGGTGTGTGCATTGACATCATTGTTCACTAAAATACTGAAAATCTGATAATGTTATCTCCTCCAGTTTAATTGATTGTTGTTCTAAAATCTGTATGCTCCCATTCTCTCTTTTCCTCTTCTGTCACTAGTTTGCTTTTTAGTTTCATGTTGGCTGGATTTTGTGAATGGGATAACATGCTTTCATCTTCTAATTTCCAATCAAACAAACACATGAAATACCTATTCATTTTACCAAGGAATGAGGTGTGGGATTCTATGTCTTTCCTGCTCTCTTTTTAGAGTTGGGTTCTGGAATTGCTGCAGTACATATCTTAAATGTATGTACCTTACATTATAGTTGTTGAGTGTAGGCTTGCATGATGCTATCCTTCAATCAGTTACTAATATAGAAGTAAGCCCCATGTGAAAAATGTGGTTGTTTACTTCTGCTACATAGGTTCCTGTACAGGGATAGAGGGGATTCTTCCCTGTTAAATAAATTTAGATGTTAAGCCCAGATAACTGAACTTTGATGGCAACCAAATCCAAGAATAAGCGAAAGATGGTCTATGTCACAGGCTAGCCCAAAAGCACACATTGTCCTGACCTATCAGTGAGTTTGAACTTAATTTGCGACTAAAAATGGTCCAAGCTCCTCGTCCTGGCTGACATGCGGGGTGTGTGGAAGTATTTGGTGGATCTGAAGTCAGCAGTCAATATGGAAGAGTCTTCTTTCATTTATTATAGTGGTTCTCAAGAGTTTTCTACTTCTACTACCTCTTTTTGACCAACCAAGCAATAGGTGACTAGTACATGAGGTCAGTTGCCAACAGTACACAGAAAGGTACAGCAGGCAACGGGTGAGACTTGGAACGCTTCTGCTGTGGTCAGGCATTCAAGTGGTCAGCCTTTTATTTTTTGTTTCCTGAACAGATGTGTTTTCAACACCTTGCTGAAGTGGAGAAGAGATCAGGCCTGCAGTCATGGACTGGGATTGTCAGATTCTGCTTTTTGCATGGCGATGCTGTTGATGGTCATGCATGCTGTACTTGTGGTCGTGTTCTTTGGTTCACTAGGGGGTCTTGCTGGTAGAGCAGTGTTCAGTTTGGTTTTCATGGTTTGGAGATAAAACTAGTCATGAAGATGAGCAGCGTTGAAGAGCATAGCGAATTTGAGGACAAAGAGTCTGAAATTGTTGAAGAGCCTCAGGAGGCCCACAGATCCTCCAGAGTGTTCAGGGGAGGCCATTCATAGGCAACCTCCTCAGTTTACAGCAGTGGTCCTGAAAATCAACAATTTGTAATTGTAATTGCATTTGTATAGCGCTTGCTATCCCTGACGAGGCATCAAATCGCTTTTCGGCGAGTAGCACGCTACTCTGGAACCTAAAAAGGATTAGTCGTGAATTAGTATAGGGAAATATTAAATTAATTAGAGAGAACAGGTCAGGTTTTCTAGAGCTGCCCCCCTCATTGCTTACCTGGTGCTCCTTCACCACCTCGCTCAGACATGGGTACCTCTCTAAGATCCAGCGATAGAACTTGGGGGCTCCCATGGTGTCTGAGTCTCACTCTCCCTTTCTGATGACTCCGGACCCTACTAAAGCCACTGTTGCCTGAAAGCAAACCCAACTCCGACATCTGTAACAAATATCAGCTTCATCCTCCATGACTCACTCAAGCTTGATTTGCAGGAGGGACTCAAAATCTGGCCTTTGACAATTTGGCTGATTGTGCTGCAATTATACAACAAGCTTTGGCATAGCCAATAGGTCTCGCCTTTGGGACCGTATAAGTGTTTAGTTATCCAGCACAATATCCTTGGTGCAACAACATCAACTGTTGCATGGCTAAACACTTATAATGTCCCAAAGGCGAGACCTATTGGCTATGCCAATGCTTGTTTTTTTTTTACCCTGCTTTCACTTCTGATTTCATGGCTGTCAGCCCGAAGGCTGTTGGGAAGGCGCCTAATGACCTGGTCAGGAGAAGAATTGGGCTCGGCTGGATCAGAGTGGGGCTGGGAGACAAGGCAGCGCCCACGCCCAGTATCAGATGCTTATGGCGCAGAGCGCTGCCTTCCGCGGGGTGGGAGCGTTGCTAAAATAACAAGAATGGCATTTGGTTTATATCAGCTGCCGAGCGCTTCTCCCTGAGCATTCGCAGCCCCTTCTGTCTGCATCACTGACTTATGGCAGCTCCAGTAGCCCCCCCCCCTTATTGGGAGGAGGGGGAAATACCTTCCTTCCTGAAATCCGGACCAAGTCACGAAGATTTCCAACCGGAGGGCAGGGATTGGTCTTTTTATAATTTCTTGATCGTCAGAAGACAGCTTGCACCGGCCTATTCCTCCTGTTCGCGCTGCCTAAATAGAACTAACTACTAACCACGAAAGTGGGGGGGCAGAATGTGGCGTAATGTCCAGAGCTGGCAACCTCGGAGCTGGGGAACCAGGTTCTAGTCTTGGCGTGGACTCAACATCCTGTGAAATCATTTAATCTGTGTCCTTAACTTGTGTACATGAAAAGTGCCGGTGCTGAGCACCGGAAACCACCAGCTCAAATTAAGAACTGGTACTAGCAGTTTTTCTTCTTGCCATTTAAAGAGCTGTGTTTAAATCGGTAAATTCTTTTTAATTTTCAATGCAACTGAACGAACCACACACTTGTATAGGTTGAACCCCTATTTTCTTGCAGTAGACCAATCAAGGACTCAGCAATCAATAGTGCAGCATGTACGGGGGCCCTGGGGCACACTACAACTCCGTTACGGCAGATTTTATTACCCTTTGGGGGATAGGGAGACGATTTTCCTAATTTAAATCAGGACTCTTGGAGCCCTTGCTACACCACCGTGCCCAAGCGAAGTGAAAATGACCTGTGGTAGTTGTGTCCATGCCTTCCCCGAAAGCAAAGTAGCTTGTTGTTAGGAATGCGGGACAGCGGCTCGTGAAAACGCCTTCAACTAAGAAGACGTTGTGCTCTCTGGTTCTCGTCAGGGAGCGGTGGCCGTTACCACTGGCAGCCTTTAATGAGCGCATGTGCAGGCTGTTGGGTCAGATGTTTGCTTAACTTAACCCGGTTATCGCGCGCTGTTATTGATTCCCGAGCAGTGACTCTTCGACTTCATTACATGTATTTATGGACTTTACGATAAGCCCAATTTGTCAGTGGAGCAATATTCCCAAACGGCACGGCGCTTGCTCGACTTCGCTCCGGCTCACGTCTCAAGAAGACGACGTGAAAGTTGCACAGGTCATTTGACTTTAATGGCAAAACCTTAATTACGAGTTAAATACAAAAAGGCTTTCTCCTAATACGAAAATTACTCACTTTCAAAACGAGACCGTGAATTGAACAGGTTGTTCATAAAAACACTTCTTTGCTTGCAATGTGTAGTTCTTCTCTTACCCGCATTCAATTGTTTGAAAACAGTTGCAAATGAAAATCGATGTACAAAACATAAATAAAGCCCAGTTTCCCAACACCAACAACAACAAACAAGCGTGCGTGCCTCACGCTGAAAGGAGGCAGCAGGGGGAGGGGGGAGGGGAGAGAGGAGGGGGCCTGCGCCTGTTTACCTTGCGGGAGCGAGCAGGAACCATATGTTTGTAATTAACACATGGTTTGAAAGCTCGCTTCCGCACGGGAATCGCCAGACGTGCACGCCTTGCCATTGGAAGCAATGCAACGCGTGCACGTTTTTGCCAGCAAAGCTGTGCCGATGGCTAAAGGTCTTTTTCCTATGCAGCACTTGCGCGCTGCGTAGGTGAGACCTAAAAAGATGGCGTTGAAACTGTTGCATAATAACAATGGGTTTCTGTGCTATGACAAGCCATCTGACCTTCCGAAGAAGGTTCGCCTGGCCCTGTATGCACAGAAGCACGGTTCTTACTGTTTGCAATGCATTGCTGCAAAAATACAGTCTAGGAAAGATGTGCAACTTCAGAGAATTGGGACAATGATTTTGCCGTCATCTTCATAGATGGTTTCTCAAGATATACAGAGAGCTATTCCGGTGAAGATCAGATAACACCTGTAGAAAAAAAAGGGTTTTCAGAGAAGATTTTCCCTCTGCAATTTCTGGGCAGCACCGCTGCATTCCAAGATCATGGGCAATGAACAGAAATTCATCTGAGCCGAATGCTAGACAAGGCAGGTCTTTCCCATCCTGAAGTGAAGCATATAATTGCCAGGCTGTCTCAGTTCGGAAACAACTGACTGGCCCGCTGACCAGTGCCTGCTGGCCACGGGATCATTCATTAAGCTTGCCACCAATGCTGCTCAGACACATGGGACTCTAATCAACCCCTATTTTTGCTCCTACTTGGAGAAACTGGGCCTGGAAGATTCCACAAACTTCTGCCTGGGTGGCTGGCCACCAGCCTTTTAAGTTTCAGGCAAGGTTTAAGGAACCGATTGGATTTCTTTTCTATGTTAGTATGGACAGTGGTCGGAGTAGCCGGGATCGGCAGGGCACGGCGTGATCCTACTTCTTAAATTCCAAAGATTCCGTTCCCCTACTTATTTATTTTGAAAATGCGTCCCAGGACGCAAGAAATCGCCATTGCCTATAAATAAAGCTGGGCGTTCCTGGCGTTCGTGAGGGGTGGGGCGGCAGAGAAGTAACAGGACTCTGTCTTTTCCTTCTTGCCCAGAGAAGACAAAGACCGTGTCCACTTGTGCTCTGCCGCTTCAGTTGCCGCCCTCACTCTTTCCCTCTTCCCCTCTCTTTCTGTCTAGCAGTTTCTCTCTTACTGAAAACCGTGACTTAAATAAGGGGCGCTAACTCTCTTTCCTCTCCTTTCTTTTATTTGCTCCCCTGTGAAATGGATCCAAAAAAGATTTTGCTGGAAGTGTCGTATTCTTTTGACATTTTAATTCCAAAGTAAGCATCGAGAATAAAAGGTTAAAAATTTGAAAAATAAATAAAGTAAGACAGAGTGATGGCAAACTGGCCAGATTGATTTTATTCACACCCAAACACATTAGCGCCACTTTTACAAAGTTTGCTAGTGAAGCGCTATTTTTTGTTTGTTTCCTTGTCTTTGTTTTCCCGGGGCTTGCAACTAGTGCACCAATCCTGGAGGTACTGTAATGCATGGACTGGAAAACAAAATGTCTACTGTGGCTCTGCGTTCAGATATGTGGTCTTTTTACCATACTGCTTACGTTTTGTAAGGATATAAGCAATGGACATTGAAATGGGTCCATTCAGGGCCCTGTAGTCATGTCCTTAACTTTTCAGGCAAAAGCGCTCACTGATTTCTGAATAGTGAGTGTAAAGGCGTTAAGGTAACCTAGTTGTTCCTGCTTACATTTCACATGGTTTGCTAAATTTTGCATTCCCTAAGTGTTTGCTCTTTCCAAGATGTTGTTACTTTTTTGTAGTCCTCATATTGCTCTTGTCTAGTGTGTCATTTAAATTGAGCCGCATCCAGGTGTTTATAGCCGGCAGCAATTGGGTTGTAGTTGAAGGCAGTGTGTTTCCTCAGTGGGGCAGTATGGTGTTCTGTGGGGGAGAGGATGTGGCACTATGGCCAGAGCTGCTGAATTTGGAACTGGGGAACCAGGTTCAGCCTTAACAACCAGTCCACCAGACCACTCTCCTGAGAGAGCACAATCCCATGCTAGACCTTAGAAGGCTTCGCAAGACCGTAGAAGCCCTGGTGTCTTAGTACCAGCAGGTGGACTCTAGCATGACAAGTGTAGTTTAACCTTCAAGGCTTGTCCACCACAATCCATACTGAAGTTCACCTCCAGTCTTACGGGCAGACTTATGAAGCAGCACACCCTAGAGCAACAGTGACTCTGTCACTGAGGTCACAAGACCCTTGAGAAGGGCCAGCTCTAGGGCAGTGCAACCGGTGTGAATGCACCGGGTGCTGACTTTGGGTAGAGGGATAATTTCTGAAAGTATATTATGGTTTTAAAAGCCCTTGCTGCCTCCTTCGTGGCCTCCAGCAATTTTTGGCAACAATTAAAATGTCATGATGACTCTGGTGATTAATGTTCTTCCTAGAGAGAGATCTGAGTTTTGTCTAGTGGAAGTTTTGACTCATGGAAAGGTAGCTCAGAGGGTTAATATGCCTGCTGCAAAGAACATGTACCATGCAGATCACAAAGTGCACATAATATAAATAGGTCAGTGGGCTACTGCTTTGGTCAGAAAGATCCTTTTGTTACTTGCAGTTTATAAGTTAAAATCCTAACATAGAACAGTGCGCTATTAACTGTCATCTAAGAGCTGCATGCAAACTGCAAGGTATAAATTAGAGTGTTGTTTTTTCACCTAGTCTTTGATTATCCTAATGTTGCAAAGAGTGTTATTTTGGATAGAAATCATTTCTGATTATTAAAGAGAACCCCCAACCATGGTATTACGTTTTAAATTATGAGTTTGTGTTTCTCCAGACCAATCACTATTAAACTATACAGCCTACTAGTATGGTTGTAATATGACTACATTGGAATGTTGGGAGCTCCATTGAAAACAATGGAGTGCTCCGGGCTTATAATGGCTGGTATAAGCCCGGAGCGCCAACATTCCAATGTGTCTTTGTTCACAGCTCTGGCTGTGAACAAAGACTTCAGGGAACCGGAGGGGATTTGAATCCCCTCGCGCTCCCTGAAGGCTTCGTTTTATTTGTTAGAACATTCTGCCCTCTAGTGGCAGAATGTTCTAATAGCCTTATAGCCCTTCGTAGCAGGGCTATACCGGCTTTTAAAGTCCCGCTGCTGTTGTTAAAGTCCCTCGCCTTCGGCTCGGGCCTTTAACGCTGCAGCGGGCCTTTAACAGCTGGCATAGCCCGCTACGGCGGGCTATAAGGCTATAATAATCCAGTGTATCCATTGGTTGATTTAACTGGGCAGTGAAATGCCAAACAAATACTAAAAATTGGGATGTTTGCGCATTCTGGCCACACCTCTGGCTCCGCCCACTGATCCAATCCTTGGGTTATTCCTGCCTTCTGATTCTCCGCCCACAGTTCCCCTACTTTTTTCCCCCCACTTCGACTACTGAGTATGGACAGCTTTGACGAGATTTCTGTATGGAACAATCACTGTTTTATCTGTTAAACTCCTTGACATTTTAATGACAAGAATATAAGGGGTGATTGTATAAAGTCCATTCCAAATCTCTACACCATCCAATATCTCCCTCCTGCCTATGTTTGACCAGGAACAAAAGATATGCACAAATATATTCGCTATACCATCTTTGTGGACTGTGATCCTAAGAAATACCATAACGGGGCCTGCAGAGCTGATCAAAGCTCCCAGCTTACTGGAAACCAAAGGCTGTGCCCCTGTCTTGTCACATTTCAGCCATCAGACCTCTAAGCGCTGAGTCCCATAACACAATAACCGCACTTAGGTGGTCACCACGCACAACATGAAAACACTTTTCATGTAGGAAAAAGACAAAGACAGCATCCTTCCAATCAAACATTCTTCCTTTGTAGGCAAGCACTTTGAACTCCTATATTGGGGTAGTAAGTGCTATACACATGCTACACTACAGTACAATACAACAGTTGATGTTAACAACTATTTCCCATGATTTTGCTATGTTTAGTACTGATGTTGTCATGTGGGGCCCTAGGCTTATGACTTTAAGCCAACCATTCATATATCAATGTCACCTCATTTATTCTGCCTCAAGGGTTGTAGGTGGGGCCCACTGCTCATTGGCCTAGGGGGTTGGCTGCACTGTTCAGAGCCATTCCTCTACCATTCCAGGCCTGACTCTTCAGGGCAGAGGACTGACTGCCTGGGCTGACCCTTGAGACAGGTTCACATCATTATGTGGACCTCTGCAGCGATCTGTGGGCAGTACAGCAACACAATATCAACAAATGCATAAACAGGCCTTGTTCTTTTTAGCAGCGTCCAGAGCGCCTCTGTGGGTAGATTCTAGATTCTGTTAAATACAGAACAGTGCCAATGTGTGCATAAGAAGGAGTTCTGGAAAAAGGAGTTCCTTTTCAAGAAGGTCGCATAACTGTTTGTCTTTTATTGTTCAGACAGAAATGTTTATTTGGACAAGGTGTGCGCTTTGCAGTACCGCTTATGGCTAAATACAGCACTATGTACCATGGACTTTACTCGCTTGCAGTTCCCCTGCCCTGAGTTCTGCCCACATCTACTGTCCCACTTATCCCAGTGGCCCCGTACTAGGAACACCTGTCCACTTAAGAACACCCCCTTGCAGACACCTTTATGCAGTACTTTACCTCCATTTACCAGATCTCGGGACACCTGTGCGTCTTTGGGCCCGCTGCCCCCAGAGTGGGGCACCTTAAGGTGTCCTGCCCATTACTGGTTCACAGAAGTGTCCAAACCCCCAACTCCCACCCCCCCTCCCCAACCCATCCATCCTTATAGCAATCTCAAGCGCCAAGCTTCCATAAACGTTTTATCAGCCAATGCAAATTAATCTCGCTGCGCCCTGCCTATCAGGGGTAAAGCACAAAAGGTTCTTGGCGCTGATAAAGGATGCTGCGCTCGTTTGACGTAAAGCCTGCTCCTCTGGCGCGCGCACTGCAGCCGTGCGCCAGGATTATGACTCATGAGGCACGTACAGCCGCGTCTATCTTTACTAATTGCTTGTTGGAAGTAGTGTGTTCCTTTTCACAGATTGTAGAGGCGCCAACAACTCTTGAATTACTCTTCAGTTACTTGATAAGGGAGGTTTGTGACGGGAGAAGGCTGCGTGCAGCTATGCCCACGCCCCCCCCCCCCACTTACTCTGATTTTATTCCTCTCGCTGCACTCTCCCTTTCACGCTATCTGCCTGTCTCCGAAGATAATTTAACAAGAATTGAAGTAATAGGACCTATCGGTATGTGCATAGATTGCATAGCATGGCTATTGGTTCTGCAATCTATGCATGTGTGACGTATATTTTGTTGGAATGAACGTATACGATTGCATTGGGTTAGCACTGTCTTCATGGGGGGGGGGGAGGGGTGGTGGTCAGTTGAGCCACTGCATGAGCAGAGTGGCCGGTGCATATCGGCATTTGCATCACTATGAACTGATGACGCATCGCTGGAGAACACCTGAGAACGTGGCATAGGAAATGCTCTCCATCACCCTCGGGAATATATTCACCAATTAACCAACGTCTTTGGTCGCCTTTTTGTCAAAAAGTTGAATTTTGCCATCTGTAACCCTTTCTTAGTTCTAATTTACTTACAAAGGTTTCTGTTTAGTTTGGAAGGAACTCACCAGGCAAGGGTCTTGCAAGAGTGGTGGACAGCTGTGCCGTCTTAATGCATGAACACGCTGGGCTGTTGCCCAGGGGCCCGACAAGCATGGGGCCCCATGCTGACCAGAATTTAACACAAAGGGCATATTTACAAGCCCCTATCACCACCACAACGTCACCTTTTCTGACATTGTGGTGGCGATAGGGGCTGGCTTAACGCCGCCTTGTGAATAAGGCCCATTTTCACGCTATACTTAGCGTGAAAGTGGTGGGCAATGGGTATTGCGGTTGGCGTTCCACCCCAATGCCCATTGTTTTTGACACTGCCCCATATTTACAAGGGCAGCTTAAATATGAGGCAGCGCCAAAATTAAGACCAGGAAAAACCTTGTCTTAAACAGGCACAATGGGTGAAATGTTTCATTTCTCCTCGTTTTTGCTGTTTCTATGTGTGCTGCATTGTGCAGCACAGAAGAAACAGCAAAAGGCAATTGATTGTTTATGTGCAGGAAGGTCACCCTTCCTGCACATAAACAATCAATAATAAAAAATGAAGTTTTCAATCAATCAATCAGGGATTTATTTAGTGTGCTACTCACCCGTGAGGGTCTCATGGCACTGGGGGGAAGGGGGTTCGGGCAGCTGCGAGGTCATCCGAAGAACCAGATCTTGAGGACCTTTCTAAAGGCTTGCAGTGTCGGGCTTCATCTGATTCTGAGGGGGAGTTCGTTCCAGGTCTTTGCTGCCATGTAGAAGAAGGATCTGCCTCCCGTTCTGGCTTTGCGGATGCGGGAGATTTCGGCCAAGACTAGGTTGACGGAGCGTGGAAGGCGATTCTTTCGTTGAGGTATTGGGGTCCGGTAGTGTGGAGGGCTTTGTATGTGTGTGGGAGCAGCTTGAAGGTCACTCTTTTTCCGATGGGGAGCTAGTGGAGGTCTCGGAGGTGCTGAGTGATGTGGTCATGTTGTGGGATGCAGGGGATGAGTCTGGCTGCGGCGTTCTGGACAGTCCTGAGTTTGAGAAGGAGAGATTTGCTGATTCCGGCATAGAGAGTGTTCCCGTAGTCCAGTCTGCTGGTGATCAGTGCGTGGGTGACGGTCTTCCTGGATTCGGGAGGGGATCCATTTGAAAGTATTGTGGAGTATGCAGAGGGTGTTTAAGCATGAGGAGGATACAGCGTTGATCTGTCGGTTCATTGTGAGAGAGGAATTGAGTATGATGCGGAGGTTGCGGGCGTGGTCCTTGGGGATGGGTGGGTATCCAAGGGCGGGGGGCCACCAGGTGTCGTCCCATGCGGTGGGGGTGGATCTGAGGACAAGGACTTCCGTTTTCTCTGAGTTGAGGTTCAGGCAGCTGCTTCTCATTCAGGATGCGACGTCCTTCATTCCTTCCTGGAAACTGTGCCTGGTGATGTCGGGTTCCTTGGTGAGGGAGAGGATGAGCTGGGTGTCATCGGCGTAGGATACCATGCTGAGTCCATGTTTTCTGACAATGGTTGCGTTGGGGGCCATGTAGATATTGAAGAGCATGGGGCTGAGGGAGGATCCTTAGGGTACTCCGCATCTGATCTCTGTTGGTTTGGAGACGAAGGACGGGAGTCTTATTCTTTGCGTTCTGCTGGAGAGGAAGGAGCGGATCCAGTCTGAGGCAGTTCCCTGTATGCCAGCGTCATGCAATCTGGTGGCTAGTGTGCGGTGGTAGACAGTGTTGAAAGCTGCTGAGAGGTCTAGTATGATGAGGGCTGCAGTGTGGCCCTGATAAAGAAGTGCGCAGATGTCAACCGTGACGGCTAGGAGGGTGGTTTTGATGCTGTGGTTGCTGCGGATTCGGATGAGTCGGGGATGTTGTTGGATTCTATGAAGTGCGTAAGCTGGGTGTTGACAATTTTCTCAGTAATTTTGTCGGAGAAAGGGAGGAGAGAGATGGGCCTGTAGTTTTTGAGGTCTGTCGGGTCTGAGGAGGGCTTCTTGAGGAGGCGAAGGTGCAGTTGAATGTCCGTTTTAGTTATGGAGCGATGGCGGAGGCAGCTCTGCGGAAGATGTGCAGCGGGCAGGGGTCAGTGGGTGCTCCGGGTGAATGCTCTTCTTGACGTTTTCCAACTTTCTATGTGTGCTGCACTAAGCAGCACACATAGAATTTTCAAAATGCCATTTCATATAGTTTATGTGCAGAAAGGGGCACCTTCTCCTGCAACGCAGGAACCCTTACGCAATGGTGCAAGAGTGTCTGCGTTGGGGCTAGGCAGCTAATATTAGCGCCAGTGCAGGGAGAAATGCAGGGCTGCACCGTATCATTGTAAATACGGTGCACTCCTGTAGTTTGGAAGTGGCAGAGCGTGGCGTTGAACCTAGGTGGCTAATACTGCACTCCGCCACTTCCTCATAAATATGCCCCTAATTTTCCATTAAACATTTTTATTCATGTGAGTGGTTACGTAGGCAGGGCCTAGTGCAGTGCTTTGCCCGGGGGCCTATGATGCTGGTGGACAGGGTGCTTAACACTGGGTTAATAGTCAGTAGGACTGTTTTATTTTTTAGTCACCAGCAGGGCTTTATGTTGGATGAAAAAAGTGGAGGGACGCAAATTGGGGCATAGTCTGTAATTAAAGGTGTCGGTTAAAAAATTGACTTACAGTTCTGTGATTTACATAGTGTGCCACCCGGCCAGTATATTGATACTTCCCTGAGCTTTCTGTTATTGCATTAGATATGTAACACAACAACTGTCATGCAGCTAAAACTAGCCAGGACTACTGGCTTTGTCAATGGTTGTTAGCTGTTTAAGATAAATGAGTAACAACAATGATTTTGTTGTAAATAATTAATATTGAAAATGTTATAATTATAAAAGTATTAGACTGTGAATTCAACATTATTGAGACCTGTGTATCAATCATTCCAATTTTGTTCAGTATATGTTAGAAATGCAGGCCATTTTTCTCCACTTTTCCTCCAACTGCATATTTTAGACCTCATTTCTTTCCTCTTCAGTGTGGCATCCTCCCCGGCCCGGGTTCTCACCAATAACTACGCCACACCCATAGCTTAGTATAACACGTCTTTTTTTTCTGCATGTAACCATGAACTCAACATTCTAAACCTGCACTCACTTCACTATGCTCTATTGCTTACGTCACAGTTTTATGGCGTCCATCACTAGCCACAATGGTTCAGTCATTGCAAACTCACACAACACTACATTTCCCACTCTGTCAAATAAAAATTTAAATTTTTCATAAATATATACAATTTTAGCTCTTCAATGAGACTTTGTGGCGCTTGGATCACACGTCCTGACTGTATCTTCAGAAACTGGGGACAGGCAGTAAAAATATCTTTGCTTGTCCTGTCAGACCCAGTCTCTAAAATGACATCAGTGCCTGACGAGTGATGAACCACATGTTGGAACTACGAGCAGTCTTGTGTAATGGACTTCCCAGAACGTTGGGCAGTCACCATGTGTCCTTTGCTGAACACAACATGAAATGGTTCAGCATCAAAAGGAGCATCAGACTTTCGTTTTCTATGCTAACGAACAAGCACTCGATCTCCGCGAGTGAACATGACATCTTTTGCATGTCGATGCTTGTCTGCATAGGCCTTCATTTTTCTCTTACAAGTCAAGTCTTTCATGTGAGTTTCATCCTCAGTATTTTCTTTTCTGTTGGCCCATTGAGATAACTTTGTCATCATGGCTCTCCCCAACATCAAGGTTGCAGGGCTTCCACCTGTAGTCGGTGAGGGGTTGAGCGGTAAGCTCAAAGAGTGGAATTTAAGACAGCTTTAAGGTTGAGCTTTTCAAGTACGATAGTATTCTTTCGGGAACCCATGAACTTTTCAACAAGGCCATTGGACTGTGTCAAGAGAAAGGTGCTCTACTGATGCTTCACATTTAGATGTTTGAGAAAGTCTCTGAATTATCGACTGTTGAAAGGTGGGACATTGTCAGACTTTAAGATCACAGGAACACCTCAGGTTGCGAAGATGCTGTCTAATCTCTCAATGACATATTCTTGAATGATAAGTGAGAGAGATCTTCAATCAATGGAAAAAGGAAATATTCATCAAGGATCACCATCAGGTGATGTCCGTTGTCAAGATGACCAAAGAAGTCCACTGCAATTCTTTCCCATGTCGGCATTGGCAACTCTGACATGTTAACGGGTGTTGAGTGGTGTTCGATGACAGGCAGATACATAGATGACAGGCCTTTAATTCTCTTTTAACTCTCTTGTTGAAATGTGGAAACCAGACTCGGTCTTGGAGAGCTCGTTTGGTGGGAACAATTCCACGATGTCCTACTTGGGCCACTTCAATTATCTGTCGTTGCAGACTCTCTGGAATCAGAATTCTTGAACCTCTTATAATAATACCTTCCTGGGTAATGGACAGTTCATCTTTGACATTCCTAAACTTTTGATATTTACTCTCACTGGTAAGAGGCCAAGGGTGCTGGTAAAAAGACTGATGCGTAATAATGTCTTTCTATTTCAGCATGTCACTATCTTGACTTGTACCAACACTTTTTTCCACCAAAATGGCAGCTGGGGTGCTTGATTTCACTATGAAATTTATTCAAGCTTCAGCCGTTTTAGAAGGGGTGCCACGGCATTGTAGAGAGACTTGTGAGAAGCAGTTGGCGGGCTTTTAATCTTTCCCTGGACAAAGTAGGATGGTGTAGTTGTACTCCTAAAAACTCTTGATTTGGTGGCTGTCTCTTGGGGAAGAGGCAGGTTCTATCTACAGGTTCCCTACCTTGATGAATGTGTGACATACAGGAGGGAGTTTCCTTCCAGATGCACATGGTATTGGATCCACCAGAATATAAGGTTTCTGAAGGAAAGTCTCCTTGATAAGGTGGGAGCCTTCGGCCTCATTGCTGCACGGCATGACTGCTTAGATAGGCAGGGAGACACCCAGTCCTGAGGAATGCCTTAGACCCATGTTGGCTTTTAAGGTGAGCCAAAACATGTTGGCTTAATCAGGGTCTTTTTGAGACATTGCAACTCAGCCACTTTACCCGAACTGTGTTTTTAGTTATGATTAGGGAACCCCCTAATTAAAGGAAATTCTCCCTAGGTATACCCTGAGACATTTTTGTCTTTTATTTTTTTTATCCGTCACTTATCCACCTACGAATTATATAAGAACTCCCATGCTTTTTTTGTTGAGTCTGCCCTGGTTGTTCTATCATACCAGGGTGTGGATAGGTGCCGATGATGAAGCATGCCACTATTTAGTGGGTGAGGCGTCTACTCCAAAATCTTTGGATTTCCCCTTGAATATCCCTATTTGCAACATTATCCTAGCTGCCCTTTCGTGTTTGTGATTATAATTGGGAGAACCCAACAAGACTTCTTTTTGTCTCGCTCTCTCACTGTGATTGAAGTTGTTGTACTCTTGTAATCACAGACCCCCAACGTACAATACGAGGAGGCATTTTTGCTTTTGGATTGCAGAAGATAGTCAACAATGCTTGATGATCGGTCACAAGCGTGAAGGGCTTCTCATTCAAGAATACATGGAAATGTTCACAAGCCCACACCATAGCCAAGCATTCTTTCTCAAGCTGTGAATAAGCATGTTCAGTTTGGGACAAACTTTGGCTTGCATATGCCACGATGCGTCTTCGAGCATTTGGGTGTTCACTCTGCTGTGCAAGGATGGCACCCAACCCGAATTGGCTAGCATCAACAAGAGCCTCAGTATGAAGTTTTGGATCAAATAATGCCATTTCAGTAGTGTTCTCAATAGCTTGTTTGATTTTCTGGAAGCTTTGTTCACATTTATGTGACCAAAGAAAAGAAACATTCTTTTTCGTCAAGTCTCTTACTGGTGCACTTACAGTGGCAAAGTCTTGTATGTATATAGAACAATAGTTGGCCATGCCTAGGAATAAATGTAACATGGACACATTATGTGGGAGACTCGCAGTTTACACCGCTTGTACTTCAGCTGGATCAGGTGTCATGCCCCATCAGAAAAGACGGGAGAGCAGAACAGTGAGGGCGAGGTGAACAGCGAAGCAACAAAGGAGATGGTGGTGGGGAATTACAAACTAACACAGAAGAGTTCATGGAAACAAGGGGAGAGGTTTGGAGGGGAGAAGAAAGCAACACGGGGGTTAGGGCAAAGCAATATGGAGGGCACGGATGGGGTTAAGCAAAGGGAAAGAAGCACATGGGCGAGGGCAAGTGAGTGATAGAGAGAAGCAGTCTCACAATAGAGAGCAACATGAAGTGCAGAGGATGAGATGTACATGAGAGAGATGGCTCGAAAACACAAGTACTCTATTGGAGTGCATCACACAAAGAAAAGAAGTGCTTGAAAAGCAAGCAGTGGAAGCAGCAATGCCAGCCAAAGTAATGAGACAATGCTCCATGGAGGGACTAACACAAGATTGACAATCCGGACCATGAGTAAGAAACAGGCAAATGAGAATGACAAGGAAAGCAATGGGCGGGCTCTAAACCTCAATATGTTCTTGGTAAGCCTCAATATGCCTCGCAGCAGACCGCACATGGGCTGTCTAACAGTCTCAACCAAATGAGTCTAGCAGTGAAGCTACTAGTGACCATGCACCTATCAGTTCAGTTCAATTCATGAAGCTTTATTCGGTTCATATCATATAATGACCATAAAAGCGCACAGCAAAACTCAAAAATACAGAATTATAAACAATTTTTTTTTTTAAATCATACTTTTCCTGTAATAAATAGATTTGCAGATAAAACTAGCAGTATAAAAACATATATCTGGGGAGTTCATGTTAAAAAGCAACCTCATTGCATCATCTGTATTAAAAATGCCATATTTTAAAAACAAAGGTTTTAGAAATGTAATCCTTACATCCAGGAAGAGAGTGCAAATAAGCATAAAGTGCATACTATTTTGTTTTGAGTGTCCGTCACATGGGCAGGGGCCGACAGGATACCTTTTTTGTTGGGGGAAAGCCACCAAGACATGTGCCATTCCAAGCCTTAATCTCGTTAAGACAAATCTGTGGGCTGGGCGGGTTACCATATTCAGATACTGCTGAAATCCCTCATATACAATATATTTGTTGTAAATTTGAACAGTAATGAGAAAACCAGACCCTACTGAACGTTTATGAGTTCTAGATAACATAAAAGTATTTTTCAGATCTTGTTTAACAAGAACTCGAGGAGAGCTAGGATCTGATACCAAGTTCAGCCCAAAAATCATCTGGTAACTCTCAACAACAAACTTAAGCCATGGGATTTTCATGCAATTATCTAATTTAAGGCAATCCTTAATAATAAGTTGGTTAAACTCTGTCTCTTCCTTGTGCCAGATTGCTTTATAAAGCGACAAAGGCCTAAATGGGACAAGGTCACTCAGAAAGGCGGCCCCAACCTCTTTATGAATCAACTCTGTTGGGGCAGAAGCAGGTAGGCACATTAGTTTTTTGAGGAAGATGTTTTCTTCTTTCTGTAGACAACCAACATTAGAATAGCCCCAAAGCCCAGCCCCATATAGGGCAATGGAAACACTTTTAGCTTTGTATATCTCCATCATGTCTCTTATTCGTCTATCCCCTATCTTTGTGGCAAATTTAAATATGCCATAGGAACTTTTAATCATTTTCGTCCTAACATTCATTAGGTCCTGGGCCCAACTGCCGTTACTCGTAAAAGTGACACCCAAATAACAAAAATTTTTAACCTGCTGTACTTTCACTCCTTCTATATAAAAGGCATGATTTTTACCAGTCTTGGCCCCGCAGATCATGACGTGGGTTTTGCTTTTATTAATCAGCAGCTTCCTCTCTCCGATAAATTCAGAAAACCGATCCATCAAACGCTGCAGACCAATAGGTGTCCGGGATAGGAGCACAGCGTCATCCTCATAAAGCAGAACTGGCACGCTAATCCCGGCAACGTGGGGAGCGTCGGCCTTGACTGTTTTCAGGATGGTTTCCACCCCATTTATAAATAAAATAAACAGCAACGGGGCGAGGACACAGCCCTGTCTTATACCACGTTTCACATCGAAATTAGGGGTACACTCCCCATTGGCCCCAAATCGTACACACGCTTGCATCTTATTATACAGTCTGGCAAGAAAAAAGATAATTTCCTTGGGGGCGCCTAGTTCCAACAGGACTGACCATAGAAGTGAATGATTAACAAGGTCAAAGGCGCTGCTTAAATCAGCGAAGCAGAGGTACAAATTACCATGGATAGCTTTAGTAAATTTACCAATTAGTAATTCTAAATTCAAGCATTGGTCCAGGGTCCCGCGGCCCTTTCGGAAACCATATTGAGAGGTTGCAAGAATCCCATTCTCCTCCGCCCATGATTCCAATCTAGACAACAGCACCCGGCTCATAATTTTTACCGATGAGTCCAAAAGACTAATTGGCCGGTAGTTACAGGCTGATGCTTTGTCCCCCTTTTTGTAGATGGGGACAATAATTGAATCGCCCCATGTAGGTGGAATCAAAGTGGTTACCACTGCATTGAGGACCAAAGTAAGTATCGGTCCCCAAATTAGCGATTGGGCTTTATAGACATCTATAGGGACTCCGTCAGGACCCTGGGCCTTCCCCCCCTTGCTAGCTAAGATACTGCATTCCACCTCACGCAAGGAGATGTCTAGTGGGACCATGGGCCATTGTCTTTTCACGTTTTCATTCGAAATTCTATCTTGGAAAATAGATGTAAAGTGGGACACCCAGGCCTGACTCCCCACATTAGAAGAAAGTTGGGGGGTTATATCATCTTGTAGGAAAGGGGAATTAACAGTGAGCCAGAATAAGCGGCTGTCCAAAGTTTCTGCCGCCTGTGTTAAATTATCCCAAGCTTCCTGCTGTAATTCCTTCTTCCTTCTAATAAGTGCCATTTTATAATCATGTCTCAAAAGTGTGACTTGATTCTTGTCCCTCGGGGTAAGTGCTAAAGCTTGTTTAAGTTGGGTGAGGAGGGCTGTGCAAGCGTGATCAAACCAACCCTTCCCCTTGCCTTTCATACCCGGCTTATTCCCCGTAAATATGTTATTAATAATCGTATTGATGTTAATAAAATTAGTCACAACATAGGTAGGTGAACACCCGGATGTTAAAATAGCGTTAATACCTATCAAGCTTTTAGATATGATTAAGGGCACTATTACAGCAGATTTTTCCCCTTTCCATCTAAGCCTGGTCCCATTTACTCTGTGCGGCTCAATATTGCCTAAAATTCTTGGTGCCGCCTGATCTTTGCATTTCCAGGATTCGATTTGCATGATAATACAATTATGGTCACTCAAATCAGAGGTATCCCTTATCTTGATCGAACAATGGGGCACTAAACTGGATGAAACCATGATATGGTCAATGCTTGAGCTGGCATTCCTCCCTGTAAATGTAGGGATAGGATAAACACTTGCCTCTAATATAGGCCTTACCAGCTCTAAATCATAGGTTGCCATAACGTTATTAATAGCCTCCCCATAGGCGTTGTGTGGGAAATGGGAGATATTCTCACCACTAATATTTTGTACCCCACAAGCCCTTGAGGAGGACAAACCATAAATTGTGGAATTAAAATCCCCTAACCAAATAAAAGAAAAGATGTGTTTTGCTTCGGCTACAAGCTTCATGAGGGCACTGTCTAGCTCAGCTATCACATTGTGCCGGGAATTATTAAAAATATTATTATAAAAATTTATTAAAAGCACCTCTGACCCTTCTGGTAGTCGTACCCAAAGAATTTGGGAGTGGGAACCAACTGACAAATGCTTAACAACCGACAATTTAAGGTCTACTGATATGAGACAAATCAGTCCCCCCTTTGCTCTTCCATATCTAGACTCTAGGGCTTCTAAGCTATAACATACATAACCTTCAAAACTAGGTTTAGCAGTACACCAGGTTTCTTGGAGACAGAGAATGTCAAATGATCTAATCAGAGTCTCCCATCCTAATTTGTTTCCCTTAGAAGCCCAGCCAGCTATATTCCAACTGACAATAGAGATACCCCCAAAAGAAAAATCCTTCGCAGTTGTATCCGAACTTCCTCCTACATCCGTAACCAGTTCCTGATGGTCCTCGGGGGCATTTACAACTATTACTCCGCTGTTAAAAACTTCCAGGCTATCATTAGCCTGCAGGCCCTCATTGACTACCCTTATCTTATTGGGTTTATTGGATAGGTCACACCTAGTAATGGACAACTGGGATCCAAATACCTTCTGATGTCAATCATTCTGATCTAGGGAACTCAGAGATTGAAATCTGTTCTGGACAGGTATTTCGAATACTGGTCTAATATTGGGAGGAAGTGGTCTATCTCTATTGTTGGTATGATTAGGAGGGTAGGCTCTATCTCTATTAATGTCATGGGGCGTCTTGTTGAGATGGTTATAAAAATAACCTAGGGGTCGTGCAGTTATAGCAGTTTCATTCTGTGTTATGGAAGCTGCATTTAACAGAGCCGTCGCAACATGCTGAGGGTTTGGAAATTAACAATGACACAGTCCCCCCTACAGGATTTCCTAGTATTTTCAATCCAACTGACCCTTCTAGTTGTTAAAATTTGGTCAGAGAATTTAAGCGGAAACCCACAGTGCCTATTTAGCCAAAAGATCGTTTTATTTTTTAAAGAATCCTGCGACTCTGGGGAGGTTCTGGTCTGATTAGAATCTAGAGAGGGAACATTAAATAGGACGACAACATAAGGTGCACACTCAGGTGGGAGATCTACGGGTCGGTTGTTGTTATGTATAGCTTCTCTATCTGGTCTTTCAGTCACGGCAGGTACCTGCACAGAACTACTTAGTTTTGGTGCCAACACTCCACTCAGACTAACTGGTGCTGGTGCTGCTCGGACCTGCATCGCCCGGCTACCCGTTTGAGGACCTGGTGTGGCTACTGTCGCAGGACAGGTACTATCATTAATTCGTTTAGAGACTAAATCACCTCCTGGGCCATCTCTCCCAGGGGGCTCCAGATAAACTATCTTAGTCGAATGCCTATCTAGAACAGTCCCTAGTCTAGATACTGCAGCTGATAATTGGTCAATTTTGATAATTAGTGGTTTGACAATTGACTCAAGTTTACTCTCTAAAATACCAACTAACAAATTAAAATTGTTCGGTATTGATAGTCACTGTATTGTCCTTAACCAGTGTGCCCTTATCACAAACATTGTTCTTTGGTACAGATTCAACTTTTTTCCGGGTGGTATTTCCTCCCCGTTTGATAGACGCTTTTCTGCATGCCCTCACTGAACGCAGGGCCGGCGGGCATTGCTCTGTTATAACCTCCGAGGCTACTACTGCAACCTCAGTCGGGGCGCAAACATCTGAGATTTCTATGGGTAGGGCTTCAGAGGTACAGCCAGTGACCACAGCCTCAACAATATCATTAGTATCCTTGTCCGGAGCTCCCAGAGGTGGTTCAGACAGGCTTTCTCGTCCTAGAGATTTCCTTCGCTCACTATTAATTTTACTCACAACTTTAACAAGATAGTTGTCCATGATTGATTTTTGTTTGGACATTATGGGACGAGTGGTTGTTCCAGCGAAATCGAGATGTACAGTCTGGGGTTCACAGGGTATAGTTCAAATATACTTTAGGACCACATACCTGGGGAGCACACTCTAGTTCCCGAAGTCTCTACTGCTAACACAGCAACCTCGCAGGCTACCAGGAACAACAACCATAGGGGGGGGCCCAGCCCGGCCTCGTTCGGTCCTCTGAGGGCCACAGAGGGCCCGCCCTTTGCCCGGGCTTCGCCCGGCGCGTCCCGCACGCCTCCCGTGAAGCGGGCCTCTGCGATGTTTGTAGGCGCCTCCTGGCGCTTGCGCAGCGTCAGCTCAACGCGCCGACGCTGGGGCTGCCTGGAGTTCGAGACTCGGGGCAGCGACGCGGAAGATTGACCCCACTGCTGCTGCTGGCGTGCAAGATTATGGCTCCCTAGGACTCCTGGCGGTGGCGGCGGTAGCGGTGGCAGCGTGAACCAAGTGTGGACCAGGCAAGGTGAGTTAGCTGCTTCCCCCCCGCTCTGCCGGCCTCTGCGATGTTTGTAGGCGCCTCCTGGCGCTTGTGCAGCGTCAGCTCAACGCGCCGACGCTGGGGCTGCCGGGAGTTCGAGTCCCGGGGCAGCGACGTGGAAGATTGACCCCACTGCTGCTGCTGGCGTGCAAGATTATGGCTCCCTAGGACTCCTGGCGGTGGCGGCGGTAGCGGTGGCAGCGTGAACCAAGCGTGGACCAGGCAAGGTGAGTTAGCTGCTTCCCCCCCGCTCTGCCGGCCTCTGCGATGTTTGTAGGCGCCTCCTGGCGCTTGCGCAGCGTCAGCTCAACGCGCCGACGCTGGGGCTGCCGGGAGTTCGAGTCCCGGGGCGGCGACGCGGAAGATTGACCCCACTGCTGCTGCTGGCGTGCAAGATTATGGCTCCCTAGGACTCCTGGCGGTGGCGGCGGTAGCGGTGGCAGCGTGAACCAAGCGTGGACCAGGCAAGGTGAGTTAGCTGCTTCCCCCCTACGTAGGTATTATTCACGAAAAGAGGTGTTTTCAGGGGCCACCTGGCACTGGGGTACTGCTCCCCGCTGTCGCGAATCACAGCAGAGTGACACCGGCACTGAGCGGGACCGGCTACAAGAGTTAGGGCTAAGCTGGGAGCCGGCTTCTCCTCTTCCTCCTCCGGTACTCCTGCCGCCTGGGATGGCCACGCCTGGCCGAGGAGCGCTGGAAGGTGGAGCAGCCCGGGGCGGGGATCATGCACCTATCAATGTAGATGCCACAGAGTCAAAAGATGAAATGAAGCTTAGATTTCCTTTCTTTAAAATGTCCATGCCCTTCTACAAGAAGTGCACTTCCTCATTACCACTTAGTACTTCTTTCTCACCACTAATTCTAGTCCTTCCCTTGCAACAGATAACCCTATAAAACATAATTTGAAAGGAGGCTGTTTCCCTTTTCCACTTAGAGGATAGCCCTTTGTAAGAAATGGTGTTATTGGTTGGAGGAGTTAAGCCCCACTAAGGATGAACCACAAAAGTCACAAATTGAACCTGTGTTTAACCTTCTGGTAGCTTGGCACAAAGCAGTCAGGCTTAAATTAATGGGGAAAGTGTAAAGTATGTATGCATCATACAAGCAGTAATAAAGTGAAAATACAACACAAGAAAATCCCAGACTAGTTTAGAAAAATAGAGTACATTTTAATAAATAAAATGATATCAGAACGACAAACATCCAATCAGTAGAACCAAAGATATTCAGTTTTAAAATTTTGGGTAAGGTTAGCACCTAAAAACACAAAGCGCAACATGCGGTCATCTGGTTGTTCTAAACTGGTGGAAATTCACAAGTTAAGGCTCACTGCAATGAGGGCAGGTCAGATACAGGGACAGCTTAGTCCAGCTGAAAAAGTTACCCTCTCAAAGTCTGCCACAAAGAGTACTGTTGTCAGTCGAGGAGGTCGAGAGGAGTGGGAAGTGAGTTGCGGATGGTCGTCGCTGTAGCACGAAGAGCAGGCCAGGAGTCACTGACAGCCGTCTCTGTTGTGTTTCTTCTGTGGTTGTACATGTTCTGTTAGTTGGGTCACTTGCCTCATGGACTCTAGCAGACTTTGTCAGTGAATGGCATGGTAGGGCAGTGTGTTTGCTGTGCCTGTGGGGGGTGCTGCCCTCTGCCTACAAGCCTTTGCCTGGCGATTAAGGGGCAAGGTCAGTTAAGTCACTGGGTCTTGTCCAATCCTTGCCAGGTGGAATGACTCTCTGTGGTTGGTTTCCTGGCAAGCCCCACTTACTGTTAGTGGATTGGGACACCACTTATTGCATGCCTCCTGATGTTCAGTCATTTGGTATGATGCAGACTGTGCCTTCATTGTCTAACATCACATGACTTGTGCCACATATTTTACATCTCATGTGCCACCTCAGTCCACAAGATTCTGTCCATCATTGTATCCTTGGGAAGTGTTTGGCTTGCAGATCTTTGACTGCTGCTGTCTGAGGATCTGGGCAACAGATTTGACTCCATGACGGCCCCTTGTGTGTAGGTTCTCGCTTAATGGACTCCGAAGCTTGACATTTTCTAAACATGGGTGGAATTTTTATGGTACAAAAAATGAGAGTAACAAATGTGTTTTCCGTGCCAATCAGTTCGACTGAAAATGAAGACGCACAGAGAAAGAAAAAAAAGTTAGGCACAAAAAAGATAGAAGAATATAGATGGGGGCTCCCGCAGAGTGATTTGAAATGCGATGAACAAAAGATTTAGGTCAAGAAAATAGAAATATTATTGACGTAAACATACCCTAGGAGCCCTGTACTCTGTCTACTTACACAAATATACACTCTACAAAATGAATTGAAAAATTAAAAGTGATTTATTAGACATAATGCTAATGTAAGTTGAAAGACCTTCTGGAATATGAAGAGGATCTATTAATGTTTTCTGTAGATGTGAAGTCTATGTATTCTGTGATACTTCTTGAGTGCAGTGTGATATTTATCGAACACATGTATCAGGTTTGACCAATCATTTCTTATTACAATTTCTTTATTTTAACTTGTATTTTAATTATTTTAGAAATGTAGGAAAGGAAACGTTTACTTACAAACATTGGGAACTCAATGTGTTCGCATGCAGCCCCAATGTGAATTTTGAGGAGAAATATATTTTGAATACTCCGATTGGAGGAGGACATAGTTTGCTATTATCGATTCTGGGTGATATTTTCCTGGAAGAGTTTGAAAAACACTTAAGTGAGAACATTGGAAATCTGACTGAAATGCATTCTCAAATATAGTTTGCGTACACTTTGATGAAGAGCAAAACATTTCTATGATCAGATATAAGAATACAAATTGGAACACAATGATATACTAGAGGAAAGCAAATTGCTATAATCTGTTGCATTTTAACATTTTCATCCCAAACCTTGATTGGTACATTTGCCATATTCCCAAATGTTAAGGATGAAGAGGATAGTATTAGACAACCAATAATTTTACAGGAAGAAGTTAAAAAGAGATTTAGATACAAAGGCTATCCTGAAGAATATTTTTTTTAAATCAGTGAACTGAGAAAATGAGGAAATAAGAGGATTTTAAGGATGGAAAAAATACCTACATTTGTCTTCACACAACAGTTGTCAAGACAGACTCGAACTATCAACAAAATAATTAGATACTTGGGAATTGATCAAGCACTGAGACACATTCAAACAGATATTTGAGGATGATTTAAAGGATTTGCGGATTTTGAAAAAAATTGTAACACAAGCAGAAATAATCACAAGGCTTTGTAATAACACAGAAAGAGGACCCTACTCTTACGTCGCATGCACTTGTTGTTTAAAACTGATTAAGATCGATCCCTTACCTCACCGTAAACCTGGGGAGGACATTGTAGGCTCCTTGTAAGGGTGGGTCTGCCATTGTGGCTCTTTGCTCTTCTGTTGACTGGGCATAAGAGGAGGGGGAAGGTGGTCTATGATGGACTTTATTTGATTATATGCAGGCTGTTCATTTGGTACATTTGTTCTTCTCTGCTCCCTTTGCTAGATTTCCTTATCCTGTTCTTGCTCAGCAGTCCGGTTCTGGCATGACAGCTTGCTCCATCCTCTTGTTCTCAAGGACTGGGATGAGGAAGATGGAAGAGATGGTTATGGGGCATGGCTACAATATACAAAATAAGGGCTATTCAATATGTGGAAAAGAGAAGTCCTCCTTTTCTTATTATGAAATGTGGGTTATGTCAAGAGCAGGTCTTCTTGGCAACAGTTTGAGGAACTTCATTCATAGCAGGAAGGGCAAGAAACACTAGAGAGCAGAAAAAACCTTCCAGCTGTCGAGGCCAAAGAACAAGGCAACAAATGAGGTGAGAAATAACAGGATCACGAGAAACACAGGAATTGCAGTTGAGTCAAGCATGTAGTAAGGCAGAAGGAGGTTGTGAGCACACTGCCTCACATCCCAGCACTCAATGTGCACCACTGCATCATGGTAAATGCACTGCATGACAATACTTACTTCTGTAGTAGTCTTTAATGTTTTTTTTAATTTTTGTTTTTTACCTATTAATATTGTATTTTGTTGCTTTTTGAAAATACAACAAAATGCAACATACATACAATAAAGAAAAAAAGAAAGCAAAAGGAAATTAACATAAAACTAATATGGATCACTGAAAACAGAAGCAAATGTGAACATAACCATATCAATACAGAGCATGGCAACAATTAAAGGGAGGGCAGGTGAGGAGCACAAGACATCACAAATGGAGAAATAATAAACCACCAGTGTATACACAGGCAGGGTCAGTACTGTTATAAAGATTACTGCTGGGTGCAAGAACCTCATATGTTAACACAGTAAATTAGCAGAAGCAATCTAAGACATTGAGAGTGCAGGTGAAAAGAAAGAACAGAATATGCACACAATCATTCGCTAATCCTCAGGATTGTCTGCTGCTATCTGTTGCGCAGCCTGATATTGAGCAAACATACCCCAGAAACTCTTCGGGCGGTTACTAGGAGGCAGCATTTCATTATAAACATCAGACTGGGTATTACAGTAGACCATGTCGTATTCCCATTCTGCCACCGTGGGAACAGGGCCTCTCATCCAACGCATCGCCAGCCGGCGCTTAGCGAGGAGGAGGCCGATTGCAACCAATTTACGTAAATTTCTCTTAAGAGATTTAGTATACCCCAGGAGCGCCAATAGGGTATCTGGAGCAATAGCCAGTCCAAGTATGTCATTCAGCTTCTGGAATATTGATCCCCAGTAATGCTGTACCTGTGGGCACTGATTAAAAAAACCAGCCTGCGGCACATGACACCACTCACAGTTATCAGTGTCCCTTAATCCATACCCAAATAGACGTAAAAGGGAATAATAAACTCTATTAAAAAATTTAAAATAGGCGAGACAATGACGTCCGTTAATAGAGATCTTACGGGTTACCTCACAACAGTAGGACCACATGTCGTCCGTGATTGGGGCGCCTATATCTAATTGACAGGCTCGCCTAACCCTGCTAAGGGAGAAGTCGTCGCGCCCAGAGCTGAGGCGTATAACTTGGAAATGAGCTTACATGGGGATTGAGTGTTCAACAGAGCCGTCACTGGAGGGATGACCAGGGGTTCCTGCAAGACCTCTCCCAAGATTGCCCGCAGGGCGTGCCGGGTTCTAAAGAAATGAAACCTAGTCAGAGCCGAATACGCACTATCTGCGCCAGCCACCTCCTCTCACGTACCCACCCGCCCATGTCTGAAGAGGGCACCTATGTTATGTATGCTTAATTTCTTGAGGGAGTCCAGTGTCCCTTTCTCCGAACTTAGCGCAAACCATTGGCACCATTCAACCTGCATACGGGGCAAGTATAATTGTGCCCCACCATACAATCTAAGCAACGCATTCAACGCATGAACGACGGAGTTGATCGAGTCCAATACACTGCAGCGCCTCGTTGGGGTCCCCGTGAGGAAACGAGGCAGGGAGTGCGGGCCAGCAGCTACTTTCTCGATGGGAAGATGAGGCAGATCATGGGGCACATGTACCCAGCTATATGCATGAGAGGCCTGCGCGGCCCTGTAATACAGTTCAAAATTTGGGGCATTCTGTCCGCCAGAAGTGTACGGAAGCATGAGGGTGTCCAGGAAAACTCTGGGGGATTTACCTGCCCATGCTAATTTGATCATCAGGGATCGTAGCTCACGAACCAAGTGCTGAGGTACCACTATGGGTATGTTTATGAAGAGAAAGAGCAGGCGAGGGAGCCCAACCATTTTAATTAAAGAGACTCTGCCGGCCAAGGACAATGGGAGTCGTATCCATATATCTATATTGTCCCCAAGCTTATCAATCAATTTGCCGTAATTAGCTTTAATTACTTCGGCAGCATTGGGATGAACCTGGATGCGCAGATAACGCACCGGTTCAGTGGTCCATTGTAGAGGAAAGTCAAGCGGAAACTGTTTCGTGGAGGGTGTAAGCGGAAACAGTATGGACTTATCCCAATTTATCCTAAGGCCTGAAAGACCCCCAAAGCGCAGCACCTCTCGGATCACTGGTGGTAGATGGATCTCGGGATCTCTAATGCATAAAATGTATCATCCGCGTAAGCAGAGGTAATGAGATTGTAACAAGGAAAACAAAGTCCTCTATGCCTGTGAAATTCACACAATGCCCGCAACAGAAGCTCAGCAGCTATAGCATACAACAACGGGGATAGTGGACACCCCTGCCTAGTGCCCCGCATGATAGGGAACGGGACACATCTCACATCACCCGTGCGCCCGGAGCCACTGGAGAGTTATACAATACCAAAACCAGCTGCAGATCCACCTCGCCGACCCCCATGCGGCGCAACACAGCATACATAAATTACCATTCGATTGAATCAAAAGCCTTCTTGACATCTAAAAAGACCGCGGCAGCTTTAACCTCCGGTCGTACATGCTGCAGAGCTCCAAAAAGCGTGTGGAGGTTGTGGGAAAGCGTTCGACTCGGAATGAACCCAGTTTGTTCAGGACCTATAAGCTGAGGAAGAAGCGGCGATAAACGATTGGCCAAGATTTTCGCAAACAGCTTAGTGTCAACGTTAATTAATGAGAGCGGACGATATGAGGGGCATTTACTGGAGTCTTTGTTGGGCTTTAACAGAGTGATGATAAACGCCTCACGCATGGAAGGGGGCATAAGACCATCCGCAGCCATCTCATGAAATAGAGAGATTAGATGTGGTATTAGAAGATCACTAAAGCCCTTATAGAACGCGACCGTAAGGCCATCCAGTCCTGGGGCGCTGCCCTCACGCATCGAACCCAAAGCAAGACGTAGCTCGGCCGCCTCAACAGGGAGCATCAAAAACTCCCAATGCCAGTTCTGTAGCCATGGAAGTTGTATGTATTCAAGATAGTTAGAGATATCCCCATCACTGGGGGACAGCTTAGCGCTATACTGCTCCTGATAGTAAGATCGAAATTGAGCATTGATGTCTGAGTGCTGTGTCAGGATAGACCCATCGTCTTCCCTCCAATTCGACGATACCCCCGCATCAAGACGGCGACGGGCCATTGATGCCAATACCGAGCCAGGCTGTTCAGACTCTCCGTAGACTCTGGCGGAAGCGTATTTGCCCATATGCTTGATCTCATTGTCAGCCTCCTCCTGGAATTCAGCCAGCGTGGTTTTAAGTAGCTCGCGCAGCTCAGTGTTTTAGCGATTAATAGGCGCACTTCTAGATCTGAAAAACAGGTCTCCAGCAAAGTAAGGTGCCCTCGAATAGCACGAAGGACCCCTGCGTGTTTACTAATGGTTACACCTCTGATGAAGACCTTAAAAGCCTCCCATACTGTAATAAAGGAGTCGACTGATCCTACATTGATCTCGAAGTATTCCGAGATCGTGCGGCTCAGGTCTGAGTGGAAAACAGAAACTAATAACGAATAGTGTGGGAAGCGCCACAGGAATGGAGGAGGGGAGAGAGGGAGTACCGCAATTGTGACCGTGATCGGGGAATGGTCCAAAAAGGAGCGGGCCAGGACAGAACAATTCAGTACCTTGGACAACAGAGATTGTGAAATAATCCAATAGTCAATTCGCGTGTAAATGTCATATTGCGAAGAATAATGTGTGTACCCCCCACCTTCACCTGAACGAGACCAACAGACATCCGCCAGCTGAAGTTGCACTGCAATGTCCTCCACTGCCTTCGCCGAGGCAGATAGAGGACGAGTGGGACCCTTAGAGCGGTCAAGATTCGTGTCCATTATACAATTAAAATCACCCCCCCAGAATATCTGACGAGAGCAACGATCTTTGAGTAAGGTAAGCAAGGAGTGATAAAACCCCGGATCTTCATAGTTCGGACCATAGGAGTTGACAACTAGGAATTCCCACTCTGGGCTATAGCATCGGACAGAACAAATCTGCCTGCAGGGTCTGTCATTATTGGTTCTAGTTTGAAACCTGCCTTAGGGTTAAGCCATGTCATTACACCCCTAGAATGGGAAGTGAAACAAGCAGCATGTGAAATCCCTGCCAATCTGCCACCAGTAAGTAGGAGGCAAATGCGTCTCTTGGAGCAACGCAATGTCAATCTCTTTACGTTTCAGGTATGCAATAACTTTTTATTTAGTTTTTTTTGTTTTTTTTATTATTTTGTAAAAAAATGTATTTATACATTTTCAATAGCAATGAACATCATACAATTATACAAATCAGAGCATTGGTACAGCATGGGCATAATATATCACTCATTTTGCAGAACATTGGATTACAGCGTTCCTTAACGCAGCAGCATACAGACTTGATAGTACATTACAAATGCAATAGGGGACAGCGTACCAAAAAAGGGGGCAGTTTTACAATAAAAACATAACAGGCTTCAAATGGCAGTTAACGATGACAAATAGGATGTAAGCCGACCCCAGATATCCCGTGGTCTGGACTTCGTAGGCTGTTCACCCGCATAGCATGTGAGCTGATTGCGACAATAGGCCAGATCTTGGAGCCATAATTTAGTGGTTGGTATAGGCCTGCCCCCCCAACATATGGAAACCCTCCGTTTAGCCAGTAATAACGCTATGGCTCCCAGCTTCCTATTAGACGTCTTGATTTTTGAGACAACACCCAACAGACATACCTGCGGAACACATTCCACAGGCTCTTCAACCATCAAATGTAGAATTCGTGTGACCGAACTCCAGTATTCATGCACCTTGGGGCAGTCCCAAGCCAGATGGTAAAAATCAGCACCAGGCGTGACACATCGTCTACAATTGTCAGTATCACGCAACCCATATTTGTGGAGCTGTGCTGGAGTGTAAGACATAGGTATGCAATAACTTTCTGCACCTTGCGATGGTCATTTAAACCACGAATGCTTCACGTCATGAAGGTCAATCGCTTGGGCAAGCTGGCCCTAGCCTGGTGTTCTGTCATGGCAACCATAAGTGTATAAAGTGTGACTTCCGCCCACTGCCCCGCCACCCACCTCTCCCACAATGCATACAATAAGTGAGCATGTGATCCATAAAATAAAAGAGATAAAAAAGAATAAAAAAAGACAATACGCATACACATACCCCCCTCCACCCATGCCTTGCACCCCCCAACTTTGCAAAGGCGAGCATACGCCCTCCCATAAACCCCAAAAAACATCGACCATAATACAAACAGGCCTAAAATAACATAGAAACCCTCTAAAACTGGAAATAATGCAGCGGTTAACGCAGTAGGGCAGTTGAACTGAACCAACCCAACGCCACAACACCACTTGCACAATACCAAAAAATCACCATAATCGCATGACACGAAGCAATAGACCAATCATAAATAACAAATGAGGGTGTGCCATGTGGTTACCAATAGCGTACTAAACAAAAAACACCTCTTGGAATAGAAATATAAAGCCCTGATCCCCCTCATCAAAGGGACAGCACCAAATGTGGGAGACAATGTCATTAGAAAGAGGCTATACTGTAGAGAGCTCCCACCTACATATCTTAACTAAACATATTAGCCAGCCCACAAAAAACAGGCCAACGAAGCATACATACCGATATGACCATGCAAAGCTTACTTAAAAAAAAAATACAAACGTGACATAGTTACATGTACAGTGTGCCAATAATATCTCAGTCATTGTCATCTAAACTGCCTTGTGCGTCATTCGGTACGGGAGCGGCATTCTGATACTTCACATGTTTGCCCGCTTTCTCACACTCACAAAATGCTTTCTGTAGGGTCTGCGTGTCTGAATATGTCCTGGGTTTACCATCAAACAGAACTTTGAGACGCGCAGGATATAACATAGCGTACTCGATGTGTTGGTCACGCAGTTTCCTTTTCAAGGGGATGAATTGTCACCTGGCATCCTGCACCCTGAGAGTGAAATCCGGGAACAGGGAGATAGAAGAGCCCTCGCATTGCAAAGTTCCCAGTTCTCGTGCCTTGCGCAACGCTGCATCTCTGTCCCGGTAGTTTAAGAGCTTCGCTATTATAGGCCGAGGCGGGGCACCGGGCTGGGGGCGAGAGCCAAGAGAGCGATGCGCTCTCTTGACAACAAATAAATGGGAAAAGGTTTCGGCCCCCAGCAGGGTGGTCAAAAGCTTCTCCACGAATGCCTCCATATTCCCGGTTGCTGTAGACTCCGCCAGGCCCGTAATGCGGAGGTTTGCTGCGATGCGCCCGGGCCTCCAGGCCCACGTGCCGATCCTGCAATGCAGCCAACGTGCTCGCGACCCTTTTCTGTATGCCGCCAGCGTCGGTTTGAGCTTCCTCAATTTCAGTTATTCGGCGCTCTGCCATGTCTATACGCTCTGAGTGTTTGTCAACCCTCTTGGACATCCTGTAGACCAATGTATCTATCTTTGAGTCAATGGCCGAGAGCCCCTTCTGCATAGATGCAATAATCTACTTGATGTCACTAACAGGGTCGTCCGCAGGGGCGTCTGTCTCGGAAAGCACGCTATCCGCCGCCTCCTCATTGCGTCGTGACTTGCGCTCATCAAAACTGACCTTGGTCTGGGACTTGTCAGGCTTCCCCATTACCAGATCTGCGCACAATGTGCAACCAAGGAGGGCACACCCTGGATGCGACAGCAAGGTGGAGACCAAGAGTGGGTAAAGAGCGACCCCACATAAGCAGGATAGTATGGGCGACACGGGCACCACACCCAGGAGAAGACTGCCAGCATAAGACCATCCAAGAATGCAGGCAGGAGAAGATATCAGTGCAGAGCATGCGCCTGAGCAAGGGTAGAGAGAAGTAGTGTCACATGGGTGGCAGTATCTCAGAGCAGCAAACTTCCAGCACCAAGATTCGGCGCACACTACCAGCCCCAATGCCTAGCGTGGAAGTGCCAATGGATCAAAGTGCAGTATGCTACAGGAGCACAGGGGCATCAGTCGCTAGGCATGGGCAACATAGGCAGGTGTATTAGTTTCCGCCACAGGCAGCGCACCACTCTAAGCCCAGAGCGCCGCTCAGGAGAGAAGGGCCGCCGGAGAACGCACGTAGCGCCCTGAGACGCAGGCAGCCAGTCGGCCCCCCGCAGCGCAGCACCAGCGTGTCCAACCTTCCCAGGGGCCTCCGCCAGCTACGATCATCGTCACCACAGCCGCAGGGGAGCACAGCTGATGCCAGTCACCACCACCCACAGGCGCGGCAGATCAGCAGCGGCCGCGCCGCCCCAGGCTCCTACGCAGTCCGCAACAAGCCATCACAGCCCGCCTCCGATCAGCAGCAGTGTCACGGTCCTTGCACCTCCAGGGAGCTCCGCGCAGGCCGGCAGCAGGGCACAGGAGATCCTCCATGATCGGGGGCCAGGTCAAAACGGCAGCCGGAAGAGATGTCACAGCCGCGGCCCAGGAAGAAGAGGTCCCAGCCGGTCCCAAACGTGAAGGCGCGGGCGGTATGCCGCACCACACCGCGTTTACTAATCAGAAACCCGGCAGCTTCCAGCAGAGATCCGGGGCATACAGGCACAACCCCGAACGGGACAAGGGCTCAGGAGGTCGCAGGCGCCACAGCAGCGGTGATTCGAGCTGAGTGATGTCCGGACAAATGGCGGATTGCAGCGGTGTGTGGTGGAGCTTGAGAGCGGTGCGGCCATTTTTGAGCCAGGCAAGCTCCACCCCTCCTATAGTAGTCTTTAATGTTTCAATCTTGTGGTACAGCCTGTGCTGTGTAACTGTAGACAAGTGTTTCTGGAATCATTCCTTCGTCAGTAGAAGTCATTTTGGGGGTGTTGGAATTGCTGGCCAAAGTCTTCTCAGGTCTCTGTACCACTCATTAGGTGCAGGTGCATCAACACAATCTCGTGAGCTCAGTAGCACAAGGGAGCCTTTTCAAACAGGAGGGCGGGAGCACACTGCCTCACCTCCCAGCACTCAATTTGCCACTGTGCATCATGGTAATTGCAGTGCATGATAGCACTTCAGTAGTAGTCTTTACTTTTTCACCCTGGTTGGTGTAGCATGTCTGGATTCATTGCTTCATCAGTAGAGATCAATAAGTCATTTTGGTGCTGGAAATGCTCCAAAAGTCTTCTCAGGTCTCTTTATCACTCACTGGGCCTTTCTTTAAAGAGAAGGAGGGTTGAAGCACACTGCCTCACATCTCAGCAATCAATTTGCAATAAGGCAGTTTACAATTGCAACATAACTATACTCAAAATTAATCCACGTATTCACTGCTTTAACAGGACATGACCTAGGAGGGAAACAAGAAATAGAAAACCTCCCTCTTAGAATGGTCAAATATAGACAGATTATTATGCTCAAATCATTGTTTACACTGAATGTTCAGTAATATCAGCCATAAGCTAAATATAACTGGCTTGAAAATCCTAGTTCAAATGAATTAGTTTTTCTCCGCCTACAGCGTTACAGGAAGTCCTGGGCCAAACTGGCATCTTCACTGCATGTGGTGTTACTGAGAGGCCTGCATGCAAGTGATAGAGATCAGGGTGTATATAATATTCCCACTACCACGGATAGAGTAATCTTACAGTTACACGCACATGCATACATCATACGCTAGGGCCCATTTCACTAACATACGCTCAAATACTCTACCAGCAATAAACCTGTAGAAAGAAAACACTCCTAAACACCCTGCATCTATTTCGAGGCCGATAAGACCTGGTTTTTATGACTGTCCCTAAGCATAGTCTATACAATATATACAACAATAATCAATAACGCAAACCCAATAATTGACAAAAATGAATATCCAACACCATGTTTAAAATTATATTGCTTTATCTAAAATTAGTCAAAGAAATTCAATCAGAGTAAATCATTTCTCATAGTTACCTATTCTAGCTAAATGTCAGAACGGGTCAGGACAAGTCTCTCGGTAAATGTCTCTCAAGACGAAGTCCCGTCAGCTTCAATCCTCAGCAACGCAAATTCATCACGCAGCAAAGGCAAAATGGCAAGTGGCAAATGAGGTGGCAAAAACCCTCTCTAAGCTAACAGTTTTTATAATAAATTGAACAAAGGAAAGATACATTGGAACATAGGAAAAATCATAATGTCCGCCGGACTTGCTGAGCAGAGCGAGAAGGAAAGGATGTAACATTGCAACATTTGTGAACATCCGCTCAGGAAAAATACACATAGCGAAAACTACGGAACAGGAACCAAGAAAATAAAACATGTATCACATTAATCCGGCTTCTCCTCGGCTATCGAGCCACAGTTCAGAGTTTTCCTCTAAGGCTCCTTTGTTTTTCAAGACTGCCAAGGACACTTTCACTTCTCTTGGAGAACTCCTAAAAACTGCTGCTGTTCTCATGGAAAGTTTCTCGACAAGGACCATGGTCAGTTAGCTTCAAAACCATTTCCAGCAGGGGTCTCCCTCGTCTCAGTTTTCAAATTATAATCACAGTCAGGCTCACTTATTCAGCCTTCTTTCTTTAGCCAACATAGGCCTTAATAGACCATCTTAATTAAAAGAGACAAAAACAACGTTACTACAGCATAGTGATTAAACAGTGTTAACCCCACTAATACCCTTATGTGTATGCATTTATCTAGCACTTGCAACATAGAAAAGCATTAATTCAAAAAGCGTTTTGTGCTAAAAAATAAACAGCACATAGCAACGTTTAAACATGAAAACACATTTAACACACGCGTTATTATCAGTCAGCACATTTAAGCACATTCACGTGTAACTCTTTCTTGTTAAAACAAACGGATTGATTAATATAAACGCACTTGCACAAGACAAATAATTAATTATTAATTATTATTACTTTAGTACAACGAATAGACATGCCAGAGCTTCAAAAGCCCCAGAATTTTCAAACTGAAAACTCTGCTCCAGCAATCCCCCCTTTGGTGATTTTATCACCAAATAAACCCAAAAAAAAAAAAAAAAAAAATTAGTGAAAATTTAGTCCCATTTTAGGAGAAATCAGAAATGTCTTTTCCCCTTTACACAACATTAAACACCAGTCACTCTTTCATCATCCCTTTTTGTCTCTAAGTAAACACTCTCCCTCAATTCTTCTAATTCAATTTCTTGAGGTTCTCTCTTCAACCTCTTATTTTTCTTTTCTTTATTCAATTTCTTCCTCCCTCCCCTGTTTTTACAACACACACACACCAATCTTATTATTAATAAAGCCACAATTATACAAGACAAGGGAAACAATATTCTACCTATAATAGTACTACCTATTTTTGCAATAAAATCCTTAACAGCTATCATTTTATTAGCTATTTTAGTCCACAAACTCTCAGCTTCAAGTGGTACTAATTCTTCATGCAAATCAGTAATATTTTTGATATAGACCTTTAGGTCTCTGCTTTCGTCTGGAATGTAAGTGCAACAATGTTGAACTTTCAGCATTCCACAGACTCCACCCTCCTTGGCCAATAGAATATCAAGGGCAAGTCGATTTTGCATAGACATGGCACGTACGGCACTTAATTCCGTATTCACCAAAAGAAACCCTCCAGCGGTATTTGTCGATAAGCGATCAACCACATATGTTCTACATCTGTTACTTTATCTATATGGAAAATCTTTGGAAAAACTAGGCCCACATAACACGTGCCATACCAATGGTCAGGCAACTTGTAATAAGCCTTATTCCCACAAACATAATATACTCCTGGAAAAATCGTATCTTCTCCACCTCTGAAACCCCAACCTGTTGCAATGAAGTATGTATCATGGCACTCACTAGTCCCGACAAAATATGTATCATATTGGGATTTCCTTCTTGTAATACAAAGTTTACCCTTCTGTGGTGCATCTAGAACTAAAGTTGGACTAGCCCCATTCTTCAACTCTTTTCCCATCTCAATGTCCCAAATTGTCTCACTCACTTCATATTTCCCTACTTTCTCATGCATGTTCAATCTCCTTTCTTCTACCATATCCAGAAAAGCTTTCTCCTCTCCTTTCAAACTGCAAGTTAAATTATTCTTAAAAATGTAATCTAATGTTAATCCTTTTTCTTCAATAAAAATCTCACCAAAAGTGTTAGCTTCTTTAGCTGGATTCAGCTCTTTGTTCATTGGCAAGTGCCCAAAAATACTATCTCTGTTAGACATCTTATAATCTACTTTCCCTAACAAATAAAAAACACTACTTAAAATACTACAGGAAATACCATATGTAGCTGGTAAATGATGATAAGTAACACCCTCTGAGACGGATGCAGGTAATTGCATACAGACGTAGCAATCCCTTACTTCCATTGTCTTCACATATTCATATAACAGTTTCGAAAAAACATTACTAGAAAAATTATTAATTGATCTATCTTTGTGTATGTAAGCATTACTAATTCTAATTGGAACTACTTTTTGTGAATTCTTCTCTACATTTTGTCACATTTTCTATATGCATTCCAAACTCTACTCTAAAAGTAACTAATAAAACTAAAACACCCCATAGAAGCATTAATAATCCAGTACAACAGCAGCACATCCTACACCACCTCTTAAAGAAGGCACATCTATTTCTATTATCCTCTATGTTAGCCATTTTAATTTAGCCTCTACTACTCCACTACTGTTTGAACTTTTCCAATTCTTCAGCAATTCTTCAGCTTTCAGTTTATCCAAATGATCTCTCCGTTCACTTGATCCAAGTGAATCTTTCTTTCACTCAGTTTGGATACTTGTCATTCTTCACTTCAATTTCTTCAACATCAAATTGTATCAGATCTCCAACATCAAAATCCTCAGTACTCGACTCTTCTCCAATGTCAGTCAAGAGTACTTTCAGAATTTCACCAGTATCTTCCTCAACCACTTCTCTCAAGACCACTTCCGGATTATCTCGAGTCACTGCTTCTTCTTTTCCTCCTTCAGACAGTGCCACATAAGACCATTCCGGTGATCTGTACTTTTGGTTGGGTCTTCTTACTCTTTTTATTTCCACTGGTTCATTTGACTCCTTTGATTCTTCTCCTTCAGCTTTTGAACTTTGACTCGAAACTTCATTCACTTGTTCAGCTTTCGATGTATTTGCTCTTATCACTTTGTATCTCAGCCTCTTAACTCTGTTGTTAGGCCAACGGTCTCCTCTTAACACCTTTTTCGGCTTTATTTCTTTATTACTTCTTTCTCCAATCCAAGTTCTCTTTCTCAGAACTCGACCCTCTGTTTGTTCATCCTCATCATCTGTTTCAAGTGCCTCTTGTTTCCGTTTTCCAGCAGCTCTCTTCTTCTCCACAGATTTTTTCACCACTGTTTGAGACTTCCCTACTCCTGTCCCTCCTCGGGTCTCCGACACGCAATCTTCTTGCTGTCTACTTGTCCCTTCACCTGACTCATCAAGAATGTTCCCTACACCTCCTCGGGGGTCTTCCGCAATCTGTCCGTCTCTATCTTTTTCTGACCCTACTTCTTCAAGTATAATCTCAAGTGGTTCTTCAATCTCCTCCTCTTCTGATTCAGGAGTAATCTCTGTGTGATTTCTCTTTTCTTTTCTTTTTCCTTCACTGCTGTTTGAAACTTCAGGCTCTCTTACAGAATTTGATCTCCTCTCTGATACTCGCAGTGGTTCATTCGAAGCTCTTCCTACTTCTTTCCCCACTGATTCTGTATCTTCATCATCGCTGGAATCTGACTCTTCAAAATACTCTTTACCAGTCCCTTCTTTTGGGTTTGGAACTCTCAGAGTATGACTTGCATGTACCCAGTGCTTCACTCCAGCACACTTTACTGCAGTCGTCGTAGTCAGAATAACTTGTCTTGGCCTTCCCCACCTTGGAATCAAGCAATTTCTTCTTCTGTGAACTTTTATCCTCACCCAGTCTCCTGGACTCAGATCATGGGCTTGCTTCTTCTCAAGTGTGGTAGCTTCTTCTCCAACCTGGTGAAACACAGAATGAACTGCGTCAGCCAGGCCTTTACAGTAATCCAAAATCATGTCATCAGTTATTGTCACCAACTTATTGACAGGCACGAATGCATGGCGCATAGCACGTCCCATGATTATCTCGTGCGGACTCAAACCAGTAGTTCTACCTGGAGTAGATCTCATTGTCATCAGAACTAGAGGCAAAACATCTGGCCATTTCATGCCAGTGGCTAAGCACATCTTTCCAATCCTATTCTTGATTGTGCCATTAATCTGCTCAACCACACCAGAAGCCTCTGGTCGGTATGCACAATGTAGCTTCTGCTGTATTTTCAATGCTTCACAAATCAAACCCATGAGCTCATTTTGAAAATGTCTACCCCTATCAGACTCAACTGTTACTGGAAACCCGTACCTAGGAATCAACTCCCTTAACAGTAACTTTGCCACTGTTAATCCATCATTTCTTCTAGTCGGGTAAGCTTCCACCCACCTTGAAAACAAACAGACTACCACTAGAACATACCTCAGTCTGTTTACTTGGGGCATTTCAATGAAATCGATCTGCATTCTTGTAAAAGGACCTCCTTCTCTGCCTATTGTTCCCAGACTCACCACTGTCTTTTTCCCAGTGTTAAATTGCTGACAAACTAAACACCTCTGACAGATGCTTTCTGCAATTGTCCTGAACTTTGCATTGTACCAGGTCTGCTTGAACGACCTAACCATCGCGTCCCTCCCCAAATGTCCCTGGCCATGATACATCCTTGCCATTGACGACAAGATGGAGTTCGGCATCACTGGTCTGCCATCTCTGTAGACCCAAACATGGTCTGTTTCTCTTGGAGCACATCCTGCCTTAATCCAATCTTTTTTTTCTTCCTCTTCTGCCTCATCTTGCAACTGTTTCACTTCATCCCAGGTCTCTAGGACATTAGTAAACATCACAGATAGAAAAGACATTTCTCTTTCTCTGTCCCTGTTAATGGACTGATTCGTTTTGGCACAGTATTGCGCAACATCGTTGGCATATCTGTTTCCAACCGTTATAAAATCCTCCCCTGGACCATGGGCAGCACATTTTACAACTGCTAACTCCTTAGGCAGCTGTATCGCCTCAAGCAATTTACCAATCATTTCAGCATTCTTTATTGGAGTTCCACTCGATGTCAAGAAACCTCTTTGTAGCCAAAGTTGGCCAAAATCATGCACCACTCCAAATCCATACTGACTATCAGTCAACACAGTCGTCCTCAAATCTTTCCCAATTTCGCAAGCTTTTGTCAATGCTATCAATTCAGCAACTTGCGCAGATTTCACTCCTTTCAATGGTGATGCTTCCATGACCTCTGAAACTTTGCATACCGCATATGCTGCACATAGCACACCATCATCATTTCTCAAACATGATCCATCCACAAACAACACATGATCACTCTCATTCAAGGGTAAATCCCTTATGTCTGGTCTCGGTTTTGTACAGTACTCAAGCACATCCAAACAATCATGATCATCTTCCATTTTCACACCCACATTTTCAATGTCTGGCAAAAGCGTCGCTGGATTCACATTCACACATCTCTCGAGAGTCACATTTGATGCTCCCAGAATCACTTTTTCGTACTTAGTCAATCGACTATGTGACATGTACTGAGTTCTGCTTCTTGTCAAAAGAATTGCCACATTGTAAGGCACGAATACCCTTACAGGATACCCCATTATGATTCCTTCACTCTGTTCCAGACTTCTGCATGTTGCAGCCACAGATTTCAGACAACCTGGTAAACCCACAGCTACAGGGTCAAGTGTCGATGAGAAGTACGCAATAGGCCTTCTCAGTAATCCATGCTTCTGAATTAACACTAAAAGTGCACATCCATTTCTTTCACTGCAGTACAGCTCAAATTCTTTCTCATAGTCAGGCATACCCAAAGCTGGAGCCTCACACATTTTACTTTTGAGCTCTTCAAATGCTGCCATTTGTTCTGCATCCAGATCCAATGGATCCGTCATTTCACTTTTTGTCAGTTTAATCAGTGGCTTTGCTATCAGGGAAAAATTAATTATCCACTGACGACAATAACCCACCATACCCAGGAACATTCTCACTTCTCTCTGGGTTTTTGGAGCTTTCATTTCTCTGATTATTCTGATCCTGTCAGTAGTCACTTTTCTCAGACCCTTTTCAATATTGTGTCCAAGATAATGCACCTCTTTCTTGCAAAATTGCAATTTGGCTGGAGATACCTTTAACCCTCCATCTGCCAGATGATTCAGTAAAGCTATGGTATCTACTTCACAAGCTTCACGTGTTTTTGATGCCACCAATAGGTCATCAATGTACTGCACTAGCACTAAACTTTCGGGCATGATCAAACTTTCCAACGATTTCTTCAATAACTGATTAAATATCGAAGGACTCTCCGTATACCCCTGTGGGATTTGACACCATGCTAAGATACGCTGGCCAAACCTAAATGCAAAAATCGGCTGGCTATCATGATGCAATGGAATTGAAAAGAACGCATGACACAAATCAATCACTGTATACCACTCAGCATCATGTGGAATTTGATACAGGATCACTGATGGATTTGGCACAATAGGACAACATGCCACCACAATTTGATTAACTTTTCTCAAATCCTGTACGATCCTAAATTTCCCATTGGGCTTTTTTAGTCCCATTATCGGTGAATTACACGGACTACTCAGTAGTTCTCTCAGGACTCCTTGCTGAATCATTTTCTCAATTATAGGAGTTATCCCTTCAATTATTTCTGGTGTCATTTTGTATTGAGGAATGTTAGGATATGTGATTCCCTCTTTTACTGCAATTTTCACTGGATCTGCATTATTCATCAATCCCACATCCTCTCCAGTAAAATCCCAAACTGTCCTTTTCACTGTGTCTCTCAGCTCTTGAGGCAAATCCTCCGGATTAAACACAGCAAATGCACCAATTAACTCACTCTCTCTATTTTCTAGAGTCACTCGGTACAAAGCATCTTCATCTGGTGTCTCAAAGGCTATTCCATCCGGTGTACAAAAAATTGTGCAGTTCATCTTACACAACAAGTCCCTACCCAATAGGTTCACTGGACTCGTGTCACAGACAATGAATCTATGCATGTCTGAAAATTTCCCTATCTGTACTCTTACAGGTTCAGTAAGACGTGTTTTGATCTGTGTATTGGCTACACCAACTACTTGGATTGCTTCATCCGAGAGAGGAAGATTTCTAACATCTGTTGACCTGACAGTTGATATTGTCGCACCTGTGTCTACCAAAAAAGTAACACTCTCCTCATTTATTTTCCCATCCACAAATGGTCCTGCCTGGTCTATTTCTAGAGTTGCACCAAGTATGCACTCTTCTTCCTCTCCTCGGCACCGTCAATAATCACCCTCAGACTCACTCCCTTCACTCTTTAACAAGTACTGCTGTACTTTGTTAGAACGTCTTGGTTTGTTTACCTGCTCATCATTGTAGAATCCTGAATCCTGATTATACTTTTGTAACCCTCTATTCTGCGGCAAGGGCGGTTTTGGCTCTTGACTCTGCTGTCTCACAACTTTCTGTTGTTGCTGTTGTTGATTATTTCCTTCGTTCTGGTTCTGCACCTGTTGATTTAAAGGTTTACTCTCATTACTCACTAATGGTGGATTAGGACACTCTGATCTCCAATGCCCCAATTGGCCACAGTTGTGACAAGGGAACTTTTTCTTCGCTTCCTCAAGACTTCCTTTTCCTTTCCCTGCATATCTTGGTCTATTTCCTGCATTATTTCCTGGATTATTCGCCTGTTCCACTAACTGTGCTTCTTGTCTCTCTGCAACTTTCACTTGTGCCCACATTGCTTTCTCTTTCAGCTTTCTTTGTTTTGCTTCAATTTCATCACTGAAGTATTTTGCATGTCTCAGGATCTCATCTACTTTCTTACTCTGCCAATCCACTGTGTGCTCACGAATTCTCTCACCAATTTCAGGTCTAAGGCCATATACAAATCTGTATACAAAGTGACTCAAATCTTTGTCACCCAGGTGTTCATCTCCACTGAATTGTTTAAATGCCAGTATCAGCCTCTCGTAAAAAGCATGAACTGATTCTTTCGCTTCCTGTTGTGTTCGATCTATCTTTACCCAGTCTGTCTCCTTTGCAGGTACTTTACTCTTCAGGTATACCATCACCTGATCATACTTCCTCATTACTTCTGGATCTGGTGCCCCTGTTCTTGAATCTCTTGGATATTCCTCAGTAGGCCAACTCACAACTATTTTACACTCAGTCCACAAGTCTGCTGGAACAATTATATCAAACAGACTATTCAGGTCAACCCACAGCACTTTTGACAATTTCACAAACCTATCTACCTGCCTATAGCACTCGACGGGCTTTTCTCTCAATCGAGGGAAATCATTCGTAAATGATAAAATATCCTGTCTGGTCCATGGAACATGTACATATCCTCCTCCAGGTATTTCTCTCATAGGATAATTATCCACTGGTTTCTCCTTTTCTCTCACTGGAAATGCTGAATAAGTTGTTCTATCTTCAGTCTCATCTCTTTTCTTATACCACCTATCCTTCCACTTTTCAACATCACCCCATCTTCGCAATAATGCTACCATTTCCTTAATCTGTCCTGTTCTACCAGTAGCATTCAAATTTTCAATGTCCTTCTCTGTAAAATCCATCCTGTAAGTTCTCTGTAAAGCTTTCACTTTATCAATGTCAACTCCTTGTTCATTTGCTATTGCTCTTAGCCTGTCATGTGTATTCCTTGCTCTCCAGGTAACACTCTTGCACATAAACATTAGTTCACCATCATGATGACTCTTCAGAATCTCTATTGGAACTGTTCCTGTGACAAGCTCTTCTAGTTCTACACGTAACTTAGCTACATCAATTACTTGTGAATCTTTATCCTTTTTCTGTAGAACCTTCATCCAATCATTCAAATCATCAACTGTTATTTCAGCAGTTTTTCTCACTGGAACCACTCTCTTTTGCGGTTCTAAAATTGGCATCCCTGAACAACTAGCTTCACTAGCATCCAATATTTCACTACAAGTGTCATGTCTTGATTGTCTCAGGTCATTTCTTTCTGCTCTTTTGCCTGAATCTCCTGAAGGACCAACTGAATTTGTCAGATTATTCCCAACATATGGAATCACCAGTCCATTCTCACCTGCTCTCTGTTTGTCAAACACAGGCATAACTGGACCTATTGTTACAGGCACCGTAACAGCTTCTAGATTCTTCGTTAACTCCCTAATCTTCTCAGTCAACTCTGTTGTAGTTCTAGCTAATTGTCTGGCATTCTTATCAAGGTAATGATCACTCCTTACCTCAGGTGTCTCATTTTCTGTCTCACTAACACAAACTGTATCTCTTATCGGAGAAACAACTGGTGTACTTTTGTCCGGTTCTGGTCTATATGGAGGTGGTCTTTTGTAAATCATGTCATTCAAGACCTCATCCTCATACTCATTAATTCCATATTTTCTTATTTCTGACTCAGGAACCCTTTCTGCTCCTCCTTCAACTGTTCTCATCGGATATAATCCCTCTGACATACTAACATCTCGCCACCTTTTCATTCGATCATGATGAGTCTCACGATCATGTCTCCTCCCAAACATGTACCTATAGTACCCTCCTGATCTTTGTTTCTCTCTCTCATGTACTTCTTCTTCCCATTCCACTAAAGCCTCGAACTGTGTAGGTCTCGGCTTCGGGTCAAGACATAGCATCTTTTCCCGTAAATTTCTCAACACGGCCAGATTAAATGAACCATGTTCTGGAAATGCTAGAACACCATCTTCTTTAGTATACCTAACCCAATTCTCCAACCATATACAAGTATGAAACCCATGTCTCGCAGCCATGAAGGATGCAGGTGTTTTCGGTGGAGGTAACAACTCGCCCTCTCTTGTTTTAACATCTTTATCCTTGCTAAACCACTTTTTAACTCTACCAAAAAATGTTTTTTTCTTCTTCTCTTCTTGATAATACATTTTATTGTTTACAAAGAACTCTCTACTCTTTCCGTATTATAAATATACAATACGAATTTTCAACCAATTGCAGCGCGACTCACACTAACGCACCAATCCTGGAACGTCTACGTCACTAAATAGCTCCTCCAATCCCTGCGCGGCTCACACTAACGCACCAATCCTAGCACGAGCACTATTCTGATCCACCATCCAATCAGAGCGCGGTCTTTCTGACGTCAACACTCGCTGCAGTTTGTCTCTGTCTTCTGTCACTCGTCTACCCCTCCTTTACAAAATCTTTTCAGTAGACTTCGTGTCAAAATTTCTACAAAATCTATTAGTTACAACATAAAAACATCTCCATTGTCTGCTTCGCTAACCACAGAATAGTAAAAGAGTCTATTTCATAAGAAACCTTTCATTGACACAGTAGCACTTCTTCTACTCTGCCCTACTAATATACATTCATTAACTGTTTCCTCTAGGACTTGTCCAAAGAGTCTTACAATCAACTAAATGTACAAACATTCACGCACATTCATACAAAGGAAATATAGTACATACGCACAGAATCCTGCTTCCCGAGAACAGACAATCTGCTCCACTACAGAATTATAACATACATTAACTAAGCAAGCTTTCTTTGCCCAGTTCTTCAAATAAGCTCAGAGAATACCTATTACTCCTCCCGCGATAAGCTTTAACGGAAATCCTTACAGATCCCTGGGACTTAAGACCAGAGTTTCACAGATAACCTTCACTATCATACACACTCCTTATATACCAGAAATATCTAATAGTAACATACGACGATGTCACTGATTCCGAACCCAGACAATGTGACGCGCAACTTCAATTGTCACACGTTATTCCTTACAATTCCGTCTTTCCCTAGAGCAGCATATACTTCCCTCTGCCCTACTACGGAACTGCTACAGCTTCCAAGTTCCAGAAGCACTACATATAACTCAACATTACGACTCCAACATATAGTATTAGTACATATACCAACATGAACCAATAATCAATAAAACAATCTTATCTAATCAAGACAATCATCAAAACCATTAATCTCTGCTACCAGGAAATTGATAGAGATCAGGGTGTATATAATATTCCCACTACCACGGATAGAGTAATCTTACAGTTACACGCACATGCATACATCATATGCTAGGGCCCATTTCACTAACATACGCTCAAATACTCTACCAGCAATAAACCTGTAGAAAGAAAACACTCCTAAACACCCTGCATCTATATCGAGGCCGATAAGACCTGGTTTTTATGACTGTCCCTAAGCATAGTCTATACAATATATACAACAATAATCAATAACGCAAACCCAATAATTGACAAAAATGAATATCCAACACCATGTTTAAAATTATATTGCTTTATCTAAAATTAGTCAAAGAAATTCAATCAGAGTAAATCATTTCTCATAGTTACCTATTCTAGCTAAATGTCAGAACGGGTCAGGACAAGTCTCTCGGTAAATGTCTCTCAAGACGAAGTCCCGTCAGCATCAATCCTCAGCAACGCAAATTCATCACGCAGCAAAGGCAAAATGGCAAGTGGCAAATGAGGTGGCAAAAACCCTCTCTAAGCTAACAGTTTTTATAATAAATTGAACAAAGGAAAGATACATTGGAACATAGGAAAAATCATAATGTCCGCCGGACTTGCTGAGCAGAGCGAGAAGGAAAGGATGTAACATTGCAACATTTGTGAACCTCCGCTCAGGAAAAATACACATAGCGAAAACTACGGAACAGGAACCAAGAAAATAAAACATGTATCACATTAATCCGGCTTCTCCTCGGCTATCGAGCCACAGTTCAGAGTTTTCCTCTAAGGCTCCTTTGTTTTTCAAGACTGCCAAGGACACTTTCACTTCTCTTGGAGAACTCCCAAAAACTGCTGCTGTCCTCATGGAAAGTTTCTCGACAAGGACCATGGTCAGTTAGCTTCAAAACCATTTCCAGCAGGGGTCTCCCTCGTCTCAGTTTTCAAATTATAATCACAGTCAGGCTCACTTATTCAGCCTTCTTTCTTTAGCCAACATAGGCCTTAATAGACCATCTTAATTAAAAGAGACAAAAACAACGTTACTACAGCATAGTGATTAAACAGTGTTAACCCCACTAATACCCTTATGTGTATGCATTTATCTAGCACTTGCAACATAGAAAAGCATTAATTCAAAAAGCGTTTTGTGCTCAAAAATAAACAGCACATAGCAACATTTAAACATGAAAACACATTTAACACACGCGTTATTATCAGTCAGCACATTTAAGCACATTCACGTGTAACTCTTTCTTGTTAAAACAAACGGATTGATTAATATAAACGCACTTGCACAAGACAAATAATTAATTATTAATTATTATTACTTTAGTACAACGAATAGACATGCCAGAGCTTCAAAAGCCCCAGAATTTTCAAACTGAAAACTCTGCTCCAGCACAAGGAAGTTCCAGTTCACTGCTGAGAGGCCAAGCAACATGGGGAGACGATGATCCACGATGCCACAATGGACCCCATGAGGAGAATCAAGCACTGCCATGGTCCTGCAACAGGATCTGTGCTGAAGACTACCCGAAACATGGGGATACCGTGAGCAGGGCCCCCAGTGCGAGGCTGATTTTGCCACAGTCACTGACACACAGAGGAATGGGATTTAATTAACACTCGATCTCAATTTAGAAGCTTTAGGTGGATGAGTGAACTTTGAAGATAAGTTCGTACTCAAGGGGGGGCCCGTGTACCATTTCTGCAGATTCCTAAGAGCGGTCACAAGGGTTATACCTCACTACAGTCAATGAGGAATTGCAACTACTCTTTAAAATATAGTGTGACATATTTCCTGAACCTCAAACTGTGGTTAACTGTTCATCATTACTGGTGGTAGTTTACCATTAGCTAGAGTCATTGTACAATAAAAATATGACTTAAAATAAAGAACATGAATCGATGGACCTTCCAGGAGGAAGGAAGTCTGAGTCTTACAATATTAATGACCATGGAAACTTCTAAGGGCCCATAAAACTTGGGCCACTTTTTGATTTATAAATTGAATGAGGTAAATTTGCATACAACAATCATACCATGTCCCCTATTCGAGCTAGTCTCCTATGTTCGCTCACCTGTGTGCTCTGTTTTTGCATGGAAGAGCATAGATTTTTTATTAAAACTTCTCGGGCCTGTTTTAGTCTTTCTAATGAATCTTGAATTGCTGGGGCAGGGTCTTCAATTTCTAAGGGATCTTGAATACTTCGAGGATTAAACACAGTCAAATAAAACAAAAATGTAAACACCTGTTGAGGTGTGAATGTAATTATTTTAAACAAAGTCCACCAATGGCAAAAGGGCCTACCAGCTGTCTAGTGTAACATCTTATCAACTCTTTAAGAGCTCAGTTGAGCCTCTCAGTTTGACCATTTCCTTGAGCGTAAAATCTGGAAGTTAATTATCTATGAATGAACAGCTTATTGCAGAAGGATTTCCTAAATAAGGCAACTACACCACCACATATTCACTTTGTGCCTTGCCTTAGCCAGCAGGGGATGATGCAAGTACAAATAGATAATTAACTCGCTCCTATTGTCTGGCATGGAGCAGTCCACTGAGCACAGTTGAAACCTAATACCATGTCCTTTACGGTAAACTAACTTTAGCTTAATAATTCACAAACTGATCTGAAAGCTTTTGCGACCATTCCCAAAATACATAGGTCTATGCATGCACCTATAATAAAATCCGATATAGCAGTCTTTGAGTACAACTTTATATTTACTGGCACACAATAAACAATTAATTTTTGGCACTTAAAATTTAGTGAAAACTGGCATAATTTCCATAAAAGGGCCACTTCCTTCACCTACCGAAAGCTAGTTAACAGCTTACCTGATCCTACTGCGGCACTCAGGGAAAAGTGGACCCGAGACGTAGGGGAACTTGATGACACTGATTGACAGGAGGCACTAGCATCCGCACGCGAGGTAGGAATACCCTCGAAGCTTAGATTAGTACAACTCAAAATATTACATCGCACCTACTACACTAGGCTGACCCTATGCAAGATAGGGACAATCCAGCATCCATTCTGCCTACGAAGGTGTGGGGAGGAGGGTACATTTTATCACACCATATGGCAATGTCCGAAAATTGAAGCCTACTGGGTAAAAGTGATGAGAACGATATCACAAACAGAGGAGGTGTCACTGGTGATTGAGCCCAAGAGGTGTCTATTAAATGTCTGGGAGCCGAATGACCTTACTCATCCAGCACAGGATTGGGCCACACTGGGGATAATGATTGCAAAGCGTAATATATTGCCCAAAAATGGGGTTCGGAAGAGTCACCGATGCTTGCCACATGGTGCAAAGACATGGACGCCGCTATGGTAGACGAAAAAGCAGTGTTTGTCAATCGAGGCTGTCCTCAAAAGTGGAATAGGATATGGGGGGCTTGGAATAAATTTAGGGGCTACATCTGTGAACCACCAAGGGTGCGGACAGACGAGGTATCTGATGGGAGGGCGGAGGACCGTTGTGAGATTAATACATGTAATAATGCTATGCTTTCTGTACTGTGGAACTTAACGAAGTGTGAAATGTTGAAGGAGTGTGTAACAATGAACTGGCATACTTTCCAAATTACAGGTTTCAAGAATCTGTTTTAAGTGGGCGCATTAATCATTCAGTCATTTTCAGTCATTTTAGTAGGATTCATGTGACCAGCAGGTTCCAAAAATGTCCCTGCAACAAGATCTTTAACCCATAGTGCAATCTCATAAAATACACCAGTGTGTGACCTGCATGTTACACTCCCTTATGCACATTAATCCTGGGTGCTTTCTTAGGATGAAGAAGGACGAGACCAGAAGGACTAGGTAAAATAAAACCCATAGGCCCCAGGTCAAGAGAGCCTGGAAGATCAGGACCAGAAGGTGTAGAGGAACCAGCACCAGGAGGACCTGTACCAGACAATTCCCAGAGGAATACCAGTGCCAACAGCAAGAAAACAGAATGATCATGACGTGGAGAAGGAGGACTGTGACTAGAAGGGCCAGAAGAAATAAGACCGATACGTCCCGGACAAAGAGGACCTGGGCGATCAGGACCATCAGGTGCAGGAAAACCAGGATCAGAAGGGCAATACCACTCTAATAACAAGAGGAATATGATGATCCACATAAGGAAGACAGAAGGCTGAGGAGTAGGACCAGGATTAAGAAGAGGACCAGGAGGCAGAGAAGGTGGATAGGGATGGAGACCTGGAATAGGAAGAGGAAGAGGACCCAGAAGAGAGGAGGAAGACCAGGATGTTGAGAAGCAAAATTAGTAAAAGAAAGATAAGGATCTTCAGAAATATACGGCATAACAGCAGATGAAGAGTTAGGAACAGTGGAGGAGAACAGGAAGAAGATAAGGAGGATAATGGTCAGAATGAAAGGAGGATCAGACCCAGAAGGAGGAAGTGGACTAAGAAGCAGACCAGAAGGATGAGTAGGTGAAGCTAGCACAGGGGTACCTAAAGTACCTGAATGGCTAAGACCAAGAGAACTTGGGTGAGAAGAACTTGTAAACCCAGGATCACGAAGCACCAAGGGCACCGTGAACAAGAAAAGGATCATGTCTAGGATGAGGCACATGGCCAGAATCACCTGTACTGAGAAGTCCAGGAGAACTAGGACCAAGAAGACCACAAGGACCAGAACATGGAGGATTTGGGCCCTGGGGAGCAGGTGAACCGGGAACATGAGGACTGTTAAGGACCGGGAGGATGACCAGGAAATTGAGATATAGTACTAGAAGGAGGAGGAGGACCAGAGAAGGTAAAGCAGAAAGGAGGATCAGGGTCCAGAGGATAACCACAAGAATGAGGAAGACCAGAACCAGAGGACCAAAACCCAGACAAGGAATTCAACAAGAAGTAGCACCAAGAGGATGAGGAGGAGGACCTAGAGCAGTGGGAAGAGGTTGGGTACCTGGAGTACTAGGAGGATCAGGAGTGTGAGGATGATGATAGGAAGGTGAAGGAGGACGAGAAGGACCAGGATGAGGAGAATGAAAAGGAGCACCCCATCTACTTCCGTGCGGAGAATGAGACGTTCACATTCTCCAAACTATCTAATCAGTTCAGAGGATGTGACCGTGTCAGACGCCAGAGGGTTTTCTGATTTTTTCTGAAATCTCGAGCAATGGGGCAACAGCTTTGTGAGTTTTATTTTGGGGATCTGAGACGTGCAGCACTCTGATGTCACAGATACTTGGGGCATATCTCATCTCTAAAGCAATGAACATGCATGGAGAGAGATCGCTGAAAAGGGAGAATGTCCACTTTCTAACAGTCCCTTCCCCTAGTGGATTCCCGCTCGGGGCTTACTTCAGGAGGGCAGACCCCAAGCAGGTATACACCTGATACCCGTCAGGGAGACTTTAAGTGGGAGGTATGTGATACGTCGCCTTACAAAAAGGCATTATCATTCAATCTGCCCCCTTGGAGAGGGCGTGTGAGGTTTTAAGCACAGTCTCCTGCAAGGTTGGAGGGAGCCCGAAAGCCCACAAAAGACAGTTTTTTTCCTGTGAAAAAAAAATTAGGTCGAGCCAGGTTGTCTTGGCACTGTGCCATACCCTCACCCCCAAAGGATCCAACAGTCTTTTTGCTTTCCCTGTATGATTTAGCCCACTAGACACCAGGGTATTTTATATTTATAAAAAAGAGATGTGGGGGGTAGGCCCATTCAGGCATTGGGCTTACCCCCACCTCTCAACCTCTAAAGCCCCAACAGTCTTTTCCGCCCCCAGGGGAGATTGGGGACTTGAACCCCAATATGCCCACTGGTGTTGGTGGGGAGCCAAGGCTAGATTTTGTTTAATTGGAGGGAGAGGCTTGGCCCATACTCCCTGCCCCCAATGCTGCAACAGTCCCTCTGTCCGCTGGGGACAGAAAGCTTACTGGACGCCATGGATGGAATTAAAAAAAACACATAATGTATTTGGCATCATTTTGATATATGGTTAACCCCCCCCCCCCCATTCTGCCTCCTCCTGGATGGCAGAAATACTATCTGTTGCTTTGGGATAGTAACAGTAGTGCCAAGGTGGGCAAGCAGCCCTGCTTCCCTCTCTCTATCCCAAACCTTTCCTAACGGTCTGGTAGGCTTTTTGACTCTCCCTAACACCCTTTATTCCCTAGGAAGAGCAGATAGCTGTAAACATCCCAATCTGCCAACACAAGAGGGTTGAAAGAGTCTTGAAAGTCCACCAGACTACTGGCAGAGGCGGAATAGGCAGTTTACACCATCTCTGCTAGTCCATATGCTAAAACTCCACCCAGAGAAATCCCAATTTCCTCTCACTTGCCATGCTGAATGGATGCAGTATTCGGTATATGGGTCAGTTTGCAAACAGAAGACCCTGTTAACCCTTAACATTTCTGAAGCTTAGAGACTTTAGGTGAATTTAAGGTGGTGTGGCCTACATGGATCCCAACATATTTTCTTTGCTCAAACGTCAACATATAGATAAAAAAAGGCTTTTCTTTCCATATTTAAGAGACCGAAAAATCAGTCACTTCCAACCAATAGCAACTGTCCTACCACCCTGAGTTCCCACCCTTCGCCAAAACACTGCCTCCCATGTGTAGGTGAACCTAATGCACATCATAGGAACGGACCAAAACTGTAAAGCTGTGAAGGTCTCATTGACTCCATATTACCTTTTCGGGGCCAAGTTTTGACTGATTCCTTTTACTGGTGACAAATCCCCCCCCCCCCCCCCCCCCCACAAGCTGTGCACCATTGTTATCAGGAAAAGTGGGGGTACGCTGATGTAGCAGTTTTGTGGATTCCTGCAGAGTGTAAAAATAATCAATATTCTTAACCTCATTACCCTGAGGGCATTAAAAAAATGCATAGCTTTTCTTCATACTCCTTTTTCATTCATTAGATTTTATGAATTGAAGCATAATCGGTACAAAATGAAAAATCATTATAAGCTACACCTCAGTTGATGGCTCTGGGTATCGCATATTTTTGGACAACAAACAAGCCCTGTGTATCCCGCTATAATTAGAAGAGTCGGGCGGACGTAACTTTATAATACTTTTCTAAATCAGACATCAGGATAATAAATTACATAGTAAAACACACCCCTTAAGCGTTGATGTGCAGTTTATTACGAATCCATTTCTCCTTGTTACATATTTCTAACAGGCCGCAATTGGCGGAATTTGGCCGGAACTCCTCTTTTCAAGAATAACGTGGAGTTGCCAAATTCCGCCAATTCCACTGGAATTGAAATAGGAAAAATGCTGACCAAAAGGCAATCGGATTACCAGCAGATGGCAGTAAAGTATAATGTAAAACGTAAACACTGTCGCATAATGCCATCAAAATCATATTAATAAAAGTCTTTCAAAAAGCCTAAAGAAAATACAATTATACAGTAAATTACCATTAAAACAAGAAACAGAATGATTTACATTTTGTGTTCGCTTTTTGGTGATCTCTTGCTCTTTATTATCTCCTAAATAAATGTTTAACAAACATATAAGCTGAATATTCACACCCGTAGTGCCCAATCTCTTGAAGGACTGGCATTTAGTCAATAATTACAAAGTTTTTTGTGGACTGCATTGCTTTACATTTAGCGGTGGAAGCAAGTAGAGGGATGATGTGTGGGAAGTCCTTAAGTGTATGACAGGGAAATTGATCATTCTAGTATTGAGCCCCTTCGGCACTGATGTTATGCTTCTCTTTGGCTGATGACTTTCTTTGCATGCCCTCGACCTAAAAAAAACAAGTAATTACAAGAAAAGGATAATGGAATGTAAAATTGATATAGTCCAGTTATGTTGAACACCATTCCACGCATGCGCAGTGCTGTTGTAGGTGGTAATCTAACATCTGCTATTCCCGGTAAAGCACTGGATGCCCCACCAATAAGATTGCTGCCAGTGCAATTACCACCACAGAATTCCATCGGTGTTTTCTGCCAGCAATACATTTCCTGGATATAATTCTGATGGCAATGCTGCTCAGGGTATATTTAGTGCATCCACCAGGAATCAGCAGATGTCATTCCCACAGATCTCTTAATGAGTTCCTAAGGCACTCATTACAAGTGGCCCCAGAAATTCGGATGGGGCTGGTAATATTAATTTCGGAGAGAGAAATGTACTGTGAATTGGGGCCACTCATTGTGAGGGTGTTAGCCTTTGAAGTCTGATATATTCTGATCTTCATCACCCGGCTGATCTAAACCAAAATCATCTAGGTCATGAAGGGATCAGATGGCACTTTCTATGCAGCTGCACAGTGGGAATGCCCAATAGGTCCAGTTCTCACTTGCATAGGCAACCTGTAAAGAGTGTGCCAGTCCAGCATCCCTTAGAGAGGAACATTTGGTAAAATTGCCTATGAAACTCCACATGAGTTCAGAGAATGTTACACAAACAACACTTTCAATAAAACCATTTCATCAAATAATATTCATGAGTTAGGTCGAAATGCGGCTCACCACAATCTGCTTTTTTGTTAACCCCTTCGCTGCTGCGGACATTCCGCTGCAGCGCTGGGGGGGGCAGGGGGGCAGCGCGGCGGGCCTGTGCTCATGACGGAGCCGCTCCGTCATGAGCCACAGTTGAGCTGTGCTCATGACGGAACGGTTCCGTCATGACTCCGCCCATTTGCGTTGTCGCCCCGCACAGGCGGGGAAACAGCGCCGCGCAGGCGGAGCGGCCGCCGACAGGATTGTCATGACGGAACCGTTCCGTCATGAGCACACGGCAACCGTGGCTCATGACGGAACGGTTCCGTCATGAGCAGGGAAGGGGTTAAATAAACTATTGGTACATAGGTCAGTTAACAAAATACTACACAGGTTGCAAAAATACTGGTCACAAATTGCAAGCAGTATTTTGCACCCAGTGTTTATTACATCTGGCCCTGGATTAGCTGTGGGAGGGATCTATGTGAGCTATCATGATGTACTGTGAACCATGGGGCAGATTTACGAGCCTCTTGCACCACTTTTGCGCCACCGTTGCGTCACTTCTGTGACGCAGTGGCAGCGTAAACCATGCCCACGTTGCGCCCTATTTACAACGTGACGCATCTAGGGAGATGCGTCACGTTGTAAAGCCCTGCGCCACATGAAACCTGCGTCAGGTTTCATGTGGGTTTTACTGCGTTCCGGCGCAGTAAAGCCTCGGGAAAGTGCCTAAGTCATATCTACAAGATTCCACTCAGTCACTTTCCGACTCCACTGCGTCAAAACCTTGCGCCTGCTTGAAGCAGGCATAAGGCGTGATTCACCACGTTATATATGGGCAGGCCACGAGCATTGCTGGAGTTGCGTCGCACTTGTGACACGACACTAGTAATGCGCCACCCTTCCGACGGGAGATGCGTCACGCATCTGTTTATCCTTGAGCCACGATGCGCCGCATAGTAAATGCGGCGCATCTGTGGTGGCGCAAGGGTAAACCTGCGTGAGGCATCTTACCTGGCGCATCCCTGCTGATTTGCAGGGATGCGTCAGTCGTCATAAAACTCCCCCCAAATCTCCTGATAAACCACACTGCCATTTGCAAAGTGCAAGTTGCCATGGATGTGCCCTCATAACACTGTTAAACTTGTGTAATGACTAACAAGTTGGAGCTTGGGGCATATGGGTAAAATGTATCTATCCTTAGTGCGCCCCAATGTGCAACTTTAGGCTCCCCACTGAAACAACTCCCAAGGAGATAGACAAATGCCATGAATGTAGTTTAACCATGGGCGTAGCCTTTTATTCATCGTCACATCGCATCATAAAGGAATAATAACCATGGTTAAGCATACATTATTGTTATGTCAAAAAAGGATATCAGATCGGCCTAAGACATTGTTATGAGAATACAGGGCGTGAGATCAGTAAAACAACTCAAACATTGTGCAAGCAATAAAACAGTTGGCAACACTTCAGAATGTAAAAGTGCCAGAAAGCCCCTTTTCCATATCTATTGCCCATGCCCTCAACCAAGGGCATCCGGGGCATAACTTAGTGGCAACTTCCCCTCTATCACTGAGTTGGATGGGCAATACCCGCAATTCCACATCCACTAGGGGATCTCATAGGGCTCACTCCATGCCGGGGTACCTGTCACCAGGCAACCCCCCCAAAATGTTCAACTCCAGGCATCCGAGGGAGAAAGGTCCTGGGCCACCAGCAAGTCAGTACCCCCTCCTGCCTGCCCAGTGCCCACACAAAACAACACCCCTCCAAGGTGCAAGTTCAGTAAATCAGTCCAAATTTTAGGAAGCCCCCCTTTTCAGCTGCAAGAAATCCCGCCACAGGGCAAAGAGGTCACTGGCGATCTCACCCTCCGCTCAGCCACCGCCGGAGGGCCTCAGTAATAGCCTCTAAGATAGTGCGACTATCAATGCATCCTTAATCCGACCTGACTTGCCCTGTGACGCGTATACCCCTTGAGAATTGTCAGAACAGGAATATGAATTCCGCCTGGAGCTGAGGGAACTCCTGCTCAGGCTATAAAGAGTCCTCGACTTGCTGGGTTTACAGAAAATAGCCAGCCTCGCACCTTGACCTCGGCAACTCTTTACGTGGGAGGTGGAGCTTTTGCCCTACCACAGGCAAGATTCATGACCAAAGGTCCCTCCAAGCTATAGAAATACCTGACCCCCACATGATAATGTAGTGCAGGCTATCTTAAATATCCAGCACCTGATGTGCTGTCTGTAAATTGTACCTCCCTGCTGCCTCCACCACAAAACACTCCTTAGACGCTGGACCACCTGTCCAATCTAAAACTTATACCGACCCCTCCAGTTATCATGTTCAAGACTAACTGACTCAGTGTGGGCAGCCGCAGCCCGTGCAGGTAACAGCACTGGGGCGGTGGGGCCGCGTAAAGGGGGATTTCGGCGGACAATGCAGAGGGAAAATTAAATAAATAATGAATTTCACTCAGCATCGTCCCTCGAAATACCCCCTTACCCGGCCCCACCGCACCGCCGCTGTTACCTGCACAGACCGCGGCTGCGTGTGGGCCTTTATCCACTATGTGGTGATCACATCGAGGGGATGTGCAGATCCCGAGTTCGTCTTCTACACATATTAACCCCTACCTACCCTATGGTTGAAGAGGTATGCTGGCGGTGCGCAGTGGAGAGAAAGAAGAGGCTGATCCCTTGCCTCGTGATGCTGTATAAGTTGCCGATCCAGGTACGCCAAGTGACGTCACTGGCACCCTGTTCCTGTTAAAAACAGGCGATGGACTCCCTGCTTAGGCTCCAGTCTGTGGGGTGACCAAAGAGCACTCTACTGCTTTTTGCAGGAGGCGCCTGTTCAATATGTGCCAAGTTGGTTGTTGCGTTAGAGGACCAGAGATGTGCTCTGACCATGTCGCGACGACCTTGTCACTGCAGCTGAGCAGGGTGGGAATACAGTCACCATACAAACAAACGTTGGCCCTTCACAGGTGTCTCTTCATAGCTCATGTTTATGGTGCACAGGGCTTTGAGTGAGACATCTCACTAGGCCTTCTGAGGCAGGCTGCCAGGCGAATTGAGCCTTCACCTGCTGCAGCTGATCTGGGTTTATTTTGGGCACCTTTGGTGAAAAGGCAGAGTGGGTTATTTACTAAGAGTTTCAGCCGTAGTTTCCCCCTTTGTAAAACATTGCCAATACACTGAAGGTGCATTTTAAATCACTTTCAGCTAGGAAGGTATTAAAGACTTTCCTGTATCCTAAAATAAATGTTGCCAGCTATCATCCTCGGATGTTAATTTATTAAAGAGCCAGGGGAAGCAGAAGTGAGACCATCAAGGATCATAGAGTGGGTCTCTTGATCATTTAGAGCTTCCATTTGTTGCTGGGGGCTAGGAGGACGGCAGGGAGTGGAAAATGCAGCAACTAAACAGGTCTCAAAGGCCTCAGGTTTCTTTCGGGTCGTGACATGGCTTTCATAACCCATAAGACCTGGGTTGACAAGAGCAATGTCACGGGTACTAAACAGCAAGCCAGGGATAGCAGCTTCTATCTATGACTACCATAAGCTGGTGTCCTCCCAAGCATGTCATCTTCCATCTTTTCCCTCACCAAGAGACTCAACGTCAACAAAACTGCTGAACATGATATGATGGAAATGTGGAAAAGTGGATTTTCCTGATCAGTTATGTCCCCTATCTTGGACCCCAACGGTTCTATATGCATGTTACAAGTACATGTATGTTCTCTCCAGTTCCAGTTTCTAAGACGCAAACATATGTGTGTCTACCGTCAACATGTTCTCTGTCAGATCCGCCATCAATGGGCTGGATATTCGATTCCTTAGTATGAAAGGCCACCGACTTTATATGGCTAAGTTACTCCATTTTTACAGTTCAGGCGAGTAGGCCCGATTCTGTCCTCAAAGCCTTTCCCTGCTCTCTGTCTCTGACAGCTTCAGCTTGAGCTCGCATCTGTATCCATGAACTTTGTCCTACTCCCTGTGCAGCTAACGGTGCCTGCCTCGGCTAGTTTTCGCCTGTCTGCCAAGAAGTTGTATTTCACCTTCGAATTATCTATTTTGCTCTTCAGCCGATGCATTCCTGTCCAGTGATTTAGGTAAACATTTCCTTTAGCTCACAAGCAAAGGACTCAGTCTTTCCGTCCTCCTGCAAGTGATTCATAGCCCTGTTGCCATGGAAAGTTTTCTGCCCCTCGCATCTCATACAGACACTTAGACGCTTGTACACGCACACAGTCAGTATAGAATAGATTCTGTCCGAGAGTCTCTTCCTTGTGGATAACATAGTTCTTTAAACATAGGATGTTAGATATGATTTGGGATTAGGATGACTTGACCCCAGACTTCTCGTCTCCACATGTAGAGCTAAATGTCAAGTCCCCTTCACCCCCTAGTTGCACGTCAATTACACGTCATGCTGCCGCGCGCGCATCTATGCCAAGTATTATCTTATAGATCCACCTATGCCTGATAATTCTAACCAATCATGTTTCTTTTATTCCTTATTACGCCTAGTTTCGATTATGTCACTGTTACGTCATTTTTCTTATCAAATGTTACGCCTTCTACATTCGTTTCATTGTAATGTACTTATTATAAAAATACATGTCTGTTAATAAATTATTGTACTTCACTTCCTGAACCTTCGTGGTGACGGAACCTGAGGGCCGCGACTCGAGTCGGCCATTTTGAATGGAATAAAGCCCATTAGAGAACCTCTTATACCACGGATTCTGCCTCTTGTTATTTTGAGCTATTTACTTTAATTTAAGATTCCGCATGAAATTCAGTCAGGTAATATTTATTTTATTTACCACATAATGGCGCCCGAATAGGGACACTTTCTCATCTCACGCGCCGGCGGTGCGTTGCAGGCCCGGTCTCCTGCCACAGCTGGACGGACCATAAACGCGTACCAGCAGGATTTCCTGTAAGCTCCCTCCGGTCAAGCGGGGGCGACTGAGGCTGCGATCAACCCAGACGAGGCGGTGAGAAGTGCGAAGTATCCCGACCAGAGCCTAGCTGAGAGAGCAAGATCCGAGGTATACAGAGGCCCACCAGGTTTTCCGAAATTCCGACGTCCAGAGGGTCCGATGTCCGCAGTTATCGAGTCCTGTCCATTCTCTGAGGCCTTCCGTTTCAAGGAGCTACTCGGTGAGTACCATCGCCGAGGAGGCGTGTTGACGCGCACATAGGTTGTGCCGGTCAAGACGGATTTGGGTACACAAATCCGGTCTGCACTGTTTAGCAGTGTATATGTACTGTTTAGCAGTATATCAAGTATTCCGAAGTATTCAGTTATTGTTAAGAATTCAGCGTGGTGATTAGTTAGGCAGACTGTCATCATTGTCGATCATTGTTATAATGTTTAATGTTTAATGTTTAAAGTATTCAGAAAATGTCTTGCATATTGTGGTATGAATGACTGTTCATTGTTCACTGTTCATTATTGTGTTTCTCGTATTAAGTAAGTTCAAGAGTAAGTATCAGATCAGTTGTCAATATGCCGCTCTTCTCGAAGTTAAGACAGATTACTACCAGAAAAGGGGTGCTTGAAGAAGCAGTTCCTATTCCTCCTAGAGACACTCCAGGACATTTCATGTACCATAAACATGGCTTAGATGCCATATTGTTTCTTGATCTATGGGTAGATTATACCAAAGGATTACCGGAAAGTCAAAGGTGGCCCATAGCGGGAACCTGGGATGCAGAGTGCATCATGAAAGTGGAGGAAGAGTTATGGAAAAGAAAGGTCAGACAGTCACAGAAAGACGCCGTTGAGTTATGGCGTAAAGAATCTCATAGACGAACAGAAAAAGCACGTAGACAAGAAGAGAGGAGTAAAGAGAGTTCAAATAAAGTTCAAGAAAATCTATTAATTGAGGAAGGTATCCGAGTGAAATCAGAACAAGTAAATAGACAAAGAAATGCTCTTATGAATGGTATGTATCCCCTTCTAGCCGAAGGACTACCTAAGGCTGTTACGGAGGTGCCAAAAGACTTGCCACCCCCATTATTTCCAATTAAGGTACATCCAAAGGGGCATCCCAGAACCGCAGAAGATGTTTTCCTTTCCTCATATCTAGACGATGCAGCCCCCGAGTATGCTAACGCCACACCACATAGACCGTCTGGCGGAGGGATTCAACGTCAGGATCAGGTATCTGTCCCCGTGCAACAGCAAGTCCCGATACAAGCATCGGCAAGCACATCTGTTTCCGCATCTGTTTCCGCAGTCGACTCTACAGGGGTATCGACACCCATAGTTGCTGTATCACGTTCGACGAACCCTTTCACACCCGACGCCCCAGATGGGGCCACGGGAGGTGCTAGCAGTATTTTTACACCACCTAGAATAAATAAACTTGTTTTTCAAGAGTCAGCACATTCACGTACACCTAAGTTCGTAAATGAACGTACGCTTAAGGAACTTCTTGTAAATTGTAGATATGACCCGGTGGTTGGTAAAGAGGACGAAATGGTCCTGGCATCATTACGTATCAGACGAGCCGCAGAGTATTTAGCAAGGTTACCAGGGATGGCTACGCATCTAGATAACATATATCATTTTGTTCAAACAGGACGAGATCCAGGATGTATTAACAGAGCTATGGAATTCCAGAAAGTAGAGATACAAGGGGAACTGTTACGTTTCCTCATAAACTGTGTGATCAGAAATCAAGATCGTCCGGGGGTAGACCGGAATGCAATGCTTATTTTTACAAGATGGAGTCAGAATATATCAGAAGGGAGACACGATAAGCAAAATTGTATAATAGCCATGTGCCGAAAAATACGTAAAGAAATAGAGCGTATTCATGAAGAGAGATTGGGAACAGACGAGTTTGAGCAAGATGAAGTGTCCGAATCAGGGGACTCTGCAAGACAGTCAGAGACCATAGCCTATGTAGGCAGAGGAAGATCTTGTGAAAATACTAGATGTTTTTCTGATCCAATACACTCTGTATGTCCAAATAATAGCAGAACGTATCCGACGCCTGTAATGAATCTGAAGTCTCCTGAACATTCGTTTCAAGCCGCAGATAAAATACTACGAGAACGAAGAGGTTACCACCTCCTCGATTCCATGGATGAGCAAGAATTAGCCAGATCAGCCGTTCACTGGATTGTTAGTCCTGAAAAATACGGTGATGAGACCGTAGCACACACGTTTCTCAACCTCAGTACAGATGAACAACGTTTAGCTGGAATCTATATGATTCAGCAACTCCTCATATTATATAAGAGCCAACATGCTGACCCTGGTCCTTTACCTGATATATTAACGGAACTACTCACGTATAGATGGAAAGGTTCTAGTAACAAGCTAATTAAAGAGATATTAGTGTCACGTAAGCAGTATGTTCTTTTTGTAAGTCCGGATTCTCTCTCCCTGCCCCCCAGAGAAAGAGCACCGTACTTCATGGATAGACAAAATCCTTTACGGGAAGTGCACCCAATAAAAGGCGAAGACAATGAGTTTCACCGTGTATTTGTTTACACACCTATATCAAAAATGGAATTATTAGAAATGAAGAAAGTAGTACCTAGCCATGATAAAGACCCAGCGGGTTTCCACCGAGAAATTAAAGACATGTTACTGATGGGAGAGTACACCTTTCCTGATATTATGACGATTTTAAAAGTGCTTTTGCCTGCTGGCATATATGAAAAACTGAAAGAAAAAGAGTGGGAAGTGGGAGACCAAAAGATAGACTGGACAGCATTAGCAGAGGAAGAAAGGGGCCGAGCCGCAGGTTCAGGGCTCGGGGATAAAGTTAAACTATTACCAGGTTTACTAGTACAGGTACTGCCACGTTTATTAACTACAAAAAAGGAAGATTGGGGTGCAATCACAGCCTGCAAACAAAAGCAAGATGAAGACACAAGCGATTATTATGCTCGATTTGAAAAATGTTTTGGTATAAATAGTGGTATAAAAGCAAGTAGTGACTCATATCCACATTTATTTGTGACAAAATTAGTGGAAAATGCATTACCTCCAGTAAAGAATAGAATATTGAAATTCGAGAGTACCTGGCAAAGTAACACTCCGTCGCAAATGCTACAAATGTTACAGTATCATCACAATAGAATTAGGGATGAACAAGAACACGAGCATAGACGCATGAAGGATACAAAAATGAAAATGCTAGTTTCTCAGACAGTACCAGCAGATGGTCACAAAAAGGGTGTGACACATTCTGGTGATTCTGCAGTTCCTGTAAAAGGAACCTGCAATTACTGTAAACAACTAGGCCATTATGTACATGATTGTCAAGTCCTGAAACGAAATATAGCTACAGGTATTACAAAGGAGAGACCACGATTAGTTAGACAAGATCAGAATGAACAAGGAGCTATGCAGCATGGACAGTCCGTGCCAGTTCAGCAACAGTCTATGCCAGCCTCACAGCAACCCATACAGTTTGTGCCAGCTGCACCACCGTTGCCTGCTACTGCCACACAAACCACAACACAACAAATGTATCAGACTGCACAGTATGAATACCCTGAGTATCAGCGTTACGCATGAACCAGCCTAGAGAGGGAAGTTGACTTACCGCTTATCGAGATTCCGGTAGATCAAGAAGGACCTTATGTACATAGTGAATTATTAGGTCAAGATAGAAAATTCTTACTCGATACAGGGGCAAGTCGAACAACCATAAAACGTAGTGAAGTTCCAGGGGCACCCCTCTCAGGCTCTCAAAATGTTTCCCTTGGTTTTTCAGGAAAACCTATTGTTAATGAAGTATCACAGCCTCTACCACTTACGATAGGACCTTTGACACGAACTACAGATTTATTGCTTACTAAATCATGCCCAGAAAATTTGTTAGGAATTAAAACTCTGAAAGCACTAGGAGCCATAATATGTTGTTCTCCGGAAGGAGTAAGGTTGTTTTTGCGTGATTTTAAAGGTCACTATGTGTCTAGAGACATGGATCCCCGACTACAGATTTTACCAGTACATCTATGGGCACAAGGCCCTACGGATGTTGGCTGCATGAACATTACACCCTATCGAGTTACATTGAAAGCAGGAGTGGTACTACCACGAATGCGACAATACAAGTTACCGCATGATGCTGTAGTGGCTTTGTTGAAAATCATTGATGAGCTAATTGCCCAGGGAGTAGTTGTAGAAACAGACTCCAATGTATGTAATTCACCGATAATTCCGATTCTTAAACGAACTGATCCTACTGCTCCCCCAGTGTACCGATTGGTTATTGATTTGCGTGAACTAAACAAGTGTATTGTACCACAATTCCCTGTGGTCCCTGATATATCATCATTGTTGACAGCAATTGATTCCGAAGCAACATTCTTTACTGTAATCGATCTCAAGAATGCCTTTTTCAGCGTCCCAATAGATCCGGAAAGCCAATACTTGTTCGGATTCAGTTTAAATGGGCGCAGCTTTAAATTCTCACGCGCTCCCCAAGGATTTACAGAAAGCCCCAGCATCTACAGCCAAGCACTGAAACGAGAACTTGACAGTATCCACATGCCAGTCAATACTGCACTGCTTCAATATGTCGATGATCTGCTGATCACCGCGAGAAGCGAGCCAGAATGTGAAAAAGCTTCTCTGACAGTTTTACATTTCCTAGCCGACAAGGGGCACAAGGTGTCCCCTTCTAAGCTGCAATTCTGTGTTCAGCGAGTTATTTATCTTGGTCACTCGCTGTCCAAGGAGGGAAGGCAGCTTACACCTGATCGCATCCAGTTAATTGCTAACATGTCAATACCCCAGACACAAAAGGAGGTGCGGGCTTTCATAGGCCTCACTTCATATTGTAGACAGTGGATCCCTCAGTACGCATTTCTAGCAAAACCACTCATTCAGTTAACCACACAGGAGGCAGCCACGTCGACTGTCCTCCCTTGGACTCAGGAACACACACTAGCTTTTGAGAGCTTAAAGAAAGCTCTATGTCAAGCACCTGTTTTAGCAACACCATGTTATAGCAAACCTTTTACACTCTTTGTTACAGAACGCGAAGGTACTGCCTTATCAGTACTCACTCAGGATCAAGCAGGATCACGCAAGCCATGTGCTTATTTTTCCAGTACATTAGATCCCGTAGCTCAGGCCTTGCCTGCATGCCTGAAATCAGTAGCAGCGACAGCTTTAGCAATCAGACAAAGCGATGCCATAGTATTAGGACACCCATTGACAGTTCAAGTACCACATGCAGTAGAGGTTCTTGTGAACCGAACACAAACGCAACACTTGACCATAGCAAGACTTACCGGTTATGAACTGACATTGTTTCAACCACACATAGAGATCCGACGGTGTAATACATTGAATCCTGCTACACTATTACCTGTAATTGGAACAGACCCACTAGCTCATGATTGTGTTGAAATCATTGAAATAAAGACGAAACCTAGACAAGACTTGACAGACGTTCCATTGTTAGATCCAGACCTGACGTTGTATGTAGACGGATCATGCATGAGAACAAGTAAAGGAGATTTAGTGGCCGCGTATGCAGTCACAACAGACACTGAAGTTATTGAGACACATTGTATAGATATTCTGTCAGCCCAAGCAGCAGAACTTATTGCTCTAACACAAGCCTGTATTCAAGCCACGGACAAGAAAGTCAACATATATACTGATTCACGTTATGCATTTGGAGTCGTACATGACTTCGGAGTGCTTTGGCGGGAGAGGGGTTATTTAACTTCTCATGGAACACATATTCAACACGGGTCCCTCATTCATGCTCTGTTAGACGCGATTCATTTACCGACTGCAATATCGATTATGAAATGCAAAGCACACACGAAGGTTACTGATACCATTTCTCAAGGCAATGATTTAGCTGACAGAACAGCTAAACAGACTGCTCAGAATCGCACATTAGACATGACAAAGCCAATAGTTCAGACACCAACACAGTGTATGACAATTAAGGATCCCACACTTGACGTAATTGACATACAGACACATGCCACAGCAGAAGAAATAAAGAAATGGACTGAACTAGGAGGGATCCAGACAGATCAAGGATGGATGACGAAGGAGAAATCTGTATGGTTTCTCCCCGATTCCATGGTTCAAGCCATTATAGCTACAGTTCACAGTCCAGCACATTTAGGAGAGAAGGCTATGCTAGACAGCATTCAGCACATTTGGTTCAACAAACATTTACGAGCAGCAGCTAAACAAAAAGTTCGTACCTGTATGATATGTTGTCAGTTTAATCCAGGAAAGAGTGTTCCCGTAGAGCAGGGTGGATTTCAGCCTCCTGACCATCCTTTTGAAGTCCTCCAGATGGATTATATTCAGATGGAACGTTGTCGAGGATTCAAATATGTCCTCGTAGTTGTCTGCGCTCTCTCCCGTTGGACAGAGGCGTATCCCGTATCAGATTACACTGCCCCGACTACTGCCAAGCAGCTAGTTCGAGAATTCTTCCCACGGTACGGTTTACCACGTGTTGTATATTCAGATAACGGTCAGCCTTTCTCATCCGAATTAATGAAACATGTCTCACTCTTGTTGGGATATCAGTGGAAATTCCACTGTGTCCGACACCCCGAAGCAGCAGGTCTCGTAGAAAGACATAACCAGACACTGAAAATCAGACTGTCCAAAATATGTAGAGAGAAAGGTGTCGACTGGATAGTAGCATTACCAGTTGCACTCTTTTACATGAGAATGGTAGCACACTCTAGAACAGGGCTATCCCCGTATGAGGTGATCTTTGGTAGACCGCCGAATATGTGGGGGACGCCTATACCACGTAAAATAACTGATGTTGACTGTAATATGCTGACAGATTACCTGGCTTCCTTGATGTCTGCACTACAATCTTCTCGTTCACAGGTAGCTGCAGCCTTTCCCGACAACACTGAGGCGAAACCCCATGACGTGGTCCCCGGGGACTTTGTCCTGGTTCGGAATTTTGATAGGAAAAGCCAATTGGATCCTAGGTGGAAGTTGCCTAAGCAGGTCCTGCTGACGACCAGAACAGCTGTGAAGATCGAAGGACGGAAAGGATGGGTGCATTCCACCCATATAAAAAAATTTCATGGACTACCTTCAGATATAGACACTGTGCCCTGCACTCCCTCACAGACTGATTCAAAACTTCCTTTTGTTGAACTGAATGACTCTCAGTGCTATAAACAGAAACTCAGGTCCAGATCTAAACTGTCGGACGATTTGATTGTTTAAGTCCTCTCCAAGGTGAAGCGGTTGAATCTGTCCCGACATGTATCCCTTAGGTCTGAATCATGTAGAGTCCAGAATCATAATGAAACGACATGCTTATTGTAAATTACTGCGTAACCACTGTATTGTGACATTATTAATTTTGTTTTCCTTGAGTTTTTTAATAGTTATTGCAAGTATATTGTTGCATATGTATTATCCTGTTTCTAAACGTGTTCTCAATATAACTGATGAACATTCTTTTAGTGACCTACCGCCACATGAATTATCCTATAGACTTGCGCTGCGCAATAACACATTCATTAGTATGTTACATCATTCCCATCAGACTAGTAATGCGACCAATTGTTGGGTGTGTGGCCGACTCCCTCCCTATCAGAATAACAAAGGAGTTCTGCCTTTCTTTCCACATCCGTTCACACACAATGGCTCCTGTGGAACATGGTTTAGTTTATTAAATTCCATAGACCCAGACACAGCAGTTTATCAACAACATTGGATATGGGGAAATCTGAATCTAGTTTTATTCAAAGTCTGTCACCCTAATAAGGAGGGTCACCCCAGTAGAACAGGAACTGATTTAGAAAATGAAGTGTATAAATTAGGTAATTTTACACCTAATCTTATGATTCTGAATGTCAAATCCGAAGTTGAACTAATTCTGCCCACTATGTCAGTATTTCCAGTTAAGGGTGAATTATGTGTGAGAAAAGTTGGTTCCATACATATGGGCCATAGCCAATGCGTTACTACAGTAGAATATAGTGATCAAGGTAAATCTTCATTTAGAGCTTCTCGCCATTCCTACTTCATATGTGGTCAGACTGCATATATGCGTCTGCCTCTAGATTGGGATGGTACCTGTTACATAGCATTCCTTTTGCCACCTGTTTTCCTAGCTCCCCCTGATTATTATCGAAATGTTCATTTAGTACACAATAGAGAGCAAAGAGATCTCCCAGTTGTCGATTATACTGAGACAGCATGGGACAAGTATGTAGATTTCAATAAAGGTATCTTTCCCTATATAGGTACTATATCAAATAGTAAGCTGATACGCAGACTCACCAAGACTCTTGAAGCTGTAGTGAACGAGACTATAGCCGCCCTAGGCAATCTGACAGAGGAACAATCAGTGATGAGAATTGTTGTTCTCCAGAATCGTCTTGTCCTTGACGTCATCCTGGCCGATAGGGGCGGAGCTTGTAGGGTCATCGGATCCAGCTGCTGTATATTCATACCAGAAAATTCGCCATCTGTATATAAAGCTATAACACGCCTTCATAAGATTGTAAGCCAGATACACGAGAATCCAGGCACTTGGACGTGGTCCGGGTGGTTTTGGAGTGTGATATCAGCCTGGGGATGGAGAGTTCTATCCTTCCTAGGTATTGGCCTTCTTATGCTCTTCAGTTGTTGTCTATGCCTGCAATGTGGACCAGCGATTTGTGGTCTGTGTGCCACATCGTGTATTCCACATCAAAGTTTTCGCTCAAGATCCCGGAAGAAGAAAGAAGAAGAAATGATGCTCCATGAGCAAATCAATGGAATGATGAAGATTGATGTCTCGTGAAGGGCAAGAAGGGGACAAGGAGGGAATGTGGAAAAGTGGATTTTCCTGATCAGTTATGTCCCCTATCTTGGACCCCAACGGTTCTATATGCATGTTACAAGTACATGTATGTTCTCTCCAGTTCCAGTTTCTAAGACGCAAACATATGTGTGTCTACCGTCAACATGTTCTCTGTCAGATCCGCCATCAATGGGCTGGATATTCGATTCCTTAGTATGAAAGGCCACCGACTTTATATGGCTAAGTTACTCCATTTTTACAGTTCAGGCGAGTAGGCCCGATTCTGTCCTCAAAGCCTTTCCCTGCTCTCTGTCTCTGACAGCTTCAGCTTGAGCTCGCATCTGTATCCATGAACTTTGTCCTACTCCCTGTGCAGCTAACGGTGCCTGCCTCGGCTAGTTTTCGCCTGTCTGCCAAGAAGTTGTATTTCACCTTCGAATTATCTATTTTGCTCTTCAGCCGATGCATTCCTGTCCAGTGATTTAGGTAAACATTTCCTTTAGCTCACAAGCAAAGGACTCAGTCTTTCCGTCCTCCTGCAAGTGATTCATAGCCCTGTTGCCATGGAAAGTTTTCTGCCCCTCGCATCTCATACAGACACTTAGACGCTTGTACACGCACACAGTCAGTATAGAATAGATTCTGTCCGAGAGTCTCTTCCTTGTGGATAACATAGTTCTTTAAACATAGGATGTTAGATATGATTTGGGATTAGGATGACTTGACCCCAGACTTCTCGTCTCCACATGTAGAGCTAAATGTCAAGTCCCCTTCACCCCCTAGTTGCACGTCAATTACACGTCATGCTGCCGCGCGCGCATCTATGCCAAGTATTATCTTATAGATCCACCTATGCCTGATAATTCTAACCAATCATGTTTCTTTTATTCCTTATTACGCCTAGTTTCGATTATGTCACTGTTACGTCATTTTTCTTATCAAATGTTACGCCTTCTACATTCGTTTCATTGTAATGTACTTATTATAAAAATACATGTCTGTTAATAAATTATTGTACTTCACTTCCTGAACCTTCGTGGTGACGGAACCTGAGGGCCGCGACTCGAGTCGGCCATTTTGAATGGAATAAAGCCCATTAGAGAACCTCTTATACCACGGATTCTGCCTCTTGTTATTTTGAGCTATTTACTTTAATTTAAGATTCCGCATGAAATTCAGTCAGGTAATATTTATTTTATTTACCACAGAACGGAAAGACTTTTTAGTGAGGTTTGTTCAAGCATGTAGAGCCTTTGTTCGGGTACAACATGGCATTGTCCAAGGTCAGAGAGTGAGCCAGCTATGGGACACACACACCAATGATGTGATGCATAATATCAGCCGAGTTACTCCTAATAGTGAGTGATCTATACAGAAACAGACCGTGGCCTGGGCATGAGGCAGGATTTCAGAATGTGCTCTTTCGGGTAATATTGTGTGCTGCTTCAGCATTACCTACTGTGCAGAATGTCTTTTCCCAGGAAATGCCATTTGAGAAGCTACAAATGGTTTTTATTGGGTCTGTTTATGGCATGTGAAAGAGAAGGAAGGAAGGGCCCGGCCTATCTGAGACATAGATTGCAAAACTATCAGTAAGACCGTGTCCTGAGATCAAATCACATGAAATTGCTCAGGATTCCTCCATTCCTTAAGGCCAGGATAGGCGGTAGAGCATTCTCGGTTAGAGCAGCGAAGCTCTGGAACGCTATGCCTCTCCACCTCCGCATGACTGAGTTAGAACCGGCCTTCAGGAGAGCTCTAAAAACCTGGCTCTTTAACCTTGCGTAGCTCCTTTGTGCCCTTCTTGCTGTGAATCTGCTACACAAGGGCCGGGACACCTCCGTTGGAGGTAGCCGCGCGCGGAGGTAGCCGCGTGCTTTAAAAATGTAATTTATTATTATTATTATGAGTAGACAGCAGCCTCTACATGGAAGCTGGGGACCACCCCATTGAATGGGTTTGATACAGACCTTAGTGTTTGCTGTATGATAAAATCACTTTGCCGGGCCCTAAAAAGACTCCCGATACCATGCGACACATGATGACACTGTGTGAGTTCTTATCTCTCATAAGGGTTTTGAACATTCAGCTGCATTTGAATAAAGGAAAAGGATTCGAAATTTTGATAAAAGTGAAAGCAAGGGGGCGGAGCATAATGGGAGCTAAGATGGCTTGAATTTGGTAAATCTGATCTGGAGCCCACCATAATACACATGTTCTTACCTCCTGGACGTTTTTACACTTACAGGGGGGTCCCAAATGTGGACGAACCCCTAAAGACTTAGTAAATTGCAGACATTGATGGACCTTGGTATGACAAAGTGGCACAACCTGCGAAAGAGAAGTGTGCATAGTAGAGATAGTGAGGCTGTGTGCCACTTGGCCGCAGACAGCCAGGCCTGAACAGCTTCACCTCTTGTCTGCTGACAACAGGGCTCATTCAAGTGAGTGAAGAGGAGGAAATGGAGTCTAGCATTCAGAACAGCTCTACAGGACCTGACAGCAGAGCACACATACACTTCCACAGGGACAGGAGGAGGAGGCTTTGGTAGAAGATGGTTTCCCAGGCAAAGGAACAGGAAGATGAGCACACCTGCCGACTTGAACAACAATCTCACCATGTGAGGATGGGGCGGGGCATTGGAGGGACGGGGTCTCATGCCAAGAAGTACCTAAGAGGCACTTTTAAACCCCACCCTGCCCCCAAGCTCCCTCCTCCTAAAAATAAAAAGCTTGCTGAGGCTGGTGCCAGTGTCCTGGGGTGTTTTCACACCCCTTAATGGACGCTGGCTGTTCAAAGCCTCCAAAAACATTCTCACCGGGAGACCGTGTGATGGGAGCCAATATTGTGCACCACACGCAGTGGCGGCTCCTCTGCTAAAGTGGAGGAGTGTCACCCCACTGCTCTTTGAGCAGGAAAAATAAAATGATAATAACAAAGTTATTATCATTTTATTTTTCACAGGTTTGGGGTTGGGGCGGGGCGGGGTTGGAGGCACAGGGTGAGGTAGGGTTTACTAACTCCAAGTGGGCATGACTGCTTGGCCAGCTGTCTTGGCCCAGGCAAACAGTCATGCGCACTTTGCATGTTCCCCGCCAGACTGCATTACACATCCTGGTGGGGAACATGCACAGGCCCCCAGTCCCCATCTGAGCGGCGATCAACGGCTCTCAGACCAATCACAAAGCTACATTGCAGCATTGCGATTGGCTTAGGGGAGCCAATCAGGGTTGTGATTGGCTATGGGGAGCCTAGGTGCTTCCTGGTCTGGAGAAGCGGTGGAGAGATGCGGTCGGCGGAAGAGGTAAGTGGTATTTTTAAAAAAAAATTATTTTAAACCACCCAGCCTAACCCCCTTCCCCCGCCCCTCAACCCTCATTCCCTGCCAGCCGTAACTACCCACACAGTGGCACCGTGTGATTTGGCAGGTATGAATGAGCTTTATTGGATATACAGTGACTGAAGTCACGAAATGTGGGACTATATAGAGATCACACAGCTCACTGAATTACATGGAGAGGACTGTCGAAGAAGAGAGTGTGTATGGTAAACCCAGATAATTCAAGTAACTCACATCTGCCTCTGTGAAACACTGAGCAACTTTTTCAAACAGCAGCCGTGTGGCTTAGTAAAGTGATATTTAGACCAAAGCACAGTCAGACATAGCACTTATACTGAGGACAGCAGTTTCTTTAGGGTCGAACCTGCCAGAGCCTGGCTACTGCATGCGCCTCGCTTGCGAGACACTATTGTATACAAAAAGGGCTTGGAGCCCGCCAATTGCTTACCATTTGTTCACTTTAGTGTCCCGCTTCTTTGCAGCCTCCTTGATTGACTAGTGCTGGGCAGACTCATTTCGGTCATTTCACGGACCAAGCACAGATTGAATTAGTTAATCAGTGCCTGTCCGCTCCTTCTGACGTGATTGAGGTACTATTTCTTCCCCATCCCCATCCCACTCTCACTATCTCCTGCTCTCCCCATAGCACTTGCACATAATTTTGTTTTTGCACCAGTGTTTCCTAGAATGCCAAAGAGGGCACATGAGGTCGATATACAGACTGCAGCGCTGGACTCCAAATCACACACAAATGCAGATAAGCAGGAGTCGAAAGCTGCGATCTGCCACGCCACTTAACCATGTTTTATTCCCCCTTCTTTACGTAGTTGCTTTTTTTCTTTTTTCTTTTTTTCCACAGGTGCTTGTAGTATTGCCCCGGAGTGCTGATAAGTGCACACAAGGCAAATTTACAGACCTCTGCATGCAGAACTTGACTCCTTTATTTTTAAGTTCAGAAGTAAATTTATTAAGGAAAATATAAGTCACAATACAAATAACAATATAGCAATATATAGTCAAATGAATGAAATTGTAAACTTCAAAGCAAAATAGTTGGATGTATAAATGAGTTTAGCCTACCTAGAAGGAAAATAATTAATATAAATATGCAAATCAATTAGCGTAAACAAAAGGGGATTACAAGTCATATAAAAAAAATCATAATTCAAAAACAAAATGATCTTGTATATATAAGTACAATGAAGGGAAAGTCATGGAAGTTTAGAAACTTCTTGCTGTACAGGAGTGAGGGTGAAGGAACATCTAGCACTAGCATCAATGAACAATGTGATAGGTAACCATAAATTCAGGCGCTTCGTTGCCATGGAAATCGGATATACAAGAGTAGTGTCTAATCTGTGGTTGTAGCACATGGCATAACACCAAGCTTGATAGGATAATTTGGTAAATTCTTTCCAAATTTTGGTTATCTGCTGAAAAGCGCCTGCCAACAATAGGTCTATCATCTTTATATTTAAATTGCAGTCTGTCCATATAAGGACAAGCTTCCCCCCAAAAAAAATGAGAGACAGAGAAAGAATCTTTGGAATGGAAAATTAAGTTGATTTGAGAACATACCTTTTCCCAAAAAGTGCAGACAAGTGGCATGTAAAAAGTAGATGGTGTAAATCTGCATGTGGGGAGGAACATGTCTAGCAAGCATCCGAAAGATCACCATGTCTTTTATTGAAAGTGACCTGGGTTAGCAAAAGCCTATTATATATAAAAAAAAGAGTGTCTGTGTAGTATAGGCTGCTCTTAAAGACTTTCTGATTTTAGTCCATATTTTATTCCATGTGCCTGTGGACCAATTGACTCCCAAATCCTGTTCCCAAGAGAGTTCCACCTTAGGTTTTTCTCATACAATACACGAGATCTGTAAGTGATTATAAATAACAGATGCTTTGGGGTTGGTTTGTCGTAAAGAATGTAGTTTGTGAACTGAGGAAGGTGTGAGAGGGTTTGAAGGTATGCATTGGGTGCGAGCAATCAGAATAGCTTGTTTCATGAGAAGATATTTAGATTGGAAAGACATTGGTAGGTCGAAGAGACCTCTAACCTGTGCAAAAGACATAAGCTGATCTTGTGTATATAATTGATGTATCCAGATTAAACCGCTCTGCCTCCAGGATTTCCAGTAAAACGGCTTGCTACTTATCAAATCCTGGTGTTATGTCATATTGTGGATCTGGAGAGAGAAGTCCAAGTTTTAGGGTCTAGTGGGGAAGTAGGTTTCAAAATTTTAGATGTATGTTTAATTATGGGAGTCGAGAGGTGTTGTGGTTTGCAAGAAAAGGAGAGACATTCCTGAAATGAAAAAGGAGAGAGAAAAGAAAGTTCAAGTTTAGTCCCAAGAGGACAATCCTCGAAGGAGTTGGAGAGCCATCTTGATGCTTGAAGGAGCAAAAAAGATTTATGATATACAGGAAAGCTAGGGAAGTTAACACCCCCTTCTGACTTAGGATGAATCAATTTTGATAAGGACATGTGTAACTTTTTATTACTCCATAAAAAAAGGACAATAGAGAGTTTTTTTATTAGAAACATTTTAAAGGAATGGATACTGGGATATTAGAAATTGTATAAAGCACTATAGGGGATAGCATCATCTTTATGGTATTGAGACAACCCCACCAAGATAAGTATAGAGGGTGCCATTTAGCGGATAAGAAGGTTATTCTCTGTGTACAATTATCCATGCAGCGTGAAATTGTTCCTGAAATAGAGGGAGTAAAATGTAAACCTAAGTACTTAATGCATTGAGGGCTCCAAGCAAAGTTTGAGATTGCGAAATCATCTTTAAAAGTATATTTTGTTAAAGGTAGTATTTCGCATTTATCTTTATTTAATTTATACCCGGAAACAGCTCCAAAGGAATCGATTTCATGTAGGAATGCGGGGAGAGAAGACTAGGGTTGAGAAATAAATAGTGATATATCATCAGCATATGCCGCCAATTTATATTGAGTGTCATTAGAATTAAATCCATGGATGTCTTTATTTTGACGGATCCGTGACAAAGAGGGTTCTAAGGCTAAGTAAAAAAAAACAGGGATAATGGGCAACCCTGACAAACAACTCTACCAAAATTAAAGTAAGAATATATATTACCATTTGCACATACAGCCACTCTTGGATTTGGATATAAAATTGATATTAAGGAAATTATTTTAGGTCCAAAGCCAAACCATTTAAGAGTTTGAAAAAGGTACGTCCATTCCACTCTTTCAAACGCTTTTTCTGCATCCAATGCTACTGCTGCTAAGGACTGTGAAACATGTGAGGATTTAGATAGAATGTCAAAGAATAAAAGTATTATCTGTGATAAGGGGACCTTTGCCAAATCCCCACTGTTCCCTTCCCAATAAGTCAGGTAAGTGGGCTTCCAAACGTATGGCCAGAGTTTTTGAAACATTTTTGTAATCAACGTTGACTAAAGATATGGGCCGAAAGTTTTTACAATATCTTAAATCCTTCCCTTCCTTTGGAATAAGACAAATGAGAGCTTCTGAGAAAGAGCCTGAGGATTCACCAGAATTCAAAAAAGAGTGCAATAGATTATGTATTTTGGGGATTTATAAAGAAGCAAAATGCGTGAAAAACTCAACAGTAAAACCATCTGGGCCAGGGGCTTTGTCTTTTTTAAGTGTCTGCAATGTGGTAGAGACTTCCTTTTGTGATAGAGCAGATTCTAAAATAGTAAAATCTGGTTGGGTAACAAGTGGCCTCTGGATACCAGATAGAAACTGAGATGTGTGATGTTCTGTGGGAGGGATTTCTGATTTGTAGAGCGCCTTGTAAAATTGAAGACATTCGTTTAAAATGTCATCATCTTTAAATTTTAATATCTGTTGCTCATCTATAATAGACTCTATATTGATTTTGTTATGCTTAACTTTTAAATAATAAGCTAATACTTAGCCAGCTTTGTTCTTTCCCCCATAAAACTTTGCACTTGACTTTAATAAATATGTTTAAGCATTATTCGTCGACTCCTTATTGAACTGAAATTTGACATTTATAAGTTCTGTTAAACAGTCTTTTGACTTTAAGGAATAATAGGAATGGACCAATTTCTTTATCTTGGCTAAGAGGGATGTGGTGAGTTCCTGCGCTTTTTTACGATTTTTGGCGACATAACCAATAATAAAGTATCTAGCTGTTGCCTTAAAAGCATCCCACATCACATGGAAAGGTAAAGCATCGGTGTGATTAAACAAAAAATATTCATTGAAAAAGGAGACAAAAGAGAAAGTGAATACAGGGTCAAAAAGAAGAGCATTATTAAAACGCTATTTACGGGGGGTGTAAGGCTTCTGAAAAATATCTAGCTTCATGGTGGTAGGAGCGTGGTCAGATATTAGAATGGATCCAATATCTGTTGTCATTAATGATTGGTATACATTATGTGATATGAAGAAATAATCTAACCATGATTGAGTATGATGAACTGGAGAGTAATAAGTGTATTCCTTGGTAGTAGGATTGCAAAGTCTCCAAGCATCTATATGCTAATCATGTTTAACAGTTTGTATGAATAGCTTATTAGCCTTATGAGGGACAAAAGAGACCATTGAATTACGGTCTAAAAAGGGGTCGAAAACTTGATTGCAATCACCTGTAAGAATGAAATTGTCATCAATACAATTTGCAATCTGCTGAGCTAATTATTTCTAGAAAGAAGAGTCTCCAGCAGTAGGGGTGTAAACATTTAGTACAGAAACTGAAGCATTACCAATCAAAAGTTTAGTAAACAGCCATCTACCATTGTCATCAGAACATTGTGAAATTAGTTTAACAGAGAGCGATTTACAGCAGAGGGTTAGGACCCCATTGCGTTTACCATCTCCCGGTGAATAAAAAACCTCCCCAACCCATCCTTTTCTTAATTTTAGTGATCCTTCTGCCGTCAAATGGGATTCTTGTAAACAGGCTATGTCCGCCCCCAATTTAGCTAAGTGAGTCAACACCCTTTGCCTCTTAATAAGTGAATGCAAATCTCTGACATTCCAAGAGACAACATTTAAAGACATAAGCTAAATAAAGGAATACAAAGAAGACACTAATCAATGTAAGAATACAAGCAACAAGGAGTATACCAAAAAACAGACCAACTGTATGTAAAATAGATGTTTGTTGGAAAGAAATGCGAATAAAAATAACTATGTAAATTTACATGTGACAGTTGAGGTAAAATGGAAGAAAAGACATTGTGCATAAGACTGAAAAAGAACAATAGGGTAAGAATAAATGAGGGAAGTATAAATGGAAAAGTAGAGGAAAACAATAGAAGGAAAGTGGGTAAGATGAAATAGTATAAAGAAATAAGTTAGAAATAAAAAAGAGAGACGAAGAAGAAAGAAATTGCAGTGAAAAATAGTAGAAGAAAGAAAACTGTACCTAGAGGGAGTCCAAAACATATAAAGGGTGAGGGAGGGTGACTCCACAAGGTGAGGCGGGGAAGACTTCATGATAAACGACTACAAGATGAATAAGTCAGACAATATGAAGAAGAAACCTGTGAGAAGAAAAAATTGGTTAGAGCAATTAAAGCATCTTTGAGTTAAAAGCACTGTAGCTAAACTTTCTAGGGATTAAGATTACCAAATTACAATATGGAACAGTAAAATTCCAGTAAAATAAACAGACGAGTTTCTAAACTGGTAAACACTCTATGAACTATAAGAGTGATACACAAAGTAAATGTAAAAGGTTGTATCTCAGAACTAATCCAGGAAAAGAATCATCTGGAACAGGAGTTAGATAAATCCATCTTTTCCAGGCACTGTGAGTTAAGGAAACTTTTAAGCTTGATCGGATCCTCGTAAGTGACGGTGTTGTTATTAAATGCCACTTTGAACAAGCATGAGTGAAATAAGCCAAATCATGCACCGATGGAACATAGAGCCGGCCTCATTGCCAGAAATACTTTGTGTCTGTCTGCCATAGGCTTTGCATAGTCCTGTGAGAAAAAAAGCTGATTTCAAGATGATGAAATTCACTTCAAGGACCTAACTGCAGATAATACCTTGAGAAGATCAGTGTATTCAAGAAAATAGAGTATAACTCCTCTTGGTTGTCGCATCCTGGAGGACGTCGGATGAAGAGGCCCCAGCCTGTGGGCACATTGAATGCTCAGAATAGTAGTTTCTGGTAAGTTTAGTATCGTCGGCAAGAACGCTTTAAAATAGGATATAGGATCAGAGCCTTCTGAACCCTCTGGCAAACCATATATGCGGAGTTTATTCCGCCTGTTTCTGTTTTCAAGGTTTTCAACCTTTTTCTGTAGAGCTGTGAACTGAGATTGAAGGACTTCAACTTGGGCGCAGGCTGAGCCCAAGGTTTCCACATTTTGCTCAACCTTAGTGATTCTCTCCTCCATCTTTGCCCATCCATCTGTTAAAAATTGTATTTTGGAGTTTGTCTCTTCTACAAATGGGTTCAATGCGCAAATCTCCTCCAGGAGAAGATCCATTGAGACTGACGTGGGTTGTTTTGGCGGAGAAGGAGGATCCTTTTTCAACCGTTTGGTTGATACTTTGGTGACTACAGAAGAAGAAGCAGAGGCACTTTTAGGAGAGGAATTCAAGGAATCATCCATTGTAGCAAGATGATCGTATAGATTCGAACTAGGAGCAGAAGAGCGATTTGTAGGTATCACCAACGATCTTACTGTTTTCAGTCTGCCCATAGGTGGAGTTGCCTGAATCAGAAATTTCTCAGGATATCAGATGAGCGATTGGGACCAATGGCGCTGATAATAGTGAGTATCGCAAATCACAGCTAAACAAAATCTTCAGCTAGAAGGAATGTGTTGCAGAGTCACAGCCTCAGTAATATATAGTTTGAAGCCATGGATGAAAAGAAAACAAAAGGGAGTATTGCTGTAAACCTTGTTTACTGTTAAAAAGATAAGGTTTTCCCTTCAGGATACTCGCGTGAGCATTTCAATCCGTTCAAGGGAACCGCGGGAGGCTCAATTTGGGTGTGCATGTGCGTTTAAAATGGCGGGTCTCTTGCCATCAGAGTCAGTGTCATAGAAGGCAGTAAAGGCTAATGAAGCTTCATAAAATGTGGGGATATCTGAATGAAGAATTATAATCCCTTATTCAAAAGTAAGAAAAAAAAGGCTGATGCAAAATGTAAGAGGCATGCCCTTTCACACGATATTTCTGACAGGAAAAATGCAGGAAATACAACTAACTTGCATTTCAATTATCGTAGGGTATGTCAGAGGAAGAGAAAAAGGCAACAAAGTTACTTTAGTTTCCAGCATTCACGCGTTTCCTGGGAGCACCACGCTGATAATCTCCTTAGACGCGATGTAAAATGTCGGCCATTCACAGAATGGAGCCGCTCCGTAACACGATAAAACAAATGTGTTGCTTACGGGATACACCAGAAGATGAGGAACGTTGCATTCAATGCCTCATCACATTAGAAGTACAGGACCTTCAATTTTACAGCCGTTTGGAAGGTAGGTGCTACGCCAATTCCGCCGTCATCACCACCGCCACGGGAGGATCAGGGATCAGCCACCATCTTCCGTGGGTGCCAGCCAAGCCCCCCCTCAACCCTCCCCCCCCCAGAACTTGACTTCTAATCACACAATTTGACCAGGTGGAAATGTCCTGAGACTAGGCATCCGCACTACCACACTATGACTTTTGAGCCCATACTGGAAATGTTAAAACTGAAACCTCAAGTTCCAGAATACAACGTAAGGCATCCCTAAAAGCTAGAACTGGCTAATAGTGACTCACATGACACAAAGACATTTTACAGTTATAAAATCAAGCTTGTTGTGTAGACAATGACTGAGTGAAAACAAGTAGCATAGCAAAGGACTTTAGATTATTGACATGGGCAGGTTGAGGTGAAATAAGTACTTTGATACTTAATTAGTTTTAGCCATGCTGCAAGGCAAACGAGTTGCTACAAAGCATGGCTAAAAACCATTGCCAAAAGCAATAGCTCTCAAAGGTGAGACCTACTGGCTTTGCCAATGCTTGTTATTTTTTTATAATTGAGTGCACTGTTCCATTTGGGTGCCTGGCACATCTAATTATGGGTGCACCGTGGTGCAACCAGGGATAGCGAGCCTGATATGTGATTTTGGCGTGCATGGTTGCAGATTCTGGATCACCGTTTGTCTTTGCAATTCAAAAGTGTGGCAGCGAGATCCCATGAGCAAGTTTAGGAGCAGGCGTGCACCCACACATGTAAACCCATGTGCTTACAATGGCTAGTCTATTAACAGTATCTTTTACTATCTGCTTAAATTCATGATTGAATAAAAGGAAGGTTGTGGTGAGGGATCTCTTGGTATTTGATCAGAAAGTCAAAGAAAAGAAGGGACTCTCACTAGACATGAATATCAAGTTTGAGGTGTTGTGAATTGATGGCAAATGTGCTGGCTAGGGCAGAGGCACTGAGGAGGGGGTTCTGATGGCTTATAATGGGGGTATTAGGAAGTTGAAAGTTTTGCTGCAACATAAGGAACCATGGCATTATCCACCAGACAAAATGAGTGATCAGACCCTGGAAAATGTAGAGATAATATAACCCATTGAGGGCTTCTTGTGACTAGCACCCCTAATGGTAACCGAGCAGGCTAATGCAAAATCTGTTTCTTTGCTGAATTCAGGGAATGATCACTTCAGTTTTTTTTTGCCTTTAGGACTCTGTACTTTACTACTGGTAAACAGTAGTAAAGTGCCTGTGCTCCCCCTTTCAATAGTGTGCTGGACTTTGGAACTCCCTATTTGGCCTGCTTAAATTCGCTCAATGATGCCTTATGTTCACATATGAAAAAGTAATGTGCCAACAAGGGATTTCGTTTGAAAAATTCTTGTCGTTATTGATTTTTAGAAATTAATTAAGTGGGTAAGTTCTTAACAAATACCAACCCACATGTCAATTGACTGAACCAATCCTCAAAAGAATATGAAATACACACATGGGAAATCTTTTCGTGAAATAATCACAAATCTTTTTATATATCAATTCAATTTAAAAGGAGTACAAATAAACAATTGAATGCGCAATCAATCATGAAAAAGGAGAAAATAAATATTATCCACATTTCATGACAAGACATCTATTCCGAAAAGAGAAAACAGAGATCTATCTCATTCTCAGAGAATAGTCATCAACTGTACAAAATTAACGATATGGAAGTAGATGATGGAGTCGACGTTTCGGTCTTTAATGGCATCAGTCCGTTAGACCATCTTCAGGACAGTAGGCATTGCATTAAAAAGGAAGACCCTTGGATGTTTATACTTAATGCGAAAGAAATAATTCTTTTCGTAACCAGATGGTTTACGCTGGTTCAGGTCCTAGTCCAGTTGTTGACTACAAATTAATGTAGAGGAGTACAAATAAATGTAAAAGAGATGATCCTTCCTTTTATTTTTGGAAGGACATGACACCACCGTGGGGCAACACCATGAATGTGGCACTCTTGTGTGTCAAGAAGGAGGAGACTATCCTTTCTGGTTTATTGTTCTTCTTTTCTTTCTTTCGTAACTCCGCAGAGACAATTTCTGGCCGAGAGTAAGGAAAGCTGAACACCACTCCACACGAAAGACCGTGGTCTTTTGTGTGGAGTGGTGTTCAGCTTTCCTTACTCTCGGCCAGAAATTGTCTCTGCGGAGTTACGAAAGAAAGAAAAGAAGAACAATAAACCAGAAAGGATAGTCTCCTCCTTCTTGACACACAAGAGTGCCACATTCATGGTGTTGCCCCACGGTGGTGTCATGTCCTTCCAAAAATAAAAGGAAGGATCATCTCTTTTACATTTATTTGTACTCCTCTACATTAATTTGTAGTCAACAACTGGACTAGGACCTACCAGCGTAAACCATCTGGTTACGAAAATAATTATTTCTTTCGCATTAAGTATAAACATCCAAGGGTCTTCCTTTTTAATGCAATGCCTACTGTCCTGAAGATGGTCTAACGGATTGATGCCATTAAAGACCGAAACGTCGACTCCATCATCTACTTCCATATCATTAATTTTGTACAGTTGATCACTATTCTCTGAGAGTGAGATAGATCTCTGTTTTCTCTTTTCGGAATAGATGTCTTTTCATGAAATGTGGATAATATTTATTTTCTCCTTTTTCATGATTCATTGCGCATTCAATTCTTTATTTGTACTCCTTTTAAATTGAATTGATATATAAAAAGATTTGTGATTATTTCACGAAAAGATTTCCTGTGTGTGTATTTCAGATTCTTTTGAGGATTGGTTCAGTCAATTGACATATGGGTTGGTATTTGTTAAGAACTTACCCACTTAATTAATTTCTAAAAATCAATAACGACACAAATTTTTCAAACGAAATCCCTTGTTGGCACATTACTTTTTCATTTAACCTGCCCAGCCCTCAAGGGTATATTGGGTCTTTTCCCTACGGTTACATTATGTTCACCTATGGCATTGAAAGTTAAATGTCATGTGGCAGTTGTGTAAATTTACACAACCTGCATGGATAAATAATTAGCCACTGTGCTCTGGCTAAGCTGCAGTTTATATACACTGAAGTGGCCCATGTAGGAAAAGCATATTTATATATCCGTAAAGTGTACTACTTAAGCCGACAGGGAAGGTGCTAATAGATAAAAATAGGGTACATTACCTTGACAGCGAAATAAAAATCCAAAAGCTATTTCTCTACATAAAAGGGATGGAAAACGATTTAAAGCAATTTTCTGTTTAAAACCCGATTTAATGGTGAAATTAGATTTGTGATACCTTAAGCAGAAAAGTAACTTTGTAAAAAATGTACTATAGGCTGCCTGAGCCAGAACTGGCTTAAAATCAGTTCTGCCACTCCTCCAGAGCTGCAATACACATTATTGGCGGGGAGAGTTAATGACCATAGCTCAAGAAACAGTGGCCTGCCTCTCAGCCCATGAAATGCTAGTGGGTGTTAACTGCTGACCACTTAGCTTGGATAAGCTATTTAGAAGTGGACAGGAACAGCTGGAAGAACAAATGACAGCTCTAGCACCACCTCTTTTGAATTGGAGATGCCAAGCAGGGCCTCTCTCATTCATCCTCAGGACTCTTCTAGACAGTTGGCTTTCAGCGCTGGTAAGGGGGAAAGTGTTTTGACCCTCGCAGGTAGGGGAATGACCACATAGCTGAAGACAGGCCTGTTTGGTGGCAACTGGGTCACGCCATATTGGAACTGGTGATCTTGGAGAAATGTACAGTAAGGCAAAGAGGAAATTCTGCAAAAAAAGGGGTGGGAGAATGTGAAAAAAGTGATTAACTTTGACGGCAGAATTTCTCCAATCACCAGTGGACAGAATAAATCTGGCGCCTCCACCACCACATCCTCAAAACATTCCAGATTCCAGTTGAAGATGAAGGCCCTGCTGGAAAAAGAATTCAGACTTCTGACTCCTGCAGGAATAGGAGAGGTCACAAGAGTCCTGAATGATACTGGCAACCAGAAGTTATAACTACTCTCCAAGGCTCAAGTAGTTGACCTCCTGTTTACCTGCTTCCGGGACACAAAACGCAGAAGGACTCCTGACCCCCGAGAGTATCCAGCTGACTAACGAGGAGTAGACCCTCTAGGAGATTTGGTAGAAGTGAGACCTGGTGCCCATAAGCTTGCCTTGAGGAGCCACGGGTTGAAGGACTAGAAAGAAGAAGCTTTCCTAGCAGTTGCAAACTAAGTCTGAAGGTAAAACCTTTCACCAGGACAATCCACTTGGTGCATCAGATCTCTGCTCCATTGGAGTCAGTCTGAAATTGTGCCTAGGTGCCGGTGCACCATGGACTGTTGCTTATCCATATTGGTTGGCTTTTTCTAGGCGCTGTTTGCCTTTAAACTGTAAAAATTCATATTTTCAGGTTTTCTTAAACTATTGGAATGATTTTGGTTTCCTTTGCTAATTAAGATTTTATTTTTTTGACAAAATTTGTATGGGAATTTTAATGTGTTATGTTCTGTACTTGATACTTGTGGTACAGCTTAAACTTAGCATGCACTTTGCTGAGGATTACCTGCTGATTTACCATAGCTACGAGGGGTGGAGCAGAGATTCTCTCAGAACTGCACTCTGACCTATCTAGAGTGGGTTTATTGAATTGGCAGGAGTCCTTCCACTCAAAATTAATAACCCTATTTGTGAGATATTGATACAAGTAAAAGGTGCAAATGTATTTAGCACTGCTTGGCAAAGATTTACATGACTACCCGCTCGAGGTCCCACAATGCTCTCCATCCTCCCACTGCTGACCATCACTTGTAAGGGCAGAAGTAAAATGGAACAATAGAGAGGGTGGAAAACTAGAGAGAGGAAAAGACAGAAAAAGAGGACAATGACTAGAAAGAGATGATACAACATTGAAAAGAGACTACATAAATCTATCTCTGAATGCACAGGAGAGAGCAGGAAGGAGTTGAGGAAGCCAGCACCAGGAGCTTACAGACCTATGAACAGCACAGGCCCCACAGAAGACGTCAACCAAACCACGATGATGAGAGACACCACAGGGAATCAGAGGTGAGAAGGAGGATGCATAGTGCCACGATGAGCAGAATAGCTGTGCGGTCCTGCCTCATGATGTCCCGGTCCCGCCATGGCCCAAGGAAGGGTCGTGGCTTTCCAGGTGGACATGTGATGAACCGAAAAAGGGTCAGGCAGGTGTGGGAGGGGAAAAATCTGGCCCAAAGCAATAGCCCATAGAAACGGCAGGGGGAAGGGGGTTAACTGAGGGTAACTTAAAAAGGAGAAGACACTGCACAAGTAGCTTAAAAAGCATTACAAATAAAGAAGCTTCCAGAAAAAAACCCTGAAGCAGGGATGGGAACTCTCACAGTATAAGGGTGGTACTGAGAGAAGGTTATTATTAAACCAGTAAGAGGGAAAGGGGGTGAGTTAACAAGAAGTAACAAACAAGTTGAAGGTAATACAAAGGAAACACAACAGTCGTAAATAAGATGCCCCTAGCTGTCTGGTCAAGTGAATGACAAGGAAAAGAAAGATTATTCAAGACATTCTTTAAACTATTCATTTACACATACGAGTCAAGGAGGTCATGTAAATCAGTTTGGGCAGGGAAAAGGGTGTGGCCGGACACTACATCATATTGCAGAAAAGTTTGCTCCTTTCCATCATGATACATGCAGTCCATGATTTGTTCTCCCCTCAGTGTTGACTGTAGTGTCACACTACAGTTAACACTGGGGGAGCGCAAATCATGGACTGGATGTACCATAATACAAAGGAGTAAACTTTTCTGGGATATGTAATGTCCGGCCACACCCTTTTCCCTGCCCAAATTGGTTTTCTTGACCTCCTCTACTCTTTATCACACGTTCCTAATGTTCCTTTTTGTAAAAATGTATATTCCGGCTCATTGATTACACATCATCCGGCCCGAGCCGGAGAGTACAGCTGGAGCCGGAGAGTGTGGCCCGGGTGAGGAGAGTACGGCCTGGGTGTGGGCGAGTATGGCCCGGGTGCTAAGATTCCGGTCCGACTGCGGACGTGAAGATACGATTCGTAAATGACCTCTGGGAATACCAAAAGTTGTAAAGTTAGACTTTTGTCTTAGATTGCCTTTGTGAATCAGGCCCATGGTTTGTAGCCTAGCGTGAGATTTCATCAAATAATGCATAGATTACTTAAGCGATTTAGTGGAATAAAATATTCCACTGAATAAAGATGTAGTGTAAGCTGAGTGGGATGAGTGTATTGCAGTGAAAAGTCGTCATGGATTGAAAACCTATTTTAAGAGAAGAGTGGGTAAATATTTATAATGAGGATGAAATATTCAGCAAGTTCAAAAGCTATCTCCAAAGGGTTTAGCCAAATAAATCCTAAATTGATAATGAGAACAAGGATGAATTACCATTTGCAAATTAGTTTCAGATTTTGTAAGGGAGAGAGTTGTAGAATAAGGCCACGAGGAATGTATTAGTATTTGTAAGCTGACAGAGAATGTTAAGGATCTGTCTGTTGCTTGGCATTACTGGTTAAAATGTTGTAAGAGATCATTTAATTGGGTTCCTGACAAAGTAAGAATTTGCCTATAATGACATGGCACTTTAGGAAATGAGCGGAGTTTGGGTAGCTGGCAGATTGACACTGAGTATATGATAAGGAGTGTTGAGAAAAGATTGAACACAAAGCCATATTACTGATAATTGAGAGGAGCTCAATTCGGTGTGAATTAAGAAATGTATATGTGGCATGATATTAAACATAAATTTACATCTCTTTCCCACCCTGATGAAAATAAATTGGTAGAAAGCATCAGTATTGTTTAGGGAGGCCATGTGAAAAATGAAGGTAAGCAGTTGAATTTTTTTTTTTTAAATAGTATGAAAGCAATTCTACTCAAGGTTGTCACCATTTGAGCTAGTAGCCAATAGAACTCCTAATTGGAAGTTCTTGACGGCTTGGGGAAAAGGGCGGGAAAGCATCAGAACAGTTAGTGAGGTCTGAAAAGGCAACAAATGGAACCACTGCTGATGTACACAGCAAGTATAACAAAAGTCATGATTGTAAGAGTGTAATGTACAGGAAGGACCATCAAATAGGACAGTATGTGAGGATGTGGTTGTCTGTGGCTTGCACTCACTTCTTTAAACTCAACTAGTGTAGATGTGCAATGCATCAAACTACCCGATCGTACGTACATTCAGAAGAAGGAAAGGCTGGTTGTGTAAATGGGGCTGACCCCTAAGAGGTGTTGCTTTTTCGCTGGACACGCAATGTAAGATGGCAGAGTTCAGTCAAGGAAACTACATGTCGTAGGACTTCTATGAGCTTTGAAAACTATAGCAGACATTTTGAATTCACAGAGTAGAAGTTTCTTGTGGTGCAGTGATTCTTGATACTCATTTGAAAAACATAGTGGCTGTAGCCGGCACCTTGTTGCTAGAGTTATGAGAAACTTTGCAGCCTAGTGATATCCATTTGAGAGAAGTGTAGAAAGGAACTATCCATAAGTAGGCATTTTGAGTTTATCTCAAAGTACTATTTTCAGGAGACATCCATTTAAGGATTATGAATTTGTATATTCTGCACCTTCTTATTTCTACACCAGGAATGAAATGGATCCTCATTTCTTAACAGCCTTTGCTAACCTTTCTTTGCTACGTGTATGGTATTAAGGTATTGACATATGTTAGGGAGGTGACTATTATTGTCAAGTGAACTCTTTCATATTAATGTGCATTTATTATGTTGCAGTTTCTGAACCCGTCACTTTGAAAATAACTGGAATCACAGAGTATGACTGCATGACACAAAACGTAGTTGATGTAGTAAAACAAAACGTAATAGCCCTGAATACCCTTGACATTTATTTCATAGTACTCCAGCTCCAGGAAGACACAGCATTTCATCAAACATTAGAGAGTTGGTGACACAGAGATGTACTATAGGAACATACAATAATACAAATCTGGTACAATAGCAAGATTGATTAAACACTAAAGACTTTCTCTCTTATCCTATTCCTCTTTCCCATTATTCGGAGAGGAATGGAAACGTACATTGCTCTCATTGCATCCTAACTGCAAGGTTAGTATTTTCTGATAGAGGGGAAAGAAAGGAGATGGGTACAGAAAGGAAACACACAACTGATAAACCAAGACATTAATTGAGATTAGTTGTAAATCAGTCAAATTATAGTATGGCACAGCTTGTCATACAGTTTACCCTGACAGACTGAAGACAAGATCTTAGAGAGGAAAATGAAGAGAGGATTGAAAGCAATGTAGGAGAACTGTGGAAAAAGAAAGCTCATAACTTGTGGATGAAATCTTGCAACAGAGGGTAAATACTTCTGCGATGAAAATGGTTAGCAAAGTAATTACATTGTTCCAGAAAGGAAAGTCGATGGTGGGGCTCGGCTGGAGAAGAAAATTAAATGGATTAAAGTTGTTGCTAGATGTTGGTGTGTCAGTGATGAACGTGTTCCAAGAAAGTTGGAACTTTATTGTGGCGTTCAAAGCATATTTGAGTGAGACAGGCATAACAAGTACTTCAGCCGTTTTCTGGTTTTCTCACTATTTAACCTTAGTAAAGGTTGGGGTACAGCATATAAAGTTTCTGCAAACATTGGTGAAGCGCTTCTATCTCTTTCATCAAACTATATCCATGTTGTTTGATTTTAATTTTTTTAAAGCACGACTTTTGCCCTATGGCGTCTTGGCGCAATCTGTAGTGTGAAGGAGGAAGCCAGCATTTAAAGTCTACAGAGGGAAAGTAAACAACCATGTTTTCAGTGACTTTCTGAAAGCCAGGAAGTTAGAAATATTCTTTAAGTGCTCAGGCGTTTGGTTCCAGAGGCAGGGGGTAACATTAGAAAAGCTTCTCCGTTCCCAAGAGTCTTTGAGAATGAAAGGAACAGACACTTTCTTGGCTGTCGATGGGTGCAATGATCTGTTTGGAGTGTACCATGAAAATTATTTTTAAGAAAGTCAGGGCCTTGAAGATAGAGAGCTTTATGGATAATACAGAGTTTTGTTTTTAACAAGCAGCGGACTTCCTCCCTAGCTTTGGTAATGGGTTCAAACTTTTAAATCTTTTTCAGGACCCTAACTGCTGCATTTTGCAGTCTCTGGAGTCTTCCCAAAATGCAGTGCTGGGCTCCCACATAGAGGGCATTACAATAATCTAGCTTCAATAGTGCTAGAGAAGTGACCACTGTCTTCTGTAGGTGGAATGGTTAGAAAGGAAGAATTTTCCTCAAACATTTTAAAATATGGAAGAATGAAGAAGTCAAGTGATTAGTATGGTCCCTAAAAGAGAGATTAGCGTCAAAAATGATTCCAAGATTCCTTGTTTTAACTGCTGAGACTGGAATATAGCCCATGGCTTGAGACCACCAAGAATTGTTTCAGAAGGAGATATCCCACCCGAAGAGGGGAACCTCTGTCTTTTCACAGTTTGATTTGTGAGAATGGGAGCTCATCCAGTTGAAAATAGCACTAACATATTCGTTGACGCGAGAAGCCACCTCTTCAATTATATTATTTATGAGAACTATAATTTGAGTGTCGTCAGCATAAGATACTGCAGAAAAACCGCATGACCTTATCAATCCCATAAGAAAGGCCACATATATGTTGAATAGGGTAGGACTTAATGAAGAACCTTGCGGAACACTACAAGGCATGGAGAATGACTTAGACCAAAAATCTCCCATATTGATCATTTGTTTCCTTTCATCCAAAAAGGAACAGAGTAGCTTGAAGCAGAGCTTTGGACACCTATCTACAACAAATATTGGTTCACAAAATTGTGGCTTACTGGTTCAAAGGCGGAGGATAGGTCCAAAAGGACCACTGCAGCCTTATCTCCACGATCAAGAATTACCCTGACCTCCTCTGGGACTGTGACCAACGCAGTTTCCGTACTATGGGCTTTCTTTTTTAACTTTCTTTTTCCATTTTAGTATGTTACAGCGATGCAAACATGAGCGCTCACTGTCATTGTTGCATTGAACTGGATCATGCAATGATGTCGACCATATACACATCAAAGTGTTGAGGAACAAAAGGGAACGAGGAGATAAATTAACGTTTGTAAATACAGTCCCAGTGGAATGTCCACGCCCTCAAGAGGTGAACGCTCGCCTCCAGCAGCCCAATTCTTAGCCCTCCCGCATAAAGGAGCAATTCCCAACAAATGCACATAATCAGGACGAACAACGTCGGCAGATTGCATAAAGGCATTTGATAACATGTTATTGTGGTGTACAACCCAATCTTCGCACTCCGGTCGGGACTATACCTTGTTCGAGTTGAGAGCCAGTGGTCTGGTGTGTAGCCCCCGTATAGGCCCTGAATGGTCCCCAGATGTCTTTGGGATGTGAGGAGCGTGGCAATGTGGTGGAGTAAACTTTGCTGTTAGTGTTGCAGAATGCTAGGCTGTTCATCCAGCTTTGTAACGTGGGAACTGTTTTGCGGCCCCAGTATAGCACGATTTCCCTTTTGGCCAGCAGCAAACTAAGGGAGGCAACCCTACGAATTCCTTTGGGGAAGTTTACCACATAGCCCAGCAATGCAATCTCGGGCGTGGGGACGAGAGTCAATTCTGTCATGTCTCCCAGCGTCTCGTGTACTGCCTATCAATATGACTGTATTTTGGGACATATCCACGTGAGATGGGAAAAATCAGCGTATGGAACATTACATTTATGACAGTTGTGTGGTCTAGATGGGTTAAACCGGTGAGGTCTGGCCGGGGTGACGTACATTCTATGCAGGAATGTAAAATGGAGCAGTTTATGACGGCTGTTTAAAGAGACTTCTTTCGTTACTGTACAACATTTGACCCATTGGTCTTTGTGATGGTGCGCCCTAAGTCATCTTCACAGTCTTTGCGGATCTTGTCGTCAGTGACCAGAATGATGTCTGAGCATGCCTTGTATAGCTTGGATATGAGGTGAATCCCTCCCGGGCTCTCGATGACCATGGAGAGTGAGGTGAATGAATCTGGTTCAATGGGAAAACCAGGCAGAGAGGTCCACAGTGCCGAACGGATTCGTCCCAGCATGAAGCGATCCATGAACATGGCATGGCAGAAGCGTTCCTCGTCCGCCACAGAGAAGACATGTCCATTAGGGAACAAGTCCCACGTCAAATTTGACAAATGTGTGCTGCACCAGTCTCTCCTTGTCATAGGCTGCAATAGGGCATTGGGGATGGGTAAAGCCGATGAGTATAGTGTAGAAGTGACTGTGACCTGCCTCAGTTTCTCCCAACTGAGTGTATGTCGGTGGGGTCTCTGGGTATAGCCTTAGGTAACACTATGGAGAGCTTCCCAGGCAGTACGAAATCAGCTTCGGGACAGAGAAATGGGATCCTGGCTTCTGGGTGGAACCAAGCAAAGGTGTAGCTGCATTGCGCCACTAAATAGTATAACTGAAAATCGGGTACACCGAACCCACCTCTTTCATACGGCAGTGTCAGCACTTGACAACGCATGCGGGCTTGTCTGTGCCCCCCAACCAATCTGATAAGATGTGAGCATAATGTTAAAAAGAAACTGTTCGGAAGGGGTATGGGGATGTTATTAAAAAGAGATAAAAATTTGGGGAGCACAATCATCTTGATAATTGCTACTCTGCCAGCGATGGATATCGGCAATCGCAGCCATCCCTCCACCTGAGCCTCGAGGGCTTTGATTGCTTGACCGTAATTGAGGTGGAGAATGTGAGTTGTGTCCAAATGGAAATGGAGGCCCAAATACTTAATGGAGTCAGTGCACCATTCAAGGGGTAATTCACACTCCCACTGCAGTGTGCATGAGGTTAAGGGGAAAATAACCGACTTGTGCCAGTTGATGCCCAGGCCAGAATGCTGTCCAAATCTGATTATTTCCCTATTAAGTGGTTACAAGTTGACATGGGGTTCCCTTACATAAAGAATCATGTTGTCTGTGTAGAGTGAGACCAAAAGAGGGCCAGTGTTGAATTGTAGGCCCCTCTGTATGTGCTTCTCCTGAAAATGTCGGATTAAGGGGTCCATGGCGTGAATGAATAATAATGGAGACAGGGGACAGCCCTGCCGAGTGCCATGGGATAGAGAGAAGGGTCGGGAGAGTGTACCGTTCAGGCATAGTCTTGGGGTCGGGTGATTGTACAATAATTCAGTGGTGGCAATAAATCCCTCAGGCATTACCATGCGGCGCATGACAGACATGAAAAAGGGCCACTCTAGGGAGTTGAATGCCTTTTCCGTGTCCAACAAGATGGCGACTGCAGGGACCTCAGGATTAATCCTGTGTAGAATTGAGAATAGCGTCCTAAGATTCAGTGAAGTGGATCGTCGAGGGACAAAGCCAGATTGGGCCGGGGAGATAATGAATTCCATTAGGAGAGACAAGCGCATAGCGAGAACCTAGGCCAGAATTTTATAGTCTAAATTTAGTAAGGACAGGGGTCGGTATGACCCACTTAGAGACGGGTCCCTGCCAGGTTTGGGAAGTAGTATGATGACAGCCTCACGAAGGGTAGGGGGTAGGATTTGCCTTTCGAGGGCTTCCGCATATACCTCAATCAATTGAGGCACCAGTTGGTCTTTATATGACTTATAAAAATCCCCTGTAAAGCCGTCCAGACCAGGGGCTGAGGAGCCTCTAAGGGCCATGATGGCACCAATGACCTCGTCCTCTGAGATCGGTTCAGCCAACAATTCCTGCATATTCTTCTTTAGATAGACCAAAGCGATCTCAACCAGGTATGCTTCTTGTGCAGTGGGGTCGTGTCCTACTCTAGAAGTGTAGTGAGGTATAATAGTTGAGGAGTTTGTTGCTGATTTCCGAGGTGTCTGTGAGTATCTGGTCAGTGGAAGATCTCAACTCAGTGATATAAGCTTTGCTGTATAGGGGACAAAGACACTCACCTTCGCCATAGCGACGTGCGGTGCGATACTTACCTAAAGAAAGTATCTTGCGATCTGCAGACTCCCTATATTCAGTGAGGAGGGCAAGCCGGCGCTTGGTCGCTTCTGGATAGGAGCTGTTTATTGGGTCGCTATCAATGTCCCTCAGGTCTCGTTCCAGACGAGAGAGTGCAGCTACCAGCAGTAGGTCAGAGTCCAACTTAATAAGCTGGGCATGTAAGGAAAGAAAGAATTCCGGGGAGTCAGTGTTCGGGGCATAGACACATACCAGGGCGACACCATGATCCTGTGACAATTGTGTATCTACCCTCGCTATCCCCAATAGTGGAGTCAAGACTGAAAGGCACCCTTTTATGGATAATAATTGCTGTGCCACGGGAATAATTGCTGAAGTTGGAGAAATATCTGTGTGTGCCCCAACTTGAGGCAAAAAGTGCGGGGTCCGATTTGGACAAGTGTGTCTCCTGTAAAAAAACAATGTCAATGCTGTGTCGTAGCAGATAGTGAATGACATGCCTCCTCTTGGAGTTGTCATTGAGTCCTCTGACATTCCAAGACAGCAGGGACAAACCAGAGGGACCACTAATATTACCTAGCTGGGCCATCTAACGGTCTTGACATCTGTGGCCAGACTAGTCAATCGTTGATAAATGTGAAATTGGACAGTGAGCATAACAGTAAATAACTTAGAATGTCTGTGCAAGAAAAACTCGCACCCCCTCACTCCCCACCCACCCTCACCACAAGAAAGGTGAGGCGTAAACCCCCGCATAAAACAAAACATGATATACCAAGCAACTTTAAGCAGGAATGAAAAATCCCTATATCGATATATCCGTATCACTAGAAACAGAGCAAAGGTATACACCATGAGGGGTGGCAATGCCACTCCAGTCGACCAGCCATCTGAAACATTTCGTATTAACAAGTGTTATTATCCCCATCTAGTTAGAGTAACAAAGGAACAATGGACAATATGGTGAAGTCAGCCAGTGGCTGCATTTGAAAAAAGGTCCATGCTTGCGTTGGAGCCGCTGCACGGCGGAGAGGATTTGGCCCCATCAGCAAGCGTCTGGTTGTTGTTTTACTTGTGTACTTGGCAGAATTCTTGCACCTCAGTCAGGGTGTCGAAAATGCGGGCCCATCCATTGGCATCGAATCGTAATCTGGCAGGGTAGAGTATGCCATACCTCAGACCCAAGATTCTTAGGGTGGCCTTAACCCCATTGTAATTTTGATGGGCCTCTTGCACCGTGAGTGTGAAGTCTGGATATAACGCTAGTTGAGAGCCTTGCCATGTGGTGTCTCCGCGTTCTCTGGCGAGGCATAGTGCAGTGTCACGGTCCTGAAAGTTCATGATACGTGCGATGATGCGTCTTGGAGGGCAGCCCGGATTGGGCCGTGGGCCCAGGGTGGGGTGAGTGCGCTCCACCACAAAACCAGGTGTAAAGGACTCCCTCCCAAACATGTCAGCAAGCAAGGTCTCGACAAAGAGGTCAAGGCGACCAGTGGTGGTGGTCTCCGGCACCCCTAAAATGCAGATGTTGTTCCGTCTGCTGCGCCTCGAGGTCCTCGTTCTTAATCACCACGTCCTTGAGGATGCGCTCCACATGCTCTAATCTTTTGAGGGACTGCGCAGTGCCATCCTCAATGTCGGAGATGTGCGCCTCAGCCACGTTGAATTTTAGCCCCCATGCTCTCTAGACTCTTGTCCAGGGTGTCAAATCACCCATACAATGCCCTGAACCCCGCTTTCATCTCCTGCAGCAGTGACAAGGATTGTCTGGCTAGCATGACACTTCTAAAGAGTTTTTGTATATTAGGGCTAGCACTCCACCTCGTTTACCTTTTCTATCAAGTTGACGATCAGATATTCTGCAGGTAAAGCAGTGATAATGTCTGGGTCAGCAGATGTGTCACCCCAGGTTTCTGTGAGAAACATAATATCAGGGCTGTGCGATTCTAAATGTTTATATAGCTCATACATATGTTTTATCATTGAACGAGTTTGGCCTATGGTAAGAATAGCGGGTTGGATGATTGTGAGGGCTGTCCTCATTCTCGGTTTCTTCATAAATGCTCCAAAGCAAGTTGCTGTGCCAGATAGTTGCACACCGGAGTGTAGGAACTAAATTAATAATTCTGTACAATTTAAGTGCAAATTGGGGAGCAGCAGTGTAGAACTTTCAGGTTACAGTCCAGAAAATCAATAAAGAATAACAGCCAGGCTCATCTTCATATTACATACCCTAAAAAACTATAATCAAGCTATAATATCTCCTGAAATACTTGGTTAAATGCTGGAGACATTCATTAACCCTTCATTGTTGCTTTATGCCACCAAATTAATGGTGGTGTCTAATCATTGATCAATGTCTGTAGACAAATGCAGTATCAACATTACAAACTCAATGTATTGTGAGCAGTGTATAGTGCTCTTCATCAGGAGTGTAGAAATTATTTTTTATTTGTAATAAATCAATTTAATATTTTTGAAAAAACACAAACAAGGGCAAAAAGACAGTGTAAGCTCCAATATAGAAGTGTGCCTAAGGATTGAAACGTGCAGTTCAGTTTTTCAAACATGTAGGGCCGACCCATGGGCGTGAGCTTCCTCCATGTCCAAAGGATGATTGTACGATCTGTGGGCCTCAGAGTGGGCGTCAAATAAATGTTCTTGTAAGAATATCACATCACTTCCTTTCAGGAACACAATATAGGTCGAGCAAAGACTGTCTTTGTCGTTTACCAATCACAAAATATTCACCTATCGAATGTAGGTATATAATCCAAATGTATTCCCTTTGTAATCAAGTATTTCCTCTGTTGCCCTTCTCATTAATGCTTACATTTTTTAAAATCTGAAAATCCAGTTGCACTACTCTGTGTACCTTTCCCTTTAAAATAAGCTGTCACTGTATGGGTTAAGTTGTGTGTATGGGGTTTCTCTGTTGACCATTGAGTGGGATTTAATTTTTTTATTTGGTCTTTCCAACATAAATGAGCTCACATGAGCATTTTAAAACCTACATACAGCGCGTGTACTGTTATATGTACAGAATTGCTTCATTTGGATTTCTTCTCGAGTGTACCATTATAGAGAATTATCAGACTCAATAAAATTCCCACAATGGGACCATTATAAATGGGGCTGAGAACCCTTCTTTGTACATGACTCCAAGTCCTTTGGAATGGCTTGGAGGAAAAAATAACTGATTTTGTCAAATCATCTCAGAAGTTAAATCGCGCCACGCCCAAACACTGAAGTTCTCTTAAAGGTCATTTGAATACAGAGACCCTTTGAATCATTTCCCAATGCTTACAAATACATTGTTGGATTCGGATACTCTGAGTTTGTTTTTTATGCAAAATAGGTTTCTGCATTTTTTCCGTATGTTCCTAACAAAGTGACAACTTTCTACTCCTTGAGCTGACTTTTCAACTAGTGCTTATCACACATTATCCTTGGTCCATCTCTAAAGAAACGCCCTTAACATCCTAAGGACCACAGAGTGCTTCAGTCTATCAGATTAGACAACACACAATCCATCAGACTGCCCAGAGCTACAGCTAATACCACACCAGAGGGCTGTGCGTGTTCCAACTCCCTAGAAATTGGAGGATGGGGCAGAAAGTCTTTCGGTTTCACCACTCGCTCTATTAAGGAAGACTTGTTTCTCCCCTGCAGAGTAAAAAACACAAAACCCTCTGTATTTCTTAATCAGCATTTGTTTGGAAACCCCTCTAATATTAGTATAGCTTTGCATTGCTGATGGTGACTACACTGTCTAAGAGCATGCCTAAGACTTTGACAAAGGTGAAAAGATAAAATGCTAATGGTAAGTGTGAAAACGCAGTATATATTTTGCAATATGAAGCTAGAGGGTACTTCAGCACAATAAAAACACACTTAATGGAATACATAATCTAAACAAGTTAAAAGTGGTGGACATCAAATATTTGGAGAAATATGTAAATTCAATGGGCCTTTTGGACTTCTCTTTTTTTTTTAAAACATTTACTACAAGCAAAAACAAAAACAAATAAATCATTAAATAAAGTTGACGTGGTGGAAAACTAAGGTCCGAAAAAACTATTGGTAAAGGCAGTAGGTTTGCTGTTCAAATATGAGCACTGACAAAAGCAAAAAAATGATGGCTGCTGAAGTGCAAGGGGCTAATTTATAGTTTGACGCATGGTACTCCATCCAGCAGGGTGGCAAAGGACATGATCTCGGCCACCCCGATGGACTACCGTCTGACAAATTTAGAGATGATCTCACACCCAGCATTCATCTGTGTACATTGGAAGGAACCAATGTCACAGTGGTGCCTTTCAATGTTCAAAACCTTTGGGGGTGGCTACCGTCTGTTTTGACGATTGCTCACCCAACTTTTAAAAAACATTTTTAAACTAGCTCCCAAAGCAAGAATTTGTTTAACAAAAAAACTAATGACCCCCCCCAATTCCCTAGCACACTGTTTTTTCTCGCAGTGGGTGGGACATTATTTCTTTTCTGTCCCTCACCACCAGGTTGTGCATTACACCATTGCACCATCCACTCTAATAGTGCCTGCTGTGCAATGTCCCTCCTCCAATGGCCCACAATGCATTGGGCCATCGAAGGAACAAAAACTTTAAGGTTCACTCATCAATAAATAAGGCGGACAGACTAGGGGTTTGGCGGAAAGGGTACTCTGTTGCATTTGGGATGGAATATCCTATGCGCAAACTCTAAATTGGCCTCTAAATGTTCCTCTTCAGTTACTGGTGTGTTTAGTCACTCAATGCCTCATCATACAGTCTGTGATTCATAATTGCACAAATGCATCCATTCATCAACCCACCAACACATTCTAGCAATCCACTCACTCACCAACCACAATAAAACACACGCCCACAAACTCCAAAAGCATTGACAAGGTAAATTAATCATTAAAAGTAGAAAAAGAAAACATTGTCACTGCTTAAAAGTGGTGTGCTTGTGCTTACAATAAAAATAAAAAAGTAAAAAATGAAACATAGCAGTGTGGGGCCATTTTGGAATTGTATTGTGCGTAGTGCATACACGGTGTAATAACAATCCAACCCTAAAGCCTATTGGCCTTAAAATACACTTTTTACAATAAATATGTTGGGTTTACTGCCTTTGTCATAGCTTTTCATAATAAATGGATCTAGGCTTATGAGAGCTAGGAAACATTTACCAATCAAACGATCAGGCCTATATGCCTGTGTCACCATAGCCAGCTTAGACCTATTGTAACGAGCACATGCTTGCCTACAGACGAGCGATAGTATTAAAATGATAAACAGATACAAAAGTACAACAAGCAAAACAAAATGCAACATTGACAATGATAACCACAGCAACCTCCAGGGTAACCAACACCAAAGCCCTTAACTAGTATGAATATGTGTGCGAGTCCATGTAATGAAATACCTCGGTACAGGCTTTAGCATGCTGTATTAACAAGTCACCAAATACCTATTTCATTTACAATATAGTTTTCCCAATAAATATGTTAGGCCTACTGCCTTTGTCATAACATTATTTGATAACGAGATCAGACTTGAGCAGTGGCTTGTCACCTTAACAAGCCCAGGTCTCTCTATACTGAGCATAAAACATTGGTCAATACAAGCATTGTTTTTCAGAGGAAGCACACAAGATATGCTCAGTTAAAAGCTTCTGGAGAAGAAGATCATCGTGTGGATGCAGAGTAAGTCTCTTTCTCAATATTGCTTATTAAAGCTCTTTTTTTTCTCGTCATCAGATTAGGTAAAGAAGCAGCAGTGTCATGACAGACCTAAACAAGCATTTGCAATGTTTGTACGAGGTCTCGCATTTGTGAGAGCTAGAGCTAATGGCAGTGTAAATTAAAATGTTGTTTTCCCATGTGTTTTGGTTTGGGGTGGAGTGGATGTATGTAGTGTGGAGTGGAATTATGTAGTTTGAATTGGAATTGTTAGTTGTGGAATTGTGTGGAGTGTTTTTTTGTAGTGGAATAATGTGGCATGGTGTGCAGTGTAATTTTGCCAAACCGAAAATCATCATTTCTTTGTGCATACAATGCATGAACGAGATAGTTAAATGTGTGACAACAGGGTGCTTCTCAGATGCACCCAAACAGCCAGTAGAAATAAGTGATACTGAAATATCCAAGATGTTTTGGCCAATGTAGCAAGCTAAACTGAATGTGCCTAAGACGAAGGAGCCAGAAGCTGATGGAAGGGGAATCAAAGCCCCTTGGAATATGTTTAGAAGTTGAGATACCTCATGTGTTTTGCAACAGAATTAAATTGGGTTTCTTAGAGTTATTAATTGTGGCAGAAATAATAAACTCTCATAAAATGGATGCCTCGTGTTCTGTCCTTTGTGTGCAGCCAAGTGCACTGTTTATCAAAGAAGTGATATATAACCTTCGCTCTTTTCATGGACAGTCCTGTGAAAGTGGGGAAGAAAGGCAGCATGACATTGTGTAGAATTGAAAAAGCAGCCACTTCAACACAAAACAGTCCAGGTTTCAATAAGCAACTATGTCTGTCCCGTGCAATGATTTACTGGCAACGTCAGCGATGGCTGAATCATTTGTAAATTCATCAAGTGAAGTTTATTTTAGAAACCGAGATACTAGCGCGGGTGGTGGGAGGTGGGGTGTCCTGGGCACAGGAACTGGGAGGGGACTGGGGAGTGAAACAAAATGTACCCGCGAGATTATTCAAACAATGACCTCACTGGAGAAAAGTTCAAGCGGGAGTAGAAAAAAGATTAGCTCTGCAGGAAGCCGTCTGCGTTGCCTCCTCCCCACGGGGCGTTTCATTGAGGAAATTGCCCTGAATGAAAGTGCATACTTTTATACCGCACTGTTCCGAAGTGCTACCCGTTTTGACCAAGCGGGGAACTGGGTCAACGGGAAGTTAAGAGCTTTGCCCAGGCTCATCCTAATTAGATTAATTATAGAATCCGGGAACACTACTTCATTTTCATATACTTTTCCGGTCATCAGTTTAGGAGGGCAGGGTGTTTGGTCCCTAAAGTGCCCAGTTTATGATGCGGAAAGCTGGTTTCCAACACTGCCTTCAGTTCTTTAACAAAAATATATAGCGTGACTCCTCAATATGTATACATAGAAATGTATAAAATAGTGTTATTCATCTTTTTCACTTGGTTTTTGTGGCTTATGTTTAACCAGACCCCGCCCACCACACTCTCCTCTGAATAACACACCCTGTTCCATAGGCTGCTGCTTCAATGGCCATGTGCTGCGTCACACTTTCTGCTGCTGTCTCCGGAGCTAGGTCTGCCTCATATCAAGTACCGAAAAATACAAGCATTGACTAAGCCAATTAATTAGCTTTTGTACAACATGGCCAGCAGCAGTGCGAGTGCCAATAAGACACAGAGAAAGGACGGCATGGCAGTAACAGTGCAAACTTCACTCACACACAAAAAAGGGACAGCTGTGTAACCTTCCCCCATGCACAGACCAAATGCATTGCTGGCAGCAGAAATATATTACTTTCAACAAGCATAGCACAGGTAACAAAGCATAGGTATTGCAGCCGCCGTTCAAGCGTTAATCACACACACGAGTGCAGTCCTTGCAGTGATAGTACAAACTTATGCCACACAGAGGTCAAGCACAAGAGGGTCAGCATCAGTACATAGTACCGTGATACCCTCTACAGTACATGCAGCAGCAGTATAAGTGTAATGGCACATACAGTAGAGGTGCAAGATAGTCGAATTCTCCCTTCATACTGCAATTGCAAGGTGATCCTACATTTGCAAGGGACGCAGATCCTGCGAGGTTAGGACAGTCCCCGTGCTGATATCTGATTGGATGCCAACACTTCAACCAGGAAGTGTTGTCAGCCATTTGGGACTCAGCCTAGTACCAAAACAAACGTTAAAAAAGAAAAGGAGACAGGGTAGGTATTCCCTGCCCTTCAAGCTCTGGTGCAGGAGTCCCCCAGGTACCATGTAAGGGCAAAAAACATTTTTTACATTTTTGCTGTAAAATCAGGACAGAGATCTGAATCCACAGGGGATTAAATGTCCGGTCTCCTGCGCTTGTTTCTTTTTCAGCCCCTGGGTGGGCCAGGTTCCGGAGTATCCATTTCATTAACAAACAGGGAGGTGGTGCATGCAGCCCCCTTTCCCAAGTCCAGTTTGAACCCTGGGACCAACACCTCCCTTGGGTCTATAAATTATAAAAGAGGGGGTGGGGCTTGTGGCCCCACTCTTTCTTAGTAATTGCACCCGGGTTCTCTACCGCCCCAGGGCACAAAACAACTGAAAAAAGAGAGGGGGGCTGCATTGTACTCCTCCCGGGCTATATACAGTCGCAGGGACCACCACCTCACCGAAGCCGGCCCGTGCATGCTAAAGAAGGAGGACTGCATGGCCCCCCTTTTGGAGCCATTAATGGCCCTAGGGACTTCCACCCCCCAGGGCCGGCTCCTGCTATCTCCCAAGGTGCCCACTCTTAGGAGAAAGCAGTTCGCTTTCACTTGGTGGGAGATGTGACAGCTCCCACCAAGTGAGAGCAAAAACTAACTCCGCTCCCAGAAAGCAGAACCTGTCAGACTGCTCCTGCTTGCTGGGAGCGTATTTTTCATCTGGCAGAGAAACAGGTGATACAATTGCTCCCACATGCAGTGTGCTGAATATTTAGCAGGTCCCTGCACACAGGAACAATGCCGGCTCATGCAGTGGGCGGGGAGCTGACCGGGACCCCAGGGGCCTTTAGGCTCTTCCCATGGTCCCCAAAGATACATGCTGTGTGCCCTGGTACAAGTGGCCTGGCCCCAGGGACAAGGTCCCCAGGGACGTATGTGGTCAGGGGGCTGCATGGTCCCCCTCCTACTCTAAAGAATGTATTTGGCCTCAGGGGGCTGGTGGTCTCCATGGTCCAGGGGGTCCACACAACCCCACCTAATTTTTAAATGAGCCCTACATACCTGCCAAGTTTTCAAAGCCCTTATATCAGACATGTTCACATCTATTTTATTATGTGTGACAATTTGAGTAAAAAGCACCATCTTTTGCAGAAAGGGAAGTTCTTGAAGTTGCAGTGAAACAGCTGCACCACCCTGGACTGCATATGGATGGCCATTAGAACATCTCTTTTATTAAGGCACGGTTGTACTGTGGGCCAGGCAACAATTCATCACAGCAGACATTTTACAATGCTATATGATGGAGACAAAAAGTGGTCGAGGTCTGGCCTCAGATGTGTGGCTAACACAAGGTGGGTTAACCTCTGAGGTGTGTGATCTGTCCCACACTCTCTGCAGGCTGCAATGTACAGCAGGACTGGCTCAGTGCACACAGACGGTCAAGTGCTGCCAGAGAGCACTGCAGGCAGATGAACTAATCACTGAGGGCAACTTAGTAAATAAGACTAGAGTTATGGATTGGGCACAGTCTATCTGTAACAAGCAAAGACTATGTCGGAAACACAGTAAAGGTGTAATAAGCATGGATGTAGCCGATGTATAATGATTAAGTAGGTTTATTAGATCTCTTGTTCAGGTTTACAGAAGAATCAGCTCTTTAGTATATTAATAATCAAAGCCCCACCAGGAGCAGCTCCCTTGCTGCTCAGCCCAATCTCCCAACTGACATCCATCCACAAGCATCCCCAACATTCTCACATTGCATCACACACCAACATTCTATTATTCATCCACATTGGCTGAGCAGCAAGACAGGTAAGCGTGGAAGGTACATAGCACCCAAACCCGGATACCACACACCTTCCCCCTTAAAGGAACGCAACAAATGAAAATACAAGCATAGAGCATAGTCATTGTAAAATTGAAACTTACAGTAAAACCATAAATCAATCCAATTCAAATAAACAAAGAATGTCACATCACATGACCACCTCTTCCCCCTTTAAGTATCATATTGACAATAAATAAATCTTGCGCCAGCATTTTTAAACAATAACAATAATTGATTTCTATGTCACCAACGGAACACACTAGTTGGCCAGACCAGTATATTGATGGTAACAGAGAAACGAAAAATGAAATTCAATAGCACAAGGAATTACTCACATTAAAAACAATTCATAGGTAGTAAATAAATAGGTGTGAAGTCACTCACAGGTACCATGTGAAAGCGAAAAAACACCTATAGAAAATCATAGCTAATAGCTACTACCCAACCTAAAAAAAACAATTCCTATAAAGAAACTTATGAACAACATGTAAGAATCATGTAGGTGACTAATCCACGGCAGTATTTTAAGTAAAAGTCACATTCTAAGTACTATATAAAATAATATGTAGGAAACAGATGGGTGACGAATCCACAGGCACTAAATTAAATAAAGGTGGACGGTCACATGCTCATATACACGCGCATGGCACTGTACATTAAATACACTTAAATTCATGCGCTAAAGATCACATAGTCAGAGGACTATTGAAAAGTATTTTAAATCCATAACACTGTCCTTACCAAAACTTGCGAAAACCAAAACGCTGTAAGGAAATCCATTTAAACAAATCCACGTAACGGTGGCATGTCATATAAGCATGAAGCTATCACAATCTAAACATTTAACCAATCCACGCGCTATAAATATGCATAAGTGCACAAGTGGAAACAATCAAATACATGTTACACCTGTAACTCTAACCAGAAACAGTGAATACAATTCCACGTACAAATATTCACACTATGGTGCGAATGCAAACAATTAAATTACAACTGGACATTCGCATAAACAAGATATGCATGTCGTTTTAGATCACCCATGTTGAACTAAGAAAATTTAAAACAGTACCCGGATTGAAATACGAAGTTCAAATGACGAATAGTGATCGCTAAATGAATAAAATCAGGCATTCCGGGGACCTTGCAGTACTTCCACACTGCTGGATAAGGCACAGAAATTGATGACAGAACATCCAAGGAGTGCGTGAGTGAGGCTTCTGACTGAAAAGCATGAAGGTTGAAAATTTTATTCGAAGCAAAGATGGCGGCACGCTTTTCACGTCGTGCGGGGAGGTTGAAGGCAAGACGACGCATCCATAACTACTGCGCATCTTTGTTGACGTTGTAGAAGCGTCACAGCAAATGATGAAGCATCTCAGGAATGACGTGCCCATGCGAGGCTGCTCGCGCAAATGGAACGTGCTGGCTGAAGGCACGAGACACATTTGAATGAACTGGTGGCGGTTCAACTGCCTCGATGGTAAGAAAAATATTAATATTATACCTAACATCCAAGTTGAATATAGCCAAGCAGGGTCAGCCAAGGTTGAAAGCCTCCAGCGCAAAGTTGAATAAATAAAGCAGAGAATCGAAAAAATACTGACTAAATGAAACTTGCTTCAGGGCAGCGAACCGGGAAATATGACAACAAAATCGTAGACATGTAGCAATTAAAACACTGCAGTCGAGGAAATCCATTGCTGCTGTTAATTAAAGTTGTAGGGCTTAGCTACAGTTTTAGCTCACCGTGTTGGTAAATCCTCACGTCTGTAGCTGCTGGTAAACCATTGCAGCGCTGGGGAATCCTTTTCCCTGATGACCGTCATGAGAAAGTAAAACGAGGAAGTTAATTCCCTTAAACGTAACTCCTCCATTAGGTGGCAGCACGCAACTCTTTCTCCGAATTCATCACACAGATGCAGACCAGCAATCACTGACCCGGTAGACATTTCTTGTCCCGGTTCTGATTTCCTTCCTCAATTCTGTCTCTCTGACGGATGAAGGAAGGCAGCAAAGCAGGATCTGTGGGTAGGAAATTTCAGTAGTCCCTGACGCAACATTCTCACATTGCATCACACACCAACATTCTATTATTCATCCACATTGGCTGAGCAGCAAGACAGGTAAGCGTGGAAGGTACATAGCACCCAAACCCGGATACCACAAAAGGACTTGGACAAGGACTGGGAACTGGGTAGAAAACGTACAGTGCACAGAAAGAGTAGTACATTGCTGCCCAGGATCACACAGGGAGTCAGAGGAGAAAAAATAGATCCATAGGGGAAGCCTTACAAGATGGCTAAGACTCAGAAAGGAAGGGCACTCACATGCCAATTTAGCATTAAAACTAACTACACCCAGGACGGACGTGCAAGACATATACATAATACAACATTAACAATAAAGGGAATGTGGGGTAAAGCACTCAGGAGCTCCACACGGTAAGACTGAAGCTCAGTAAGTTCCTCACCCACAATTGCTGTTACAGATACTAAGTGAAAATACCCACATATAGGATATGTATGCAAAGGCAGGGTCTGTGGAGCTTATACCTATCGTGATGTTATAAATGTAACTCAAAGAGATTACTCACAGTGAACAAGAAACACCACCTAGGTAGTCAGCTGTGCCCACGGATCCTGGTGATCAAACAGGAACACACCAGGCAGTAACAGCAAAGGGGTAGAACTAAACACAAGCACAATAGACAAGGAGCGAGCAAGGAGGATTGCTTACCAGGAAAGGAAGGAAATCACAGGGCACACTTGGCAGAAAGCCCGTAACAAACATACAAAACAAGACAGCAGAATAGAAAGACAGCAAACTAGAACTGGAACCAAGGAAATGGGAAGAAAGGCAGGGACTGGAAAAGGATATACAGAAGGGGAGGCTACGAGGGTATGCTAGAATAGTGCAAGTTCAGGAATCAAGAAAACAAAGTAGCAAAGAAGGCAGGGCTGGGGCAGGAACAAGAATTGAGCTAAGGCTCAGGAGTCAAGGTAGCACTGCAGACAGTGCTGGTTCAAGAACAGGGAATTACTAAAGCTTCAGGAGTCAAGGTAGCACTGAGGGCAGTGCCAGTTCAAGAAAACTGGAAATAGCTACAGCTCAGAAAATAGGGAATCAAGAGAACACTGCAAGCAGTGCAAATCAGGAACAAGAAATAGCTGAAGCCCAGGAACAAAGAATAACTATAGCTCAGGAACTCAGCGAACAAGGTAGCACTACAGGCCGTGCTAATTCAGGTACAAGGAATAGCTATAACTCAGGAAACAAGGTAGCACTGCAGGCAGTGAGTGCTAATTTGGGCACAAGGAATAGCTATAGCTCAGGAATCAAGGAACCTCAAAAGTTCAGGAAACAAGGATCGGTCTCACCGGAAAACAGCTACAATGACCAACACTGGACTGAAGGGAGCTGGGGCTAAAAGGAGCTCACAGAAATCATATGCAGCAGGTGTGAGCAGGCTGGCAGCAGCCAACCACACCTGAACTGGATTCCTCCACCCATCCTTGGCCTGCAGGGGTGGAGATGGAGCAGTGAGCAGGGAATACTAGGTACTGGAGTTTCCAGAATGAGCAGGCTGGCTTCCACAAAACCCGGCATGGATTGGGAATGGATTGCAATTTGCAAGTAGAATCTAAATGGCTGGAAGTCAGTATCTACATGAAGGGGAGGGTCAGGAAGCTTATTAGACCACTGAAAAGCCCCACTATTTGGCCCCCTGGTGGTGGGTACGAGAGCACAGGGAGTGAATTGTGACAAAACTACATGAATAGGCAGCATAAATGTAGGTACACAGAGAATATAATGAATGGACGTATGGACAAACAAGGCAGTAGAAAGGGAACATACATACATTTATATCTAGAGAGAGAGAGGTACAGGTAGGGAGAGGTGCTATTGGCTGGTGGATATGTTTGTGACCATCTGCTGCTTTTCTTATGCAATTGACATTCAGCAGAATTATTGATACAAGAGCGTCCCTCGTTTCCCACTTGGGGTGCATCACACACTGAGGACATCCCGGGGGGGGGGGGGCTAACGAGGGGCCCACCATTGATTGTACTCAAATATTACTACTCAATACTTCACCACACCCTTCCGGTATATGTGGCTAGGACGTATCCGTGTGTTCGCATTATGCCTTTGGGCTCTCACATATCATTGTGCAGCAGGTGATAAGCTGGGCCTTGCATGCCACCTACTCGCCAAAACTCATTTGTTATGTCCCAAGATATCCAAGTTGTATGTAGTAGGAGTCAAAGTGAAACAAAGTGTAAAATCCAGGTTATCTGTGGCTCCTAGAAATTGGAATGAAGATTCAGGCACTCCATACATTTTCTATAGCACGAGGCTTTACGACATGCCTTTGTTTTAAAATAATATTGCTTAGGGTTTCGGTAATGTTTTATTAATTTTATCACGTACAAGGGCTGAAAGAGCTCTTGGAATTGTGTGACAATGTGGTGCTTGTGCGGGAATGACTAACAATTTTCGTAAGTCTTACCCTTGATGAGTGTACCCACCACGCAGGGAGGACTAGGCGCTCCATTTTCCGGAAACAGAAACAATATAAAGTGCACACTCAATTTATTTCACTAGTCATTTTACTAGCTAGGCGGAGTGTGGCCATGCACTGGCATTCCCCCACAGGTCCCCCGCTCGCGGCATGGGTGGGAGCAATAAACAAATGGGCTTCAGCAGAGAAAGAAGCGTTGTGGGAGGAGGAGGTGAGGGGGATACGCAAGCACCCCATCTCCATGGAGTGGGCCCTATTACTACACCGATTCAAGCAATCGACACCTGGTGAGGACCCAGGCGGGGGCGTGCACGCGCCAACGGACCCACAGCCACAAGTTCAGACCACAAACGCACTTACCAGATCTCCCCCGGTAGCGCGATCATACTGCTGTCAGTAGCACCACACACCACGTCACATTAGACGGCCGAATGATGGAGCCAGACCGATCGAAATCCACCTCCAACAGCACACAGCTGTATTGATTAACGAGACACATAACACCCTGACGCCTCATCCGACATCTGATATCAGTACTCGGAAATTCCATGAACCATTCCCCAGTTTTTTATACCCCTGTTCTATGCGGCATGCACATAGCCTAAGACCCCAATGTTAACAAAATGTCTATCGACCAACCCCTTTTTCTGGATAGCGCTATACTGTGATATGAGATGTAACATGCAATCCAACTGAATGTATTCTATCTTTCCTATTTGTCATGGTAAACTATAAATGCCAATAAAAATATGTTTTAAAAAAAAATAAGTTTTACCCTTGATGAGTGGCACTTGGCAAGGCTGGCCCCAAAGAGGTTATGTTTCACGGGGCAAATGTAAGCCGGGAAGCACTTACAAATATAAACATAGCAGGTTCCCCAGTTAAAGCTCCATGTCAGTAAAGCACAAATGACCCTAACTTCTAAACTAAAAGTGTGTTTCCTCTCATATTCCTCATTGAAAAATAATCTGAAATCCTTAATGGAGGTGACTCCATCGTTGATCCATTGGGGCGCAATCTGATCTGGGATGACTGTGACAAATGATTTCTTTTTCTCCACCTCCTGGTGAGAGCAGAGTCCATGATTCTCCCTTTTAATTAAAATGAGTATGTAAATGCCCAAAATCACCTGCAAGCTCCACCCATTAAGCCACACCCCATTTCCCATTTTCCTTAGTAGTATGTAAAGGTCTTCTCGTCTTTTCCCATGTTGATGGACAGCTTACCAAAAGGCTGCTGAGCGCGTTTCCCACCAATTTGGTGATGTGTAATTGATGCAGAGGAACATGAGGACATCTCCACCAAACAAAGAGGTGTTGAATTCAATTAGTTTAGGGGAAGTTCCCCTGTTTGGTGGAGATTCACCTCTTTGCAGTCTCTTCGTCTTCTCTTGACAAGGATTCGGGTTATCACAGATTTGTGAATGAAGACGCCTGAGGAACAATCACATTGCCGAAATTACATGCACTTTTCGTGGTCCATTACTCAGCTGTAGTATAGTATATGCACAAGACATTTACCTAATGAGGTAGCACTTACTAGTTAACCAAATAAAAGTACTCAAGTTGGGTAGACGTTTTTGACAAAACTAGGGACTCTTCTTGGAAAAAATGAGGTTTCATTCTGGCCCTGCTGCTGATTTCACAGAAATAAACCTTAACGGGAAGCACTTACAAATATAAACATAGCAGGTTCCCCAATTGAAGCTTCACTTCAGTAAAGCACAAATTATCCTAACTTCTTAGGCTTGGCGAAGGCAAAGCAAGTGTGTTCACTCTTGTATTCCACATTGAATAACTATATGAAATCCTTATTGGAGGTGAATTCATCATTGATCTATTGGAGCACAATCTGATGTGTGGTGACTGTAATGAGTGGTTTCTTTCTTGTTTTCTCCTTGCAAGAGTAGAGTCCATAGTTCTCCCTTTTCAACACCCTAAGTATTCAAATTCCCAGAATCCATAGCACCACTCACATACTCACAGACATGCACTCACACATCCACTCATAGACCCACACATGCCCTCACAGACCCATTCACACACCCACTCAGATACTCACATAGGCACTCACAGACCCACTCACAGACACACACAGGCACTCACACACATGCTCACAGACCCACACAGACACACGCCTATTTGCACACTCACTCAGGCACTCACAGACCAACTCACAGACCCACACAGGCACTTCAAAGGTGACAGGTTACAGTTAGGATTACAAAGTTTAAAAAATGTAAGAATTACCTGGAAAAAAATAAAGGTTACAGGGACATTATAGTATGAAACAGAATTTTTAAAAACCTTAGAAACTCACTGAAAAAACCAAAGGTTACAGCGACGTGATAGTTAGGCTAAAGGATTCATTCATACAAACCCAATGAAATTCAGTGGCTATCGTTACCCGAGCTGACTAGAACGTATGCCCTCACAATGCACTGCTTATGACCTCATATATTACATCACTCATGACATGGTCAGTTACATCACTGACATCTCGAATGACATCACTGATGACATCATCCACAGAACCACTCATATACCTACTTATTCCCCCATAGAACATCTCATACACCCACTATAACACAACCACTCACATACCCATTCACAGACCTATACAAGCACACTCACACACACCCACTCACTGGCCCATAGACATAGAGCCACTCACATATCCACTCACTCATACTGCCACTCAGATAACCACTAACTCAACCATACAACCACTCATGCACCCACTCACTCACCCATACATCCACTGACACACTGAGTCAGTCACCTATAAAGCTACTCGCACACCTACTCACTCAACCAGTCACTCACTCACCAATAGTTACTCACACACCCACTCACTTACTCATACATAGTCTAACACATTTGCTCAGTCACCTATACAGTCACTAACACAAGCATACACTCATCCAGACACTCTCGCATTTACTCCCTCAACCAATCACTCACACACCCATACAACACTTATGTACCCACTCACTCACTCATACAGCCACTCACACACCCATCACTCACCTATACGGCCTCTCAGATACCCAGTCACTCACCCATACACCACTGACACACCCATTCACACAGCCACACAGTCACTCATTCACCCATAACAAGGCTCATACACCCATAGAGTCACTCAAAAACCTACTCGCACATGGATACACCCAGTCACACAGCCACTCACATAATATGTATTTCAAATAGTGTAACTCGTTATTAGTACACAAAGTTTACTAATTTAACATTTGTAGTATCTTACTATTTATCTTTAACACTCAGAAAACTTAGAAAACACTCACAATAACTGGATGATGTCATTAGTGATGTCATTTGTGATGTCATCAATGATGCCACTGACCATGTCATGAGTGATGTAATATGTGAGGTCATAAAAAGTGTCTTGTGGCGGCGTAAGTCATAGTTAGCTCAGGTAACTATAACTACTGAATTTCTATGGTTTTGTATGAGTGAAATCTGCGCCTAACTTTAACTCCCTGTAAACTTCGTTTTTTTCAGTGAATATATATATATTTTAACTTACCTTTCAAATACTTAAATTTTCGTTATAGAGGCATGCATGGTAACGCCATATCTGTGGTAAAAAAATGCGTGGTCAAGACAAGCATGGTGAAGACGTAATGTAAGCGTTGCGAAGGTAATACGTGTTTCCGGCTTCATTCTAAAGGCTGTTTGCAGTACTACTTTACGAAGTCCAAAATGACTTTGTGAATAGGCTACAGTGTTTAGGCTTTTTTCTACAATTATTTCTATGCCATGAGTTGTTCAGTCCTGGATTAATGCAAAGAGTGTGGCAAAGCAAGCTTCTTATAAAACTACAAGCTCAATGAAGATGAGGATTTTTTAACCACCAAAATAGCACCATAGTTGAACATGCTGGTCTCCAGGTCTATCCGTTTCTCTCCAGATCCCAAGATGACAAAGAGGAAGTGTCAGTTTAAGTTGTTGACCTGTTATTAGGGATCCTGGGATCTGATCAAGGCATCATCACTTAGCTAAGTGTGTGATGTTGGTCGACAGTACTTCATCTCCATGCTTTTCCATTTTCGTTTATGTACATAAACCCTGACTAATATGATTCACTATAATAATAAACGATCATCAGGACAACTAGATTTGCATTGCATGTGCATACTACCAGGCCAAACTCTTGCTATAGGTAGACTGAAAGATTATAGACTGGATAAAAAAGCAGATGGCAACCTCCTCAGACAGCCCAATAAGAGGATGGCTACCCGGTGGACTCCCACAAATCTGGATGAGATGAAGAAGTTTTTGGGTTTGACTTCTTTGATGGGCTTGATAAGGAAGCCGTCCCTGGCTTCATATTGGTCTACCAGTCCCTTGATGGCAACAGACATATTTCCTGCAATTATGAGTCGGGATCGGTATTTACTTTTGCTTCGGATGCTGCATTTTGTTGATAATGCTTTGGCGTTGACACGAGATAACCCTGACTGTGACCGTCTTTTTAAGATTTGGCCTATTCTTGATCACTTTGTAGATCGATTTTCAGAGATCTATACTCCAGGCAAAGAAATATCTCTTGATGAGTCTTTGATCCTGTTCAAGGGCTGTTTGGTTTTTAGGCAGTACATTCCTAGCAAGAGGGCACGTTATGGAATTAAGATGTATATGTTGCCTGAGAGTTGGACAGGATATGCCTATAGTTTCCGGGTGTACACTGGTAGGGATCCCACTATTGACCCCCCTGGTTGTCCGTCCACTTTTGGAGTTTCTGAGAAAATTGTGTGGAACTTGCTAGAGGACTGTTTAAAAGAGGCCACCATTTGTACCTTGATAACTTCTACAATGCTGTGCAATTGTTTAAAGAATTTTTCAAAGTGGACACTTTTGCTTGTGGGACAATCCGCTCTAACCGTAAAGGTTACCCAAAAGAGCTTGTTTGCAAAAAGCTTCAGAGGGGACAGTGCAGTGCCTTGCGTTGTGAGGAACTGCTAGCTGTGAAATTTGTGGACAGGAGGGATGTGTACATGCTGACTATCATTCATGATGCGAGTACTCCACCTGTGACTGTTTGGGGTCAGGCTGCTGAAGTGCGCAAACCTGTGTGCATTGTAGACTACAATATGCACATGGGTGGTGTTGATAGAGTGGATCAGAGGTTGGAACCTTACACTGCTATTCGTAAGGCTTACATTTGGTATAAGAAGTTAGCCATCCATCTCTTCCATTTAGCAACTTTCAATGCTTTTGTTGTGTACAAGGAGTGTTCTCCTGCGTCAAAGATGACTTTTGTTCAGTTTCAGGAGTCTGTGATAGGCAGCCTTGTTATTGTGGAACAGGCAAGTGTTCCTAGAGTTGGAGTGGTGGAGGATTTGGCTAGATTGAAAGATCGCCACTTTCCTGATTGAATTCCTCCCACGCCCCAAAAAAACCCAATCCCTGCAAGAGATGTGGAGTCTGCTTGCAAAGATGTGTGCGGAAGAAGAGTCGTATGCACTGTGCCGATTGTCCCTCTAATCCTGGGCTGTGTGTGCCCACACGTTTCAGATTGTATCACACTCAAAAGAGTTTTTGGGAGCAACGGTGAGTCTAATAGTGTACTGCCTGGTCTGTATGGTTTTATATAGTTGTTCAGTTTCAGGTTTGGCAATAGAATGATGTCTTTAGTTACTGCTGTTGTTTTTGTAGTTATAGTTTTGCATCTAGTTGTAATTGGTTTGTGTTTTCTTTCTCATTTAAAAAAAAAAATTATAACGGTGTGCGTGGACTGGCGCTTGGCAGGCGGTGTGCATGGACTGGGGTTTGGCTGACGGTGTGCGTGGATTGGCGCTTGGCTGGCGGTGTGCGTGGATTGGTGCTTGGCTGGCAGTGTGCGTGGACTGGTGCTTAGCTGGCAGTGTGCGTGGATTGGCACTTGGCTGGCGGTGTGCGTGGATTGGCGCTTGGCTGGCGGTGTGCGTGAACTGGTGCTTGGCTGGCGGTGATTGGACTGGCACTTGGCTGGCGGTGTGCGTGGATTGGCGCTTGGCTGGCGGTGTGCATGGATTGGCGCTTGGCTGGCGATATGCATGGACTGGCACTTAGCTGGCGGTGTGCGTAGACGAGCTCTTGGCTGGCAGTGTGTGAGTAGTGACTTGCTGCTAGTCACTACACACACTGCTAGCTAAACGCCACTCCACGCAATCCATGAGCTGGTGTGGTTGCTGTGTCAGGAATGTGGGCGCATGAAAGTGATGGGCCCTTGAATGGCGCTGTCTACTGGTGTGAGTGTTGTAATGTTCTGGGCCCACGGCTGGCGGTGTGAATGGTTTTGTATGTGTCACACGTATGAAAGGTGTATGAATGGCCTGTAAAGCGGTTGGTGCCTAGTCGTGGCTTTACAGCTCACGAGCTGTGAGTAAATGGTTCAGTTTCTCGTCCTTCAATTATTAACATTGCATTTCATTTTTTTGAAATCTCTGGTTAATACAACTGTATATACTGAACCATCACTCACTCTCGTGCCAAATCCAACCAGTATGTCTGTGAGCTTGAAGAATAGGTGGTTGTGCAGAAATATTTGTCTTTTCTGTCTTTCTCAAGCAGGGTGTACCTTGTCCCTTTTTGTTTATGAATGTTGTAATGTGTTGGTTTCGTGCCTGGTGGTGTAAATGGTCTTGTGTGTATCACGTATGAAAGGTGTGTGAATGGCCTGTAAAGCGGTTGGGGCCTTGTTTGGCTTTACAGCTCACGAGCTGCAAGTCACTAGTTCCGTTTTTTGGCCTTTCAATTATTGACAGTGCATTTCATTTTTGCGAAATCTTTTGTTAATAAAATTTTATATACTGAACCATCACTCGCCCTCGTGCCAAATCCAACCAGTATGTGTGTGTGCTTGAGGAATAGATGGCTGTGCAGTAATCTTTGTCTTTTTAGTCTCTCTGCCAACGTGTACATTCCATCTAACAATAACATACCAACTGTAGATATTGTTGTAAACTAAACACCCATGGGAGTACATGGTAATGTCTCTCTTGTGGATCCCAACAAGTTATCTTACCCACAATGTCCTGCAAACCTCAAAATGTGTCTGTCACATTGCCTTATTGTGCCAAAATGTTCACGCTGCAGAAAGAAACAACAAATTTCCTACCCCCTGCCTTTCTCCAAGTATTCCAATAGAAATGGTACCTCACTCGCGTGGGTGGACCCGCGACAGGCAAGGGCCCGAAACCTACTGAGGCGACATCAAAATTGCCTATCACAAAACGACCTGGTTTTTTGGCCCCGTGCTCGGCGGCCATCTAGGGAAACCTACCAAACCCACACATTTCTGAAACCTAGACACCCGGATAATTCCAGGGGGGTATGGCTTGCGCGGATCCCCCAAAGTTTTCTTACCCAGAATCCCCTGCAAACCTCAAATTTAGCTGAAGAAATCACTTTTTCAACACATTTTTGTGTGGGAAAGTTGTGACATCACCGGGCTGACACAAATTTCCTACCACCCAGCGTTCCCCCAGGTCTCCCGACAAAAATGGTGCCTCACTCGTGTGGGAGGCCCAAGTACCCACGATAGGCAAGGGCCCAAAACGTAATGAGGCGACATCAAAATTGCCCATCACAAAACGACCTGGTTTTGCACGGGGGTCACCTGGGATTTTGGCCCTGTGCTCTGCAGCCATCTAGGGAAACCTACAAAACCCACACATTTCTGAAAACTAGACTACCATTTTTCTCGGAAGACTTTGGGAAACGCGGGGTGGGTGGAATTTTGTGGATTCACGCAGATTCCAGAACTTTACACCACAGAAATGTGAGGAATATTTGTTTTTTAAAAAACAATTTTTTAGGTTTGCAAGGGATTCTGGTAACTCAACCTGGTGAGTGCCAGTCAAGTCGCCCCATCCTGGATTCCCCTGGGTGTCTAGTTTTACAAAATGTATAGGTTTTCTAGGATTCCCTAGGTGCCAGCACAGCTAGGGTTAAAAAACGACAGCTAGGCACTTTGCAAAAAAAAAGGTCATTTTTCACTGTGAAAATGTGGATTCACGCAGATTCCAGAACTTTCCACCACAGAAATGTGAGGAAAATGTGTTTTTTAAAAAAAGTTTTTTAGGTTTGCAAGGGATTCTGGGTAACAGAACCAGGTGAGTGCCAGTCAAGTCACACCCTGGGTGTCTAGTTTTCAAAAATGTATAGGTGTGCTAGGATTCCCAAGGTGCCGGCGGAGCCGCGTTAAAAAACTACAGCTAAGCACTTGGTAAAAAAAGGGTAATTTTTCACTGTGAAAATGTGGTGTGTCCACCTACCTTTTTGAGCTGTTTCCTGTCGCGGGCACTAGGCCTACCCACACAAGTGAGGTACCATTTTTCTCAGAAGACTTCGGGGAACGCGGGGTGGGTGGATGCTTGTGGATCCACGCAGATTCTAGAACTTTCCACCACAGAAATGTGAGAAATATTTGTTTTTTTGGACAATTTTTAGGTTTGCAAGGGATTCTGGGTAACAGAACTTGGTGAGAGCCAGTCAAGTCACCCCATCCTGGATTCCCCTGGGTGTCTAGTTTTACAAAATGTATAGGTTGTCTAGGATTCTCTAGGTGCCAGCAGAGCTAGGGTTCAAAAACAACAGCTAGGCACTTTACAAAAAAAGGGTCATTTTTCACTGTGAAAATGTGGTGTGTCCACCTTGCATTTTAGGCTGTTTCCTGTTGCGGGCACTGGGCCTACCCACACAAGAGAGGTACCATTTTTCTTGGAAGACTTTGGGGAACGCAGGGTGGGTGGAATTTTGTGGATCCACACAGATTCCAGAACTTTCCACCACAGAAATGTGAGGAATATTTGTTTTTTTGGACAATTTGTTAGGTTTGCAAGGGTTTCTGGGTAACAGAACCTAGTGAGAGCCAGTCAAGTTAAACCATCCTGGATTCCCCTGGGTGTGTAGTTTTTAAAAATGTATAGGTTTGCTAGGTTTCCCTAAGCACTTTGCAAAAAAGGGGTAATTTTTCATTGTGAAAATGGGGTGTGTCCACGTTGCGTTTTGAGCCGTTTCCTGTCGTGGACACTAGGCCTACCCACACAAGTGAGGTACCATTTTTATCAGGAGACTTAGGGTAACACAGAATTGTAGAGCAACTGTTATTACCTATTGACTTTCGATGCATTTCTGCCTTCCAAATGAAAGACAATTTATAAAAAATAAGTCATTTTGAAAAATGTCCTATAATTCTCATGCTAGTATAATTTCGGAAATGTGCAAATATCTACTGTTTCTAAATGTTCCCATTTTCATAAATACATAGGTGTCTTTCATACCAATTTTTCCATGTATACATTTTCCCAGAATAATAGCTATATACCCAGTATATAATAAAAAAACCATTGCAAGTCGCTGCTCAGTTATTGGCTCTGGGTTCGTCGGGTTCTTGGTGAACCTACAAGTCCTATATATCCCCACAACCAGAAAAGTCCAGCAGATGTAATGGTATATTGCTTTCAAACAGTTGTCATAATTAGAAAAATTTACAGGTGAAAACGTTGACACAAATGGCTGTTTTTTTCAACTAATTTTCAATTCTTCCTATATTTAACTGTTAGTTTCTATAAAGACACCTTGAAGGATCTACACAAATGACCCCTTGCTGTATTTCGAATTTAGTCTACTTTTCTAAAATGTATAGCTTTCCAGGATCCATTATTGCTTTCATACCCATTTCTACCATTAACTGGAAGGAGGTTGAAAGCACAAAAAATAGCAAAAGTAGGCTATGTCCCAGAAAAATGCCAAAACTGTGTAAAAAATTGCAGTTTTCTGACAAAAGTCTGCTTGTTTCTGAAAGCTGGGAAGGTGGTGATTTCAGCACCACAACCAATTTTTTATATACCATTTGCAGGGAAAAAACCAGACACTTTTATCTGTAGCACTCTTTTCACATCCCCCAACAAGATAAATGTTGCTGTCTTTTGGCTAATTTCTCGATCCCCTCCAGGGGAATCCACAAACCCTGGGTACCTTTAGAATCCCCATGATGTTGGAAAAAGAGGACACAAATTTGGCGTGGATACCTTATGTGGTCAAAAAGTTACAGGGGCCTAAGCACGAACTACCCCAAATAGCCAAAAAAAGGCTTAGCACGGGGGGGGGGGGGGGGGGGGAAGGCCTATCAGCAAAGGAATTAAAACTAAAGGTGTTCTTAAAGAAATGTTGCCTAGGGCACCTTCTTTGCTTCTCTTACCGTTACTTTAGTTAAAGTGTATTAAATAAAGTATACCCATTTCACAGCTTTCTGAATGTTCCTGCTCTGTCAAGTGAAGAGCAGCCTAGCAATTAAAGGTCAGGTGGGCAGCATTCGGCCCTGGGACATACTTTGAGTATTCCTACTCGAAACTGTAAATAAATTGCTCTACAACTAATAAAGTTCAACAAATTCATTTAGTTATAACAGTGATGCTCCATTAATTACTCTAGATCACAGATTGTTACTGTGCTGAATTATCAGCATACGCAGGTGTTTCTTACTTCAGAGAGTTCCCTATGTGCCAAAGAATTATAGGCTATACAGTTCTCTCATGGAGAGCCATAAACACCAAAAACTAGATTTGTAAATCCGGTTATTCACTGCTATGATGCAGCAACAGTGGGAAACAAAAGGAGAAGTGCTTCTTTCTCAAGAAGTTCAGAACTTAACAATGCAAAAGTCTATTATTTTATATCCAATTGTATATGTATTTTTAATATTGGATCTCCATTATGTGTGCAGATCAATACATGCTAGTTTTGAGGGATGTACAGATAAAGTCCATAAAAACTAGTTTTTTGGAGGGTATATAGGTTCATTCTCCATGTCTTTCATCCTAAAAAGGCAAGTGAGCCTAGGGCCTTTTCAAAGCTAGTATGCAAACAAGTGGAATCCTGAGAGCGCCAATGCTCTATGGTAAGAAAAGAATCATGTACTGGCCGGAAAGTTGGCGGGATGTGAAAAAACCTTGTATGGATAGTTGTGTTCATATGCTGTAATTGACCAGCAATGATCGGATAAAAAGAGCAGCAACAGGCAGCCTATGCCCATAAATACATTTCATGTGGTCTGGTTTCAGAAGGGCGTGTGCCAGACTGCATGAGACGTCTTTACTGGCACAGACGGCCTAGTATATGAGGATTCAACGCACTTTCTGTTTGTTACAGGGGAAAACGTGCTGGGAAAGTGCAGAGGGGGGATGGCAGGGTAGCACCGTGCCCAGCATTGCAATTTTTTTTTGTATTGCGATGAGATTAAATGCTGCAGAGGGTGGATGGGGGGAGTTGGCCGAACATTAGACAAGAGTATATATTTTTTTTTTGATGGGTCAATTGAGAGAATGCTCAGGTGGTGGTGTGGGAGGGTGGCAGGATACCAGGTAAGGATGTTTTGTGTCTAAGGGAAAGCAAAAGAAGAGACAATAAATGTGAAGGGTGTTGGGTTATGGCCACTACCCTGTGCTGCTCTCATGAGCAGGGGGAGATATTATAGGGGGCCATACATAACATTAAATTGTAGGTCGATTTTGGCCAACCACCAGTGCAGCTGGACACACTCACCTTGAGCTCCAGGCTAGGCTCTTAATTTTCCCCTGAAGTCCAAAGTGAATGGGATCCACACATGGTACCCCTGCCACGGCTGTTAATGGGGGTAGATTTCACCGCGTAATTAATGAACATAGTCAACAAAAGGTGCGAGCCACACCTGACATAGCAAGCAGGATGGCAGTCGTAGAGCATGGTTGAAGCCTCTCGCCCAATCCCTGGGAGGCGGCTTTGTCCACAAGATTTTAGGTGAGCCCCAGAAGCTGTGCAGTGGTCAGAGACAGGAGGATTTGCGATTGCACCCCCACCTTCAATGAACAAACTGATCAGAGAGTGGCTCACCTTCAGCGGTAGGAGATGGCTTCTGCACTTGTGAGACAGGGTCAGGCCTGGAACGTAGTGGATGAACTTTGGCATTGCGTTGCCAAAAGAACCAAACATTTTGACTGCCCAAAGTAGCCAAGGCTCCTGTTGTAGATTGAATCCGCACACCAGAGGTAGACAAGAATAGTAGTTTATTAGGAGCACAGAGAAGCGTTGGCAATCCCACCAGAAATCAGCATACAGTGGTCACACTCCAGAACACAGCTCTGTCACCAAGCATGGCAACATTAGAATCATATGAGTATTCTATACTTAAAGTAACATAGCCCCACACATATAACCAACCAATTCAAGATAACAACATATCCTCCTTCCTTACATAAAGGAAGAAAAAAAAACACATTAATAAATAAGAACAAAACATAACATTTGATCACAAACTATCACTACCCCCAATCCTTCATTTTACCACATTTACAATGAATCCCCACATACATAATCTTGTAAATATCTGGGTGGACATCTTAACCTTTCAGGCCTAACCCTATTGGTAATACAGTCACCAGAATCACTGGGTGTAGTTTCAGTAACCCTTCCACTAGCTTCACCATCACTCATGAGAAAATGGGGATTAAAACTTACACCCCCATTACCACCAGCAATCCCAGCAATCCCATCATTCCCATCACCTGTTTTTTTCTTCTTATAAAGTGCCACCCTTCTCAAATTCCAATTTTCCCCATTGTAAAGCGTAACATGTCTACTGTGGACACCTCTCACTTTATACGGTCCACGAAACTTGGTAAATCCAGCACAAATACGTCCCGGTTTCACTTTCACCCAATCATTAGGTTCTATATTTGTCTTAGGCAACAAATCTTTTCCTACCCCTTTAATATCACCACCAAGGCTAGCTAAACCCAAACACCCTTTCATCCAAGCAGGAACTAATTTAGTACTAGCTGCACGCCCCCTCATAACCACAAATGGAATTTTACCCGAAACAGTGTTTTCTGTAGTGCGATACGCCCATACCAAATCATTGACCAACTTTTCCACATCCTCTCTGCTTGCTACAGCCAATTGTATCACCCCTTTTATCATTCGGTTAGCCCTCTCAACCATGCCATTCCCCTGTGGGTTGTACAAAGACGTTTTAACATGCACAATTCCACAGGACTCCAAAAATGAAGTCATCTCAGTTGAAATTAGTTGAGTGCCATTATCAGTGACCAATTTAACAGGAAAGCCTTCCTCTCTAAAAACTTCAGATAAGATGTTAATAGTGCTTTTGGTGGTTATTTCTTTGACAAATCTTACAACCAGCCACTTTGATGTGACATCCACCATAACTATCCCAAACTTGAGATTGTACTTCATGTTGGAAAATGGACCTATGAAATCCAAACAAACCGTGTGCCACGGTAATTCGGGATCAACAATTTTACCCAAATTCAATTGGTTACCCACTTTTAATCTTTTCTCACTTTCAAAACACTCTGCACATGACTCGACCCAATCAGAAATTTCCTTGTCCATAGCTGGCCACCAAAAGTGTTCTCTTATCCTCTTCTTTGTAAGAGACTGACCCATGTGACCCTCATGTGCGAGTTTAAATAACACAAACCTCATATCTAACGGAGGAACAATTTTATCTTCCTTCATTATAATGTTAGTCTCACCATCCACGATGGACAAGTCTCCAAGAACCTTTAAAAAAGGTCTTACTGCAATGGGGAGGGTACTCTCCCTTCTACCTCCTTTCACTATTAAACCCCTCACTACCTTTAAACTTTCATCTTTGTCCATACTAGCATTCCATTCCTTCTCACCAACAGCACCATTAGTCCAACTCACCATTTCAACCATTGTAGCTACAGCACCCTCACATTGAAAAGACTCCACATTAGATTTGTCCACTTCATCCCAAGGTAAAGGTAACCTTGATAACCCATCTGCCTGACAATTTCTCCATCCAGCAATATAATCAATCCTGTATAAGTACTCTTGTAAACGAGCAGCTAATCTAGCCAGTCTTGCAGAACCTTTATTCGCACCTCCAGGAGACAAAATCTTTACGAGTGGTTTGTGATCCGTCTCCAATGTGAATTGGAAACCCCATAGGTACATTCTAAAATACTCAGCACCCCACGCTGCAGCCAAAGCTTCTTTCTCTATCACTGAGTAATTTCTTTCAGAGCTCGTAAGGGACCTTGAGGCGAAAGCAACCGTTTTCCTATCTGGACCATGAACCTGTGCCAGGACCGCACCGATCCCCACCGCACTAGCATCCACAGTCAATATTGATCTTAACTTCGTATCAAACGGAGTCAAAATCTCCGCATCACAAATTTCTTTCTTGATTTTTTCAAACGCCAGTTGTTGATCAGTGGACCACACATATCTATGTCCTTTTCTCAAAAGGGCTTTAATAACCTCAGTTTTCCCCGCAAAATTATGCACAAATTTTGCATAATATTCAATTAGACCAAGGAATGATCTCAACTGGTCTTTATCTGAAGGAGCCGGAGCTTTCTTTATGGCCTCTAACAAATCTCTCTTTGGCCTAATACCACTAGCTGATAGCGTGTACCCTAAATATTCTACCTCCTCCACCGCAAATTTGCATTTTTCTTTCTTTAAGGTTAAACCTGCACTATCCATTTTTTCCAACACTTCCTTAAGTACCAGATTATGATGCTCCTTTGTGTCTCCAAACACCAGCACATCATCTTGGAAGTATACTACATTCTTTATACCCTTCAGTACTGACCCCATCATCCTCTGAAACACTCCAGCCGCGGATGCCAAGCCAAAAGGCATTCTTGTAAATTGAAATATCCCCTCAGTTGTTATAAATGCTGTCAATGGTTTGGACTCCTCATGCAATTTGATTTGGTGATACGCACTACGTAAATCCAATTTAGAAAAATACCTTCCACCCTTTAATGACAAAATCAATTCATTTATATTAGGCAAGGGGAACGTATCTACTACAATGTTCTGATTTAACGTGCGCAAGTCCACACAGAACCTGTAACTACCGTCAGGTTTGCTCGTGATCACAACCGGTGAAATCCATCTGGATGTTTCAATTTGTTCAATAATACCTTGTTCACTCATCTCGTCAAGCATACGTTTAACCTCCTGTCTAGCAATGATTGGAACCCTTCTCACTCTGTGTTGCATAGGGACCGCATCTGGCTTGAGTATTATTTTATGCACATACCCTTTAAGCTCCCCAATCCCTTCCGAGAACAGGTTCGTCATACCATCAATAATACTCTCCGTTGTGATCTCGTCTACTACCATTACCTGTTGTTCCGCCCTGGGATTTAGAATGATATGGAGATCATACTGATGTGCCCAACCTAAAATCGGTGGTCCACTGCGTGCCACATACACTTTACCTTTCACACACCTTCCCTGAAACACAATATCAGTGAGCATGTAACCCTCAATATCTATCCTTTCCCCTTGATATCCTCCTGGATTTATATCTTTGGGAAGTAACGCTACCTCTGGCCAGTTTTCCTTATAAGTTGCTCGAGGGATAATTGTCCAGAAAGACCCCGAATCCACCATTAACTCAGTGTCTTTTCCTTGTATTTGAAATATCGCCTTGGGTCTTATTCTCCTTCCCAATGCCATAGTCAAATCATCCTCTTCAACACACAATATCTTATTTAAGCCTTTATCTACACAAGTCATCACTACCTTATCATCATTATTTTGTACAACTGCTACCTTCGGTCTACTGTTTGTTTTGCACATTTTGTAGAAATGACCTTTACGTCCGCATTTCTTACATGTTTTATCAAGAGCATAACATCTCTTATAGTCGGCCAAGTGGTATGTACTTCCACACCTTGTGCACATTTTCTCATACGTTTTGTTATACTCTGAATTTCCTTCAGAGTTATTATTATTTCTTTTAGAGGGTAACTTCCCACCAGACTCACTATTCTTATTATTGCTTACAGCAGCCACATCCTCTTGTATCACATTCGTCGTACTAGTCGTACTCTCTTTCTTTTCCATTTCTTTCATACATGTCTCTGACTGTTCCACCACCTTAGCTATGTCAATGGCATTACCTAACGTTGGGTTTTTTGCCGCCCATAATCTCTCTTGCATTTTTTTGTTGCAACATTGCACAATGAGTTGGTCTCTAATCATTTCATCCCTCATTGCGCCAAAATGACACTTAAGGGATAACTCACGTAAGCGTGTGACGAACTGGTCAATCGTTTCATCACATCTTTGGGGTTGCGTGTAAAACTTATGCCTACACATTACAATATTCACTTCTTTAGCATACTGCTTCCTTAATCTTTCTTTTGCTTCATTGTAAACATTTGTGATCACTCTACCTTCACCATCTGTTCCCACTGGTAGAAATCTAAAAGCATGCTGTCCTTCTTTCCCCAAAGTGCTTAATAACAATGCTTTTTTCCTTTCTGCATTAAAATCTTTCCCATCTAGTGCTATTATATAATTTTCAAAAATATCGATCCATTCATCCCACTCTATAGGAGGATCACCTGGTTGTTGTAGGAATAATGGTGGTGGCACCACAGTACTTCCTTCCATTGTCTATGGTCTTGTTCGAATGCAACTTCTTGTTTAGCTGTTATTTATATATGCTCTCTTTTTTTTTTATACAACCAAAAAAAATAAACAAATTATTAAATTCGCCTGCAAACAATTAAACCAACCACTTCCTATAGCCAGGTACAAACTAGAGACAAGTTCATACATCTATTTCTTCTATATGCTTGATATTCACTACTGGTGTCCCCACAATTTGCCAACCTAAAAAAAAAATTTTTTATTTTTTTTTTTTTTTGAAACGTTTCAGTTACATTAATGTTCCTTTTTGGTACCGTATCGTCAATGTTCGTTGAAATAATCGTTCCCTTTCCCCAGCGCGTTGATATTTAGTCCCTTCGTGAAGAAACACACCTGGTAATTGCTTCCGTACAAGACTCCGAGTTCGTTACCTTGGTAACTGAAGAGCACGTACAACAACAAGGACACGTTGCGCGAGTGAGCGTGCTGATGACGATTTTTTTTTTTTTTTTTACGTTGTGGCGTGGAGACGTAATGATGTAGATCTCCTGCTGACGCACTACAACCAAGTCGAATCGTCAATACCAGTCACGGTTCTCTCGAGCAGATGGCATCTTTTGAAATACTTCACGCGCACTCATCAATGTCGGGATGGCCTCGCGAGGTATACCCCAACGGTAAAGTACACGTTCCCTGTATTTCTTTTACAATTTGGACGCTCACCTTACTCGATTTCTTTCAGTCCGCATGGGTAGTTTCGATAAACGATGTCAGGCATTAAATACTCACAGTCTACTTTGCCCACTGAATGTTTAAATTCTTCTCACGATCGGTTTTCTTCAACGTTGATCGATTTCAGTATATCTTGTTAATACCAAAATTACTCCATTCTTCACGTTGTTAAGCGCAAATGTGGATTCTGCTTACCAATTGAACCAAAGGTTCACTCTGTGCTCCCTTAACTTTTATCCTTCTTCTCTTGGCAAATTCGTATCAATTCTATCTTCATAGCTCAAGGTGTGTCTTCTTGTACAAGGTGTAGCTAAATCGTCGCCATTTGTTGTAGATTGAATCCGCACACCAGAGGTAGACAAGAATAGTAGTTTATTAGGAGCACAGAGAAGCGTTGGCAATCCCACCAGAAATCAGCATACAGTGGTCACACTCCAGAACACAGCTCTGTCACCAAGCATGGCAACATTAGAATCATATGAGTATTCTATACTTAAAGTAACATAGCCCCACACATATAACCAACCAATTCAAGATTACAACAGCTCCATTGGTGTAGACCGGAGGAACAGGGACTTGCACTTGAGAATCCAAGGTGAGGCTGGCCTGCGCAATGTAGATCTGACTGCTATTGCGCCACCTGCTTCCCTCTTGTCTGGCCGAGAAGGACTGGACCTGCATTTCTTGAACCCAGAGTAACTCAATGGGCTAGTGGGCTGGCCTCCTAATCTGAAGTCTCAGGAACATAACAGGCTTCCAACAATCTTACACCTGCACCTGGACTATGCCATCTATGTCCACCCTTCCAAGTCATGCCACCCCTATCCTGGACCCTTGGAAGTGGGTCAAAGGTGCTTGTCAGTGGAACCGACACATCTCCCCTACTGGGCGGTGCCTCTCCGAGCACAGCAGATGCATCGCCACTGCTGCATTGATTGAACTAGTCACATAGACTTGCATCAATACTTCAGTCCTAGGAACTGACACATCATCCTGACCCGGGTCCTAGTGACGCTCACTGGCAGCAGCCCCGACACCGACGATGGACTACGCAGCACATCCTCGCAACAGACACATTGACAGCTTCGTGTCGCATCTACGACATCTGACTTCACATTGCAAGCCCCATCGACAGGATCCTCAACGATGACACAACAGGATCTCGCACTACAGCCTCGCCGCATCTCAGAACTGATGCATCACTTTGGATGCGCAGCACATCTTCGACGCGGTTCCACGCAATGCTGGGAAACCAGGTTTTAAGGTACTTTGTTCAGCGGCCCTACCTGGGTCCCTGTAGTTGGCTTGACCGCCATCGTGGTCGGCCTGAACTTGTGATTTTGTCCCAGTGTTGCACAACCAGATATCAACAGTTGGCGCTTTGTGCTTTTTGGCACTATTTTGATGAAAAACATTCAAATGGAATACCTCCGATTCTACTAATTGGATTTTTGCTGTTTTGGCTTGTTTTATTTAGTAAATTAATCTCTATTTTCTAACCTAGTGTGGAATCCTTTTGTGTGGTGCTTTCACTGTCTTACTCTTTGAAGTGTTGCACCAATACTTTACACATTGCCTCTAAGTTAAGCCTGATTGCTCTGTGCCAAGCTATCAGGGGGGTTGAGCACAGATTAATTTGAGGTTTGCTTGTGTCTTACCCAGACTAGAATTGTGGTTCATGCTTGACCAGAGCTTACATCCCAGTCAACCAGTAGCCCAGTTTCTAACGGGGTGACAATGTTTGTGGGGATGAGACCATCGTAATGCTTGGCATTTAGAGTGACTTTGCTATATTTAGGACATTTTATGATATATAGGGGGGAGTCTGGGCCAGAGACCAGAGGGGAACATTTTTCTCTGGTATGTTTTCCCATTTAGCGTGTTTCCCACAGTTGTTGGTCATAGGCTAAATCATGGCTGTAAGAGTTGTTTGGTTTAAGTAAGTACAGTTGTTACTTTTCTCTGTAGTGAGGGATGTGGGCTCTGCTTTTTGGCAGTTTTCACAGATTAAAAAATGTGATTATGACTTATTCCTATAAGACAGAGGAGGGTTGGGATACAGACAGACAAATATCCTGGGAGGGCAGAGTGTGTTCCTGGAGTGGAAATCCCATGGGATCCTTTTGACACAGATCATCTAAATTTGGTATGGCACTGATGAAGGATAGATCTCTCTTCTTTAAGTGGAACGTTGAGGAGCTGGAATAGGCATCTAAGAGCCGCATGGTCAATGCATATCTGAGATGTCATGAAGTCCATATTGCTTTTATCCAAAAGACACCCCACATATCTTGAAGCCACTTACAACAGGCATGGAGGAGCAAGATGTATGTCACAGGTTACTCCTCGTATGCTAGGTGGCCCTCAATTGGATTAGAGCTAGTGCCCCCTTCCATACTCAAATAGATAAGGAAGGCCTCTTTATATTGGTTTATCGCAAATTAGATGGTTGTGATATTATATTGGGTTGCATGCATGCACCTAATTGGGACCAACAAACGTATTTGGCCTCCCAATTAGCACAGCTGGGATGACGGGCAACCCTATGGTGTTGGTGGCGATTATACCTGTGTTAATGATATGAACTTTGTCTGGCCCACCACACCATTACCAGGTACTCAACTGTATAAGGTATATAATTGATTTATTAACTGTTTAAATGATGCAAGGTTGGTGGAGGTTGCAACACAACCAGGAGAGGGATTACTCGTTTTATTTTGCCACACATGGAGTTCATGTGCGACTTGACAAAGTGCTGTTCACAGGACATTTGTGTCGATTCAAATCAAGCTTTGAGTATTTGGATATAACCCTCTTGGATCACAAGCTCCTTTTGGTGGGTATGCAGTTAAGAGGGTCTCTGCAACTAGTTACTGCCTGGAGGCTTTAACCGAGTTCCCTGACAGATATGCCATTCAGAACTTCACTGGGGGAATCGATTATGGAGTACTTTACTAAAAATAAGGTTCCTGCTCCAGCATACCCCTGGGGTGAGAAGCTTTTAAGGTGGTGTTGCGGGGACACTGCACTGGAAATACAGTGGGTATTAAGAGGCCACTGGAAATGGAATGGACCACATTAGATAAATACACCCACAAGTTGGAGCTTGAGGTGGCCCGGAACTCATCCACAATAGCTGTACCTGCAGAAAGCAAGGAATGTTTTTCCCAAATCATTCCGCAACGACAATTTCATGATTATAAGGAATACACAGCCAAAGTACATGGGGTGGGGGTAACCCTGGGAGACTAATTGCATGGCTCACCCATCCAGAGAGTAGGGTAACACTGATTACTCATGTACGGACTGCAGTCGACCAGATGGTGCACTAACAACAGTATATTATTAACAAGAGCTTTCTGAAATATTACAGTTTCCTCTATGGCCCAACTAGCATGGTGTTAGCGGAGGCTTTTGAGGACTATACAGAAAGAGCCCCTCTGCGGTCATTAGGCTCAGAGGAGAGTGAGGGTTTGGGGGGGTCCCACTACTGAGAATGAAATAAGAGGGGTGATGAAGGAGCTGGCTAAATGCAAAACACTGGGTATGGACAGACTGTTGGCAGAATTTTTGTATATTTATGCTACCCGCCTGGTTCCAGACCTGTCCAAATGTATGCTGCGGCATGGAAGGGAGGGGTTTTCTCAGCATTTGGTAGGGAGGCCTTGACCAGCTCCTTGCATAAACAAGGCTAGACTAAAGAGAGAGTGGCCTTTTATAGGCTTCTTTTGATGGTTAATTTAGATTTTAGAATGCTAAGTAAAATCTTGGCCAACAGGTTACATCCTCATCCAACCACTCCAATTCATGATGATCAAACCAGGTTTATACCCGCATGTAATATGTCGCTCACTCTTAGGAGGCTCACGGGGTGCTGGGCAACACCGCGGACGGCATATATTCGGGAGCCCTGGTGATGTCTGTTGACCTTAAGGAAGGATTCAACACCCTGCATTGGGGCTACCTTGATGCTGTTGATCCAGCGCTACACTTAATCAGGGATCGATACTCATTGACATTTCATACAAATGGTCCATACACATTCACCCAGCTCATGAAATCCCTGTTGCGCTGGGGGTCAAGTTTTAATGACGTGAATAATTGCTTTCTTTACAGGTTCATGTCGAACATTTCTAAATACATAACTGAACCTGTATATCAACTCTCTTTCCTCTGGTCGATGGACCAATTAGTTGAGAAGTTGATGGTAATAATAGTACTATCTAACTAGCTAAATAATCACAGACTCAGTAAGATTAATAAAGTTTATCTCAAATTAATGTGAAAAATTAATGCTCATTGCATACAGGTTACAATGCAAACAAAGAATCCTGCAAATAGGGAAAATAGAAAACATCAGCATAAATGCAAACAGTGTCATACTCATCAAATGAACGATATGCATAAGAAGGAGTGGATAGAGGAAGAGAAATACGTTTCAGCAAAATAATGTGAAACAATATAAATATGAAGGAGTAGATAGAGGAAGAGACATAAGTTTCAGAGACAAAAATACATTTGCAAATGATTATGCAAAGTACGAGTCAGGAAGATAATACTAACCCTAAGGATCAGTGAAATACCACCCCTCTGGCCAAAGAGGTAGTGGGGGTCCCCTGAAATAGAGTCAGGGAACAAAGGTTTCAGAAACGGGGCAGGGAAAAGAACAGCTAGGTCTCTCTTCAAACCGATGGACAGAGACGAATCACCACTCTCTCCTCTCCAGACGTTATACCCTAAAACCTACATGTCCAACCCACATTGGTTGAAACAATTTATGGAACGCATTTTCCTATTGGAGGGTTTAGGGGGTGTTCAATCACACCACCATGATCACATTCATAGTTCTGCAGCTCATTGTTTTACATCCTTTCACATGACGTGATTTTTGACTCATTGGTTTATTATAATACATGTAACTTTTTCATTGTTTCACATATGTCTTTCAGCTACATCCGCGGAAGAAGTCTTGGGTCCCACAGCCAGTCTCATCTTTTGGCAGACAAACAATGTTTTCCGTCGCTGATCAACCTTGACTCTTTTTATGCTTTTCTGCAGCGCCCAGCTTTTCTGTCTATTTATCGGGTTATTCATGCTTTCTCCAGCCCCTCATCTCCCATGTCAATTTTAGGAAAATGCAGGCCCATTCGGCTCACTATGACGAATAAAAAATAAACATTCATTAATTACATGGAAATGCACTTTTCACTGTTTACCACCCACCTTTGCACTATCCCATGTTGATATTTTTCTTAGCAAAGCTTAAAGCAAAAGCGGCTTTATTTATTATTATTTTTAAAGTGAGATGTAAGATGCGAAATGCAGCCTAGTCATGCATTAATTTTTGTTTATTTCGAAGCGCAATGTAAAATGCGGCTTAGTTCTTTCATGCATTAGTTCACATTAGTGCATGCATGCGCAAACTGGTTTCCCGTGTATTTCATGTGATTTGAATGTTAGTTTCTACTGCACACTGTTAGTAAGTATTACGGGGGTGTCAATTAGAGCAGGTTTCTTTTTACAAAACCCTTCTCCATCACTGTTATATAGTGTATGGGGTTTGAGAGATTATGAGCTAAGTCACCTTGTTGCACTCTAACTCTACGACCTGAGCAAAAATGAGTGGTCATATCTCCCAGCAGTACCATATATTTAAGAAGACGAGACAGGGTTGCACTCCGTTTCGCTATAATCACAATTGAGCATTTTGCTGTGGTTGCCAAATCTGAAGAACAGGCGAGAGGCATCCCACTGTGGGATAGTACTCACACCGTCTCCCTGTATGCAGATGACCTATTGCAATATCACTGGGATGGGTCAGCAAATTTGGCACCACTGTTTCAGCCCATGCCAGATGTCAGAAATGTCTCTGGCCTTAACACAAACTGGTCCAAAACGTGTGTTTTTCTGGTGACATACGATGGTATGGAACGAGCCCTGGGTCACCTCTGGGTATTATTAGTATTTAGAAGGAAATCTAGAATACAGGACCACACAATTCTTCTTTATACTTCACTGAAATGCTGGAAACGCTGGGTCAAAATAGACATTGGGCTGTAGGCTACAGCCCTACTCCTGGTTGGACTCCCACATAGTGATTCTTCCTTTTTCATACTTGCCAACTCACACGGTGCCACTGTGTGACACATAATGTCGGTTCCCAAGACACTGTCTCCCGGTGAGGAACAGACATCAGGCAGTGGCAGCTAAAATTAAGCTGAAAACCACTCTAAATAGTGGTTTTCTGAGGCTTTGAACTGCAGACATCCATTAAGGGGTGTGGAAACACCCCAGGACAACGGCACCAGACTCTGCAAGCTTTTTTTTATAAGAGGAGGGGATTAAGGGTGGGTGGGGTTCAAAAGTGCCTCGGATGTTCTTCTTGGCACGAGGCCCCACCCCCTTTAAGTCCCCGCCCCCTCCTCACATGGTGAGTTTGTTCTTCAAGTTGGCAGGTATGCTTTTCACAACTCTACAATTGTCTCAGTTGGCTTTTGCAGTAAGAAAATCTACTTTAATGTGCATATAACATTCAGAGCGCAGGCATGGTAAAGGTATCACTCGCCACATGAGGGAGTCAGTTGGTATTAGCTGGGTCATTCTCTCTGTAGGTTTTATAACAAAGTAAGATAGTGAGTATGGCTTTTTCAATCCCTCTCTGGGTTCCCACATACTGCTCCCTAGAGGTAGTTCGGGATGTGTTCTTGGTAGCACATAACTTACATGTCAAAGGTTTCTAGTCTTCTGGCCATATCATAAAATTTGCATTGTACTTCATTGTATTGCATGTATTAAACCTGTCTGATTCTGCCAGCTTAGATAGGAGGTAAGGGGGACAGCTTGGCACCAAGTGGTGTCTCACACTACAAGCATACGCGCTGACTTGGCCCTAGCCTGCCCGATGTTGCTGTAACCTCAGACGTCATGTCTGGTGCACATCAGTGCTTTAAATGGGCCGGTACCATACGATACTGAGTACCGGCACTTTTTATTTCGAGTGGGAGAGTATCTGCACTTCTCAAGAAAAACATAATACTTTTGATTGGAGATTACCAGCACTTCTCAGAAACAAGCAGGTACTCTGGTACAGAGTACCTGCACTTCTAGCTTTCCATTTCAAGCACTGGTGCACATGATCTGGCTGATGAAGCATGGCAGCATGCACATCAGCTGGCTACCTGGGTTGCCACATATACATGCAGCGCATTCACTCCACATGCAGTCTACCGATATGTATAACCTACACAAACTTGCCTCCCAAGTACCACGTTGATGGAGTGAAAGACTTTGTTGGAGGGGGACTAACAGATGAATTTAAAACACACTGGAGAAGAGAAGGGGCAACTCTCCCTGACAAATGACAGGTAAAAAAGCATGCTGCCTGACTATAATTCACTGCTGCCACCACTGTTAGTCTTCTACAGCCCAGCAAGCTGACAGTAGGCAACTCTCCCTGGCAAACAACAGGTAAAAAAGCATGCTGCCTGACTATAATTCATTGCTGCCCCCAGTGGCAATGCTTTGCAGCCGGGTGAGTTCACTGTAGGCAACTCTCCCTGGCAAACAACAGGTACATGGTCACTAAAATTCACTGCTTAGAACCACTGTCAGTCTTCTACATCAGGGTGAGATGACAGTGGGCAAATCTTCCTGGCAAACAACGGGTAAAAAGGCCTATGACTAGAATTCATTGCTACCCCAAGTGTCAATGGTCTGCAGCCGGGTGAGCTGACAGTAGGCAACTCTCCTAGGCAAGTAACAGGTAAAAAGGCCCCAATAATTCATGACTACTGTGGTAAATATTCTTTTACCTAGACTGAATTTCATACGGAATCTAAAATAAAGTAAAATAGCTCAGAATAATAAGAGGCAGAATCCGTGGTATAAGAGGTTTTCTGAATGGGCTTTATTCCAAAATGGCCGACTCGAGTGGCGGCCTTCAGGTTCCGTCACCACGAGGGTTCAGGAAGTGAAGTACAATACTTTATTGACAAGAAGTAACTTTTATAGGTCATACATTACAATGAAACGAATGTAGAAGGCGTAACAATTGATAAGAGAAATGACATAGTAAGTATGTAATCGAAACTAGGCGTAATAAGGAGCAAAAAAGAAACATGATTGGCTCTGATTATCATACATAGGTGGATCTATAAGATAATACTTAACATAGATGCGCGCGCAGCAGCATGACGTGTAATTGACGTGCAACTAGGGGGTGAAGGGGACTTGACATTTAGCTCTACATGTGGAGACGAGAAGTCTGGGGGGTCAAGTCAACCTAATCCCAAATCATATCTAACATCCTATGTTTAGAGAACTATGTTATCCACAAGGAAGGACTCTCGGGCAGAATCTATTCTATACTGACTGTGTGTGCGTGTACAAGCGTCTAAGTGCCTATATGAGATGCGAGGGGCAGAAAACTTTCCATGGCAACAGGGCTATGAATTACTTGCAGGAGGACGGAAAGGCCGAGTCCTTTGCTTGGGAGCTAAAGGAAATGTTTACCTAAATCACTAGACAGGAATGCATCGGCTGAAGAGCAAAGTAGATAATTCGAAGGTGAAATACAGCTTCTTGGCAGGCAGGCGAAACTGGCCGAGGCAGGCACCGTTAGCTGCACAGGGAGTAGGACAAAGTTCATGGATACAGATGCGAGCTCAAGCTGAAGCTGTCAGAGGCAGAGAGCAGGGAAAAGGCTTTGAGGACAGAATCGGGCCTACTTGCCTGAACTGTAAAAATGGAGTAACTTAGCCATATAAAGTCGGTGGCCTTTTATACTTAGGAATCGAATATCCAGCCCATTGATGGCGGATCTGACAGAGAACATGTTGACGGTGGACGCACATATGTTTGCGTCTTGGAAACTGGAACTGGAGGGAACATACATGTACTTGTGACATGCACATAGAACCGTTGGGGTCCAAGATAGGGGACATAACTGATCAGGAAAATCCACATTTCCACATTCCCTCCTTGTCCCCTACTTGCCCTTCAAGAGATATCAATCTTCATTATTCCATCGATTTGCTCATGGAGCATCATTTCTTCTTCCTTCTTCTTCCGGCATTTTGAACGAAAACCTTGATATGGAATGCACGATGTGGCACACAGACCACAAATCGCTGGTCCACATTGCAGGCATAAACAACAACTGAAGAGCATAAGAAGGCCAATACCTAGGAAGGATAGAACTCTCCATCCCCAGGCTGATATCACATTCCAAAACCACCCGGACCACGTCCAAGTGCCTGGATTCTCGTGTATCTGGCTCACAATCTTATGAAGGCGTGTTATAGCTTTATATACAGATGGCGAATTTTCTGGTATGAATATGCAGCAGCTGGATCCGATGACCCTGCAAGCTCCGCCCCTATCGGCCAGGATGACGTCAAGGACAAGACGATTCTGGAGAACAACAATTCTCATCACTGATTGTTCCTCTGTCAGATTGCCTAGGGCGGCTATAGTCTCGTTTACTACAGCTTCAAGAGTCTTGGTTAGTCTACGTATCAGCTTACTATTTGATATTGTACCTATATAGGGAAAGATACCTTTATTGAAATCTACATACTTGTCCCATGCCGTCTCAGTATAATCGACAACTGGGAGATCTCTTCGCTCTCTATTGTGTACTAAATGAACATTTCGATAATAATCAGGAGGAGCTAGGAAAACAGGTGGCAAAAGGAATGCTATGTAACAGGTACCATCCCAATCTAGAGGCAGACGCATATATGCCGTCTGACCACATATAAAGTAAGAATGGCGGGAAGCTCTAAATGAGGATTTACCTTGATCACTATATTCTACTGTAGTAACGCATTGGCTATGGCCCATATGTATGGAACCAACTTTTCTTACACATAATTCACCCTTAACTGGAAATACTGACATAGTGGGCAGAATTAGTTCAACTTCGGATTTGACATTCAGAATCATAAGATTAGGTGTAAAATTACCTAATTTATACACTTCATTTTCTAGATCAGTTCCTGTTCTACTGGGGTGACCCTCCTTATTAGGGTGACAGACTTTGAATAAAACTAGATTCAGATTTCCCCATATCCAATGTTGTTGATAAACTGCTGTGTCTGGGTCTATGGAATTTAGTAAACTAAACCATGCTCCACAGGAGCCATTGTGTGTGAACGGATGTGGAAAGAAAGGCAGAACTCCTTTGTTATTCTGATAGGGAGGGAGTCGGCCACACACCCAACAATTGGTGGCATTACTAGTCTGATGGGAATGATGTAACATACTAATGAAAGTGTTATTGCGCAGCGCAAGTCTATAAGATAATTCATGTGGCGGTAGGTCACTAAAAGAATGTTCAGCAGCAACATTATAAACATGTCTAGAAATAGGATGATATATGTGCAAAATCACACTCGTAATAATTATTAAAAGACTCAATAAAAACAGAATTAATAATGTCCTCATACAGTAGCTACGCAGTGATTTACAATACGCCTGTCGTTTCAACATTTCTCGGGTATTTTCTCTACTCAGGTCCAAGGGATACATGTCAGAGACAATTCAACCGCTTCACCTTGGAGAGGACTTAAACAATCAAATTGCTCGACTGTTTGGGCCTAAGCTTTAATTTATAGCTCTGAGAGTCATTCTGCTCAACAAAGGGAAGTTTTGAATCAGTCTGTGAGGGAGTGCAGGGCACAGTGTCTATATCCGAGGATAGTCCATGAAATTTCTTGATGTGGCTGGAATGTATCCAGCCCTTGCGGCCCTCAACTTTCACGGCTGTTCTTGTGGTCAGCAGGACTAGCTTCGGTGCTTTCCACCTGGGCTCCAACTGGGTCTTTCGATCGAAATTCCTCACAAACACCAGATCACCCGGAACAACGTCATGGGGTTTCACCTCAGTGTTGTCAGGAAAGGCTGCAGCTACCTGTGAACGACAAGATTGTAGTGCAGACATCAAGGAAGCCAAGTAATCTATCAGCATATTACAATTAACATCAGTTATTTTACGTGGTATAGGCGTCCCCCACATATTTGGTGGTCTTCCGAAGATCACCTCATACGGGGATAGCCCTGTTCGAGAGTGTGCTACCATTCTTATGTAAAATAGTGCAACTGGTAAGGCTACTATCCAGTCAACACCTTTCTCCTTACATATTTTAGACAATCTGATTTTCAAAATTTGATTATGTCGTTCCACGAGACCTGCTGCCTCGGGGTGTCGGACACAGTGGAATTTCCACTGGTATCCCAACAAAAGTGAGACATGTTTCATTAATTCGGATGAGAAAGGCTGGCCGTTATCTGAATATACAACACGTGGTAAACCGTACCGTGGGAAGAATTCTCGAACTAACTGTTTGGCAGTAGTCGGGGCCGTGTAATCTGATACTGGGTACGCCTCAGTCCATCGGGAGAGGGCGCAGACAACTACAAGAACATATTTGAATCCTCGACATCGTTCCATCTGGATATAATCCATTTGGAGCACTTCAAAAGGATGATCAGGAGTCTGAAATCCACCCTGTTCTACGGGAACACTTTTTCCTGGGTTGAACTGACAACATATCATACAGGTACGGACTTTTTGTTTAGCTGCTGCTCGTAAATGTTTATTGAACCAAATGTGTTGAATGCTATCTAGCATAGCTTTCTCCCCTAAATGCGCCGGACTGTGAATTGTAGCTATAATGGCTTGGACCATAGAGTCAGGAAGAAACCATACAGATTTCTCCTTCGTCATCCATCCCTGATCTGTCTGGATCCCTCCTAGTTCAGTCCATTTCTTTAATTCTTCTGCAGTAGCATGTGTCTGTATGTCAATTACGTCAAGTGCGGGATCCTTAATTGTCATACACTGTGTTGGTGTCTGAACTATTGGCTTTGTCATGTCGGATGTGCGAGTCTGAGCAGTCTGTTTAGCTGTTCTGTCAGCTAAATCATTGCCTTGAGAAATGATATCAGTAACCTTCGTGTGTGCTTTACATTTCATAATCGATATAGCAGTGGGTAGATGTATTGCATCTAATAAGGCATGAATGAGGGATCCGTGCTGAATGTGGGCACCATGGGAAGTTAAATAACCTCTCTCTCGCCACAGCACGCCGAAGTCGTGTACAACTCCGAATGCATAACGTGAGTCAGTGTATACATTAACTTTCTTATTTGTGGCTTGAATACAGGCTTGTGTTAGAGCAATAAGTTCTGCTGCTTGGGCTGACAAAGTATCTATACAGTTTGTCTCAATAACTTCAGTGTCTGTTGTGACTGCATACGCGGCCACTAAATCTCCTGTACTTGTTCTCATGCACGATCCATCTACATACAACGTCAGGTCTGGATCTAACAATGGAACGTCTGTCAAGTCTTGTCTAGGTTTCGTCTTTATTTCAATAATTTCAACACAATCATGAGCTAGTGGGTCTGTTCCAATTACAGGTAACAATGTAGCAGGATTCAATGTATTACAACGTCGGATCTCTATGTGTGGCTGAAACAATGTCAGTTCATAACCAGTAAGTCTTGCTATGGTCAAGTGTTGTGTTTGCGTTCGGTTTACAAGAACTTCTACTGCATGTGGTACTTGTACTGTCAATGGATGTCCTAACACTATGGCATCGCTTTGTCTGATTGCTAAAGCTGTTGCTGCCACTGATTTTAGGCACGCAGGCAAAGCCTGAGCTACGGGATCTAATGTACTGGAAAAATAGGCACATGGCTTGCGTGATCCTGCTTGTTCCTGAGTGAGTACTGACAAGGCAGTACCTTCGCGTTCTGTAACAAAGAGTGTAAAATGTTTGCTATAACATGGTGTTGCTAAAACAGGTGCTTGACATAAAGCTTTCTTTAAGCTTTCAAAAGCTTGTGTATGTTCCTGAGTCCAAGGGAGGACAGTCGATGTGGCTGCCTCCTGTGTGGTTAACTGAATGAGTGGTTTTGCTAGAAATGCGTACTGAGGGATCCACTGCCTACAATATGAAGTGAGGCCTATGAAAGCCCGCACCTCCTTTTGTGTCTGGGGTATTGACATGTTAGCAATTAACTGGATGCGATCTGGTGTAAGCTGCCTTCCCTCCTTGGACAGCGAGTGACCAAGATAAATAACTCGCTGGACACAGAATTGCAGCTTAGAAGGAGACACCTTGTGCCCCTTGTCGGCTAGAAAATGTAAAACTGTCAGAGAAGCCTTTTCACATTCGCGTTCGCTTCTCGCGGTGATCAGCAGATCATCGACATATTGAAGCAGTGCAGTATTGACTGGCATGTGGATACTGTCAAGTTCTCGTTTCAGTGCTTGGCTGTAGATGCTGGGGCTTTCTGTGAACCCTTGGGGAGCGCGTGAGAATTTAAAGCTGCGCCCATTTAAACTGAATCCGAACAAATATTGGCTTTCCGGATCTATTGGGACGCTGAAAAAGGCATTCTTGAGATCAATTACAGTAAAGAATGTTGCTTCGGAATCAATTGTTGTCAATAATGATGATATATCGGGGACCACAGGAAATTGTGGTACAATGCACTTGTTTAGTTCACGCAAATCAATAACCAATCGGTATACTGGCGGAGCAGTAGGATCAGTTCGTTTAAGAATCGGAATTATCGGTGAATTACATACATTGGAGTCTGTTTCTACAACTACTCCTTGGACAATTAGCTCATCAATGATTTTCAGCAAAGCCACTACAGCATCTTGCGGTAACTTGTATTGTCGCATTCGTGGTAGTACCACTCCTGCTTTCAATGTGACTCGGTATGGTGTAATGTTCATGCAACCAACATCAGTAGGGCCTTGTGCCCATAGATGTGCTGGTAAAGTCTGTAGTCGGGGATCCATGTCTCTAGACACATAGTGGCCTTTAAAATCACGTAAAAACAACTTTACTCCTTCCGGAGAACAACATATTATGGCTCCTAGGGCTTTCAGAGTTTTAATTCCTAACAGATTTTCTGGGCATGATTTAGTAAGCAATAAATCTGTAGTTCGTGTCAAAGGTCCTATCGTAAGTGGAAGAGGCTGTGATACTTCATTAACAATAGGTTTTCCCGAAAAACCAAGGGAGATATTCTGAGAGCCTGAGAGGGGTGCCCCTGGAACTTCACTACGTTTTATAGTTGTTCGACTTGCCCCTGTATCGAGTAAGAATTTTCTATCTTGACCTAATAATTCACTATGTACATAAGGTCCTTCTTGATCTACAGGAATCTCGATAAGGGGTAAGTCAACTTCCCTCTCTAGGCTGGTTCATGCGTAACGCTGATACTCAGGATATTCATACTGTGCAGTCTGATACATTTGTCGTGTTGTGGTCTGTGTGGCAGCAGCAGGCAACGGTGGTGCAGCTGGCACAAACTGTATTGGCTGTTGTGCGGCTGGCATGACCTGGGAATGTGGCATAGCTCCTTGCTCATTCTGATCTTGTCTGAGTGGCCGTGATCTTTCTTGTGTTTTACCTATGGCGATATTATGTTTTAAAACTGGACAATCGTGTACGTAATGACCTGGCTTTTTGCAATAATTGCATGTCCCTTTTACCGGTCCTACTGAATCGGAATGTGTCATACCCTTTTTATGTCCTTCAGCTGGTACTGTCTGAGACACTAGCATTTTCATTTTTGTATCTTTCATGCGTCTTTGTTCGTGCTCTTGTTCATCTCTAATTCTATTGTGATGATACTGTAACATTTGTAGCATTTGTGACGGAGTGTTACTTTGCCAGGTACTCTCGAATTTCAATATTCTATTCTTTACTGGAGGTAATGCATTTTCTACTAATTTTGTCACAAATAAATGTGGATACGACTCACTACTTGTTTTTATACCACTATTTATTCCAAAACATTTTTCAAATCGGGCATAATAATCACTTGTGTCTTCATCATGCTTTTGTTTACAGGCTGTGATTGCACCCCAATCTTCCTTTTTCGTAGTTAATAAACGTGGCAGTACTTGTACTAGTAAACCTGGTAATGCTTTGACTTTATCCCCGAGCCCTGAACCTGCAGTTCGGGCCTTTTCTTCCGTTTCTAATGCTGTCCAATCTATCTTTTGGTCTCCCACTTCCCACTCTTTTTCTTTCAGTTTTTCATAAATGCCAGCAGGTAAGAGCACCTTTAGTATCGTCATAATATCAGGATAGGTATATTCTCCCATCAGTAACATGTCCTTAATTTCTCGGTGGAAACCCGCTGGGTCTTTGTCATGACTGGGTACTACTTTCTTCATTTCTAACAATTCAATTTTTGATATGGGTGTGTATACAAATACACGGTGAAACTGATTGTCTTCGCCTTTTATTGGGTGTACTTCTCGTAAGGGGTTTTGTCTATCCATATAATACGGCGTTCTTTCTTTGCGGGGCAGCGAGAAAGAATCCGGACTTACAAAAAGGACATACTGTTTACGTGACACTAATATTTCTTTAATTAACTTGTTACTAGAACCTCTCCATCTGTTCGCGAGTAGTTCCGTTAATATATCAGGTAAAGGACCAGGGTCAGCATGTTGGCTCTTATATAATATAAGGAGTTGCTGAACCATATAGATTCCAGCTAAACGTTGTTCATCTGCACTGAGGTTAAAAAACGTGTGTGCTACGGTCTCATCACCGTATTTTTCAGGACTGTCAATCCAGTGAACGGCTGATCTGGCTAATTCTTGCTCATCCATGGAGTCGAGGAGGTGGTAACCCCTTCGTTCTCGTAGTATTTTATCTGCGGCTTGAAACAAATGTTCAGGAGATTTCAGATTTATTACAGGCGTCGGATACGTTCTGCTATTATTTGGACATACAGAGTGTATGGGATCAGAAAAACATCTAGTATTATCACAGGATCTTCCTCTGCCTACGTAGGCTATGGTCTCTGACTGTCTTGCGGAATTCCCTGATTCGGACACTTCATCTCGCTCGAACTCGTCTGTTTCCAATCTTTCTTCATGAATACGTTCTATTTCTTTACGGATTTTTCGGCACATGGCTATTATACAGTTTTTCTTATCGTGTCTCCCTTCTGATATATTCTGGCTCCATCTTGTAAGAATAAGCATTGCATTCGGGTCTACCCCCGGACGGTCTTGATTTCTGATCACACAGTTTATGAGGAAACGTAACAGTTCCCCCTGTATCTCTACTTTCTGGAATTCCATAGCTCTGTTAATACATTCTGGGTCTCGCCCTGTTTGGACAAAATGATATATTTTATCTAGATGCGTAGTCATTCCTGGTAACCTCGCTAAATACTCTGCGGCTCGTCTAATACGTAATGATGCCAGGACCATTTCGTCCTCTTTACCGACCACCGGGTCATATCTACAATCTATAAGGAGTTCCTTAAGCGCACGTTCACTTACGAATTTGGGTGTACGTGAATGCGCTGATTCTTGAAAAACAAGTTTATTTATTCTAGGTGGCGTAAAGGTATTGCTAGCACCTCCCGTGGCCCCATCTGGGGTGTCGGGTGTGAATGGATTCGTCGAACGTGACACAGCAACTATAGGTGTCGATACCACTGTAGAATCGATTGCGGGGACAGATGAAACAGATGTGCTTGCCGGAGCTTGTGTCGGGACTTGCTGTTGCACGGGGACAGATACCTGATCCTGACGTTGAACCCCTCCGCCAGACGGTCTATGTGGTGCGGGGTTAGCATACTCGGGAGCTGCATCATCTAGATATGAGGAAAGAAAAACATCTTCTGCGGTTCTGGGATGCCCTTTAGGATGTACCTTAATTGGAAATAATGGGGGTGGCAAGTCTTTTGGTATCTCTAGAGTAGCCTTAGGTAATCCTTCGGCTAGAAGAGGATACATACCATTCATAAGAGCATTTCTTTGTCTATCTATTTGTTCTGATTTCACTCGGATACCTTCCTCAATTAATAGATTTTCTTGAACTTCCTTTGAACTTTCTTTACTCCTCTCTTCTTGTCTACGTGCTTTTTCTGTACGTCTATGAGATTCTTTACGCCATAACTCAACAGCGTCTTTCTGTGACTGTCTGACTTTTCTTTTCCATAACTCTTCCTCCACTTTCATGATGCACTCTGCATCCCAGGTTCCCGCTGCGGGCCATCTTTGACTTTCCGGCAATCCCTTGGTATAATCTACCCATAAATCAAGAAATAATATGGCATCTAAGCCATGCTTGTGATACATAAAATGCCCTGGAGTGTCCCTAGGAGGAATAGGAACTGCTTCTTCAAGCACCCCTTTTCTGGTAGTAATCTGTCTTAACTTCGAGAAGAGCGGCATATTGACAACTGATCTGATACTTACTCTTGAACTCACTTAATACGAAAAAACACAATAATGAACAGTGAACAATGAACAATCATTCATACCACAATATGCAAGACATTTGAACACTTTAAACATTTAAACATTAACCATTTAAAAAAATGACCGACAATGATGACAGTCTGTATAACTAATCACCAAGCTGAATTCTTGACAATAACTGAATACTTCGGAATACTTGATATACTGCTAAACAGTACATATACACTGCTAAACAGTGCAGACCGGATTTGTGTACCCAAATCCGTCTTGACCGGCACAACCTATGTGCGCGTCAACACGCCTCCCCGGCGATGGTACTCACCGAGTAGCTCCTTGAAACGGAAGGCCTCAGAGAATGGACGGGACTTGATGACTGCGGACAGCGGACCCTCTGGACATCGGGACTCCGAAAACCTGGTGGGCCTCTGTATACCTCGGATCTTGCTCTCTCAGCTAGGCTCTGGTCGGGATACTTCGCACTTCTCACCGCCTCGTCTGGGTTGATCGCAGCCTCAGTCGCCCCCGCTTGACCGGAGGGAGCTACAGGAAATCCTGCTGGTACGCGTTATGGTCCGTCCAGCTGTGGCAGGAGACCGGGCCTGCAACGCACCGCCGGCGCGTGAGATGAGAAAGTGTCCCTATTCGGGCGCCATTATGTGGTAAATATTCTTTTACCTAGACTGAATTTCATACGGAATCTAAAATAAAGTAAAATAGCTCAGAATAATAAGAGGCAGAATCCGTGGTATAAGAGGTTTTCTGAATGGGCTTTATTCCAAAATGGCCGACTCGAGTGGCGGCCTTCAGGTTCCGTCACCACGAGGGTTCAGGAAGTGAAGTACAATACTTTATTGACAAGAAGTAACTTTTATAGGTCATACATTACAATGAAACGAATGTAGAAGGCGTAACAATTGATAAGAGAAATGACATAGTAAGTATGTAATCGAAACTAGGCGTAATAAGGAGCAAAAAAGAAACATGATTGGCTCTGATTATCATACATAGGTGGATCTATAAGATAATACTTAACATAGATGCGCGCGCAGCAGCATGACGTGTAATTGACGTGCAACTAGGGGGTGAAGGGGACTTGACATTTAGCTCTACATGTGGAGACGAGAAGTCTGGGGGGTCAAGTCAACCTAATCCCAAATCATATCTAACATCCTATGTTTAGAGAACTATGTTATCCACAAGGAAGGACTCTCGGGCAGAATCTATTCTATACTGACTGTGTGTGCGTGTACAAGCGTCTAAGTGCCTATATGAGATGCGAGGGGCAGAAAACTTTCCATGGCAACAGGGCTATGAATTACTTGCAGGAGGACGGAAAGGCCGAGTCCTTTGCTTGGGAGCTAAAGGAAATGTTTACCTAAATCACTAGACAGGAATGCATCGGCTGAAGAGCAAAGTAGATAATTCGAAGGTGAAATACAGCTTCTTGGCAGGCAGGCGAAACTGGCCGAGGCAGGCACCGTTAGCTGCACAGGGAGTAGGACAAAGTTCATGGATACAGATGCGAGCTCAAGCTGAAGCTGTCAGAGGCAGAGAGCAGGGAAAAGGCTTTGAGGACAGAATCGGGCCTACTTGCCTGAACTGTAAAAATGGAGTAACTTAGCCATATAAAGTCGGTGGCCTTTTATACTTAGGAATCGAATATCCAGCCCATTGATGGCGGATCTGACAGAGAACATGTTGACGGTGGACGCACATATGTTTGCGTCTTGGAAACTGGAACTGGAGGGAACATACATGTACTTGTGACATGCACATAGAACCGTTGGGGTCCAAGATAGGGGACATAACTGATCAGGAAAATCCACATTTCCACACTACCACCACTGTCAATCTTCTACAGAAAGGTGAGCTAACGGCAGCCCCTCAATGGAGGGTCACATGGTGAGCCTCTACATGGGTCTTATTCTGTGTCACAGGTAGCCCTCAGTGCACACACGAGTGTCTTTTGGGCAAAGGTAAAAATCAAAAAGTCACTGAAAATCGCTAGGGGTAACTCGAGGCAAGGTCGAGCACTCTCCAGAGCCATGCATGGGGCCTTATCTAACCCCAAAACTGTAAACTACCAATAACCAGTGCACAAGTCAAGGGTACACGCGGCTAGACTGCATCTACACTCTCTTTTCACACAGTTGACGCTGTGTACCCTGCCAAGAGGTTGGGCCCCACAGAAATATGCTGAACTTGTTCCGGTGTAATTTTCAGACACCAGGACACAGTTAGCAGTGCCTGAACGTTGTCTCCTTTACTTTCCAGCAGTAACCTGAAGGCGAGGAGGGCGCTTCTTAGATTCCAGGTGGGCCCCCAAAAAAGGTCGAAGTTAAGGGGCCATCAGGCTTCCTTTTGTTGGAGTATCCTGGCTGGGAGATATGGAGAGCCTCACATCTTAGTGCAATGGTGGGTATCCAGAGGCACACAGCTTATCACTTCACAAGTACTAAAGAGAGGCATGGTTTTGACGTTGTTCAGTCCCTGTATACAAGAGATATGCATGCACTGTAAGAATCTCAGATGTGTTGGACTGTCCCAGTATTTACACAAACAGAAATTTAAATATCACTATTTTGTTTTATTGCATTTTATAGCACTACTCATCCCAATGCAGGGTGTCAGAGCGCATTACATCACACGTACGCATTATACACGGACAATAAATCATATGTGTGTAACTCAACGTGCAGGAAGTGTTACAGAAGACAGGGAAGCTTACGGGGGCGGCGGAACAATATATGCACTGGTGGGGTGGGCAACAAAGTGGTGGGTAGGGAGGTGTGTGCATGCAGGCAAGGCGAGGGGGCAAATAATAAACAATAAAGCCACTTACCTTGCCTGCTGCACATCCGACGTCCTCCTCGTCCCTCCTCTGTTGGCTCCATGGGCTTCAGTCTCCAGGAAATCTCACTACCCAATCCTGGATCTACTTGTCCTGGCTGGACACAGCTTCAGGCCCTTTAGACCTGTGCTTAGTCTCCAACCAGCCGTCTAGGACAGCTGAGAAGAGAGCTGCAAAGTGCACATATCACTTTGGCTGGCTCAAGAGAGCTGGGCAAACTGACATGCGTAGTTTGGAGGGTCCATCTTGCTCCTCCAGTCCTCTATGCTGCCAATTGGCAGCAGAGGAGGACACACCCCCATTTGTCCGGGCTGGAGGCTGCTGCGCACTAGACGTGAAAAATAAAATGCCAATTAAATCATTTTATTGCCCTTTTATTTTTCATGTTTATCACCGCTGCAGCAGGCAGGGGTGGCAGGCAGGCAAAGCCGCCTCGCCCTCACAAAGAAACCGCAGCTGGAGGGTTACAAGGCGTAGGAACCACATGTCCTTCATAGCTCACTGTGATATATTAGAAGGATTACAATTTATGAGCTGCAAGTAACAAAAGGATCTCTGTGTTATAAGCAGTAATCAATTTACCCGTTTACATAAAATAAAAATCTGTCATCTACGTGTTACATAATGTGCTTTGCAGGAGACACATTAACCCTCAATGCGACTTTGATGCAAAACTGGGACTAGACAAAATGCAGATCTCGCCAGCAAATACATTAACCTCCAGAATTATATTATCATTTATCTCGAAGATTCCGTTGGCAAACAAAGATCTCTGCAGCAGGTACTTTAACCCCATAAGATAGTTTGAAATGCAGACTTTGCAACTAATTATACAGAATAGATTTACTGCCAAGTTTCTCCTTCTTGCCAATTTCTTTGCGGCAGGGTTTTAAAGACATAAACGAATAAGTTGAGGCCCAGATTTTTGCGTCAGGTTTGCCTCGCTTACTAAGTATTGTAATGCATTCGAATGTGCTCATGATAGACCGGCTACACACATTTGTGTGGTCTTAAGATCTCAAGTCACTTCTTGGGATGTCACTTCCTGTGAGGTCATGGGTTGTGAGGACACTTCCTGTGCTGGCACGTGCGATGTCATGCTCTGTGATGGCACGCACCATGTTGTCAGTCGCATACTGCCTAACTTAGTTAGTCCCCTCACTTCTTTATTTGGGACTTGTGCACTGCCAAGAAAAATTTTCATGATGAAAGGGACATTTAATTACAGTAAAATGGTCTCAGGGCAAGGGGAGGGAAAAGTCATGTACTTTTTCCTTGCTTGCCCTATAGGGCCTGGAGATGCACTGTTCGACCCAGGGAACGTCAAATACAGATCGCATTGTGCTTAACGCACTCCATTTGCAAATTATTTTTTCCCAAAACACGGTTGGTTCTTCTTGGAAACAGCAGCTGCCCAAATACATTGTGTGCCGTCTATTTCTCCGGAAACACCTGACCCCCGTCGAGTCTCTGCCGCGCGGCCCAGAAGCCCGGGAACGCCGCGTGCTTTCCTCGTTCCGACGCGGGTTCAGCTCGCTGAGCAGCGGGGCGTCGTGCGCCCTGCCCTGACATCCAGCGCCCCCTGTGGAACACTGCCTTAAACCCATGGCATTATTGTGCTCGGACAAACGAGTGACCCAGAGTGGCTCTGGCTCCACCCAGTTTCCTGGCCTGTTTTCAGTGTCCTGCCAAGTGCTTGCAGACATCCGCCACCACGTGCCAAGAAGTTGTTTTGTCTGTAGATAAGTCACCGAGATTACACACACATTGCAGTCTGAAATTCAGCATCTGATCAGAGCCATCTCCCCGCACGCACTTTGCACCCCCTCCCTCATTAATGTCACGCCAGCTTGCAGCGCCCAGACTCTAGTCACCTTTTTTTTTTAGACTTGTGGAACATTGCGCCTTCCATTACCCGCAGCCCCCTAGATTTCACTTACTTTTTGGGGACAACCGATGTTGAAACCTGGTGCTCCGTGCCATTGGCTTGGTCTGGCAGGCCGCCACATCAGCTTTCACGTCATCCTGCTGCTACGTGACATTCCGAGGCTTCCTGGCTCCCCGAACCATTGCGCCATACCATGTTGACCCTCGAGTGAGGGGGGGGGGGGGTGTATTCTTGCTCACAGCCCTTCGGAGGCGTGTGGACTAATGTATTTTCCACGACGTCCTCCAAGCAACTGTAAACGAGAGGCTTCTTAATTATTTGTTCCTGGTATGATTTAAAGAAATATTTTTTTTAAGTCGTGTAAGCAAGAACAGGTTTTATTCGTAACTTTGAATCAGGAACGGGTTCCAAATGTGTGCATAATATAAACACGTTTTCCTAAAGCCCAGAACGCGAGGACTGACCTAGAACATGTGCAGTGGGCGTTTTTTTTTGGGTTTAGTCAATAGGGGCAGCAGCAGGTTAAGGTCTGCCACCAAAAGTAAATTTAAGATACGACCACTAGCACACTCGTGACACCTGCTCTTGGCATCCGGCCTGGACCGCTCACATGGGAAATCCCGCGAGAACCCGCTGATGGGGGCTGATTTCAAGGGCAGACGGCGAAAACATCCTCGCCCAATGTTGCCAGATTGGGCTATTTCCCGCACAATTGGGCAACTTTTTTCCCAGTTGTGCGGGAAAAACCCATGCCTGGCGGGGGCTACTTTTTGGGCTAGATTTAAAAGGGTGTGCGCAATTTTACTGGCCTGGGCGGGCGCCGACCACGAGGAGTTTGTCGCGTTATGGTGGCTGTCAGTGGCAAGCGCTAACTTGTTACGTAGTGCACAATGCACTCACTCTTATTTGGCACATGGGGTCACCTAGCTTTGTTGTTGTCAACTTGTGTGTGTGCAGGCCAATGTGGGGGTCCCCCAGAGCCATCAATCCAGTAGTGCGCGAAAACGCTACCAATGACGGCCCTGGGTATCATTTTTTGGCCAGCCCCTGCGGTTCTCTAGAATGCTGGGACTGCGTGACGTGAGCTCTTACTTTCGGCGTGGCGCTCGGCTCAATGGTGGACGCATCATCATGAGGAGTCGGACGCACGTGGTGTCCCTGTTACGGCCGCCCACTGTGATCCACTGGTGGTCACCCAGGCCACAGGCAGCGGCGGGCGGTGCTCGCAGGCAGCGCTCTCTGCGCAGCGCAGGCTAGCCAGCCCGTGAGCCCACCACCAGTCGACAGCACAGCCTGGAGTCACGTAGCACAGCAGCAGGCCGCCCGACGGCGCCCGCAGTTGCTGAGTCCGGACTTCGACGCCCGATCTCAGGTGAGTGAGTCAGATGCGCAACTAGAGACAAATTTCGGGGGGGGGGTGTAAGAAAACATTTCGAGGGGGGGCTGAGTCTTTAAGCAATTGACAGAGTGGAGATTGGGGCAGGGAATTAAGGGCGCGTGCATTTGTAGGTAGGGTGACCAACCACCGTCCGTAATTTGGGCCTCTCCGGGGCAACGTGTAAACCTCAGCGACACTGTCAGAGGCCGTGATTGCCCGTCAGCTGAAGGAGCAGAGGGTGGCTCCCGCCCGCTGGGGGGAAAGACAGGCTGTGGTGCAGCCGAGAGAGAGACCGGCTGGGCTCACCCGCACACGGCACCGCTGTGGTCCTGCAGGAGGCGCCGACTTTAAGTTCGGGGTGCCAGCTGAGGAACAGAGTTCGAGACCACTGGCTGCACTTTGCCCACGGGCAGATGAAAGGAATGTGCAAACACGCCAATGCTGGTACAGAATCCAGTTAATTCAAAGAAGCTGGTGAAACAATTTGAAAAGAAGGGGCTAGAGTTCTTTCAGTCTCATCATTTTAGAAAAGTGCAGTTTCAATATTATATTCAAGGAAGCCATGGTTGCTGCATTTTTATTTTATGCAACTAACAACCATTAACAAAGCAAATGGTTCTGGCTTGTTGTAGGTGTAACGTTACTTGTTGTGATATATATCTGGATGCAATGACAGAAGAGGCAAAATACCAGTCCGGCGACACACAATGCTAAGCACAGATTTTTAGCTTAGTTGTTTTAAGCAACACCATTAATTACATCAGACACGCCCCTTGGAGGGACCCCCAGTTTTTTCATCCCGCTTAAAGCCCTGGAAACACCATGTCACAATCACCTCATGGCCTGGTACTGTGCATCATGCATGACTCATGACTTCCACTTTTTCAGATTGCCTATGTGCAGGTGCATAGTGAACCCTCCCCCACCCCACCCCTTGCTCTAGGAAGACAGCAAGGGCGAAATTATAGATGGGCCTCTTCTGTCTGCAACTCTGCAGACAAAGGCTCAGCTCATAATTAAGAGGAAAAGGTGGGCGAGTGAGTAAGTGAAGGGATGGGTGGATGGCTGGATGGATTAGTGAAAGGGTGAATGGATGAATGAAAGGGTGAATAGATGGATAATGAGCAAAAGGATGGATGGATGAGTGAAAGGGTGGCTGATCGGTGAGTGGATGAGTGGATGGATGAGTGATAGGGTCAATGGATGGATTCATGAGTGGCTGAGTAGAAGTATGGGTGGATCGAAGAAAGGAAGGATGGCTAAGTGAAAGGGTCAATGAAGAGAGAAAGTGTGGATGAATGGATGACTGAAAAGGGGACTGGGTGGTAGGATGAGTAACTGGGTGAATGGATGAGTAAGTGAAAGGATGGCTTGATGGGTGAGTGGATAAATGGCTGGATGGATGAGTAGATGGTTGGGTGGAAGAGTGGATGGATGAGTGTACGGATGGATAGGGTGAAAGGGTGGATGAATGGATGAGTGAAAGTGTGGAGGAAGGGATGGATGAGTGAAATGATGGATGGAAAGATACGTACATTTTAAAATGGATGAATGTTTGGATATAGATGGAATTACTTATACACTATTACGCGACCTCCTTTGAGGTGTCTGTAAAACGTAGCTTTTGTCCCAAAGTTTTGTCCTGAATTTTGACCTCCCGTCCTGAATTTTTGTCCTGAATTTTTACCCTTTGTCCTGAATTTTTACACTCACCGTCCTGAATTTGCACCCATGCCAGTTGGTCACCCTATTTGTAGGAAGTGATGAATATTGATAGATGCCAGGAAGTTGACGTAGGTAAAGAGAGTGTTTTAACACCCAAACCAAAACTGACCACATCGGTTGTTCGTAGGCCAGCCCAGCTTCGAAAACGGTTGTGCAGGGGCCACCCAACCTCGCACGCACGTGCTGGCAGCACCGTGTGCGTCTGTTTACCACTGTCCTGGCATGGATCTGACACTCCGTGCTTCACCACGTTGCTGATGCCAAGGCGCGCACTGACACACACTGTTTGCCGCTCGAACTGGAGCTGATTCCGGGGGGGGGGGGGGCTGAATCTTTAAGCAATAGGCAGAGTGGAGTTGCAGGGGCTCTTAGAAGTCGCAGTGAGAACTGGTCTTAAAAATTAATAGCATTAAGGCAGGTGCCCAGTTAACACCCTCCCACCATCTGTATATTGAATAGAATGTATATTTGTCGTTAAAATTGTTTCTGATGACAATTTGTGCATAATTGGAGACTTGCTAATTTGTGCTGGTTTTTGGGCTGAAACTGGTCTGATTGGGCTTATTTTGGGTTTATATTTGAGCGGCTTTGGGCTTGGGACGGGTCTAAAAATCTGGCAACACTGTCCTCGCCCGTCCAGACCAGGAAGCAGCTATTAGAGTCCACCACCCCATTTTCTTAGAGGCACATACATTATTAACTACTGCTGAGAAACATGGGCAGATTTTGCAAAATTGCACTATTTTCTCTTATGCACTCTCTCTAGAACGAAGCCTTTTTAACGAATACATTTGAACAAGCATTGGCAATGCCGATAGGTCCGGCTTTAAACAAATGGAATGTGAAGCTTTACAAGAAAATCGAAAGGAAAGGATATTTATTTGTGTAGAAGCAAAAATGAAGAGCATAAAATTGGTGTCGGTTGAAATGTCAGGTGACAGTTGTACTGCGAAGCCAGACCTAGAAATTCGTGTAATTAATGACTGCCCTCCTCCCATCTGTGCTACTGCCATGATAGAAACAATATAAATTATCTACCTATCCAAGACACTTTAATAGCATTGCAATGTCATGAGTGGGCACCTGAAAGTTAAAGCAAACGCAGCTGGATAGATAAGCAAAAAGCTCAGCGCTGTGTGGAGGGCAAGCACTTTTTTCGTGGAAGCACAGAGCTTCTACCCAATCAAAACATGTACTGATGGCTCCCAAAATGTGGACGGAGCCAAACCACCTCTCCTGGGGATCCTCATATCATTGTCAGGCAAGACCATAAAAATGGTGCTATACAATGAATCGTTTGGCTCAATTTTCAAAGCAATAGATCTTAGGAGGAGGTACCACCTCCCCCCATTTTGAAGAGAATTAGTCTTCTACGTCACTTGCTCATTGCATGCAGGGCTAGCATCAAACTTTTGTCATGGGGCCACTCCTGCTTGGTGAAAGCCCACTCCAACTGATATGTATATTCCTATTTCAAGTGCATAGCTAAACTGGTTCAGCACCAACTCTGTTGGCTAACACAAGGTGCCCCAAGTTCCCCTGGACTTCATAAATGCAGCCCAAGAATAGCTAACTGGTACCTGAACTGCCAAAATTTCCCAATGTCCTCATATTGAATTTGTGCTAATCACCTTCTTGCCCATTAAAGCAATGCTCTATGCCACTACCCGTCCCATCAGTGGAAAAAGATGCTCGCAGCATAAAGACCCCCCTCAGCTCACCGACACAAGCTCTGGGTAGAGGCCCACATTGATTGCAAAATGGCTACAATTGTTAGGAATCAAATTCATCAAGAACAGCCAGCCTACCTGGTGTACACATGAATCACATGTTGATGCGGCAGGATTACCAGTGGAAAGATTCTACAACTCGAATCCCCAGTCTGCCACTGAAGTTGTACCCTCTTCACCTCCTGAGCATTTTGAGGAAAGGCAGCTCCTAGCTGGGATCCCTTTCAAACGGAGCTCTATCTTAGAATAAGCACTTTCCCAACTCAAACCCAGACACATTCTACAAAAATATTTCCTTCCCGCTGTAAAATACTAAAAAATAAAAATCATTAAATTCATTACGATGTAACCCAAAGAAAGATCAATTTGTGGAGGATGGGCATTCAATATGTAAATTGTAAGCCAAAAGGTTTCACCTATCGATAACCAAATAGGGTGGCAATATGCCATGATGGAATCATGGTTTAAGGCAGTGGTCTTCAAACGTGTTATGCTGATGCACTCCTTTCTTTTAGAACAAAACTCAATTGGTTTGTAAACTGTGGAAAGCGGTGGGTCAAATTAGCAGCTCGGGGCATTACTTCTAATTCACTGAGGGCTATCACAATGCTCTACACCAACATGTGGGTGAAGAACAAAGTGGGGGACGTAAGGCATCTATCAAGGCCTGTATCAACAACTATAGGATTGAAGCAGGGATGTGTTCCTGACCCCTCTTGTTCAATCTGACACTTCTGATCTTTCAAGTGACCTTGATACAGTGCCCTCACACGCCCCAAGTATGGGAGGTCGACCCATATCGAATAGTCTTTATGTGGGCGACCTACTGTTGATGAGTCAAACTTGAGTGGAGCTGCAAAGACTAATTTAACAAGCTCTCCAAGTACACAATAGACAACCTTTGTGCAATCAATCTCAACAAGACGAAAGTGATGTTAATCAGGAAGCGTATTATTGGTCAGTCATATGTGGCTTAATAGCTAGCCCATAGAAGAAGTAACCTCCTACAAATATCTGGGAGCCAAACTAGACTCACGGGCCTCCTTTGCCCCCAGAAAGAAATGATCATGGAAAAAGTCACAAGTTTGAACATCATACTTATAGCCCTTTCAAAAAAAAGTGTGGTATCACTCTTAGAAATGACTTTTGCAGTGATCACAGCTATTAATATTTGCCTAAAATAGCATATTGCAGTGAATTGATGCTTGGGCGAGTTGCAAAGCTTCTGGAGTCCCTCCTAATCAGAATGTACAAGTTTGTTTTCCACCTCTCGAGAGCAACCTCCCCAGCACAAGTGTGGCACGAGTTTGCCCTGGCAAAACAATCTTTGGCCTGGTGAGGCGCACTCCTGAATTTCTGCCACAAAACTCGGACTGCCACAAGTGAATACTTGGATCTCTACATTTGGGCACAATTAAATTCGCTGACAGGGAAGGCACATGCTCTAGAGGAGTCCATTGAAATCCTGGGATTTGTGGAGTCGTGGCAAATGGCAACAAGCCCGGCTGTATTTAAAAAAAAAACGGTGATAAAATGTATTCAGAGGACAAGTCGACTGGAGGACAAAAGCAATCTACCCAATTCACATCAGAAGAAAGTTCAATGCTCTGCAGCTAGGAACTATCCCATCCCTGGATTGCACCCCAATGTCGATGGAAGCGGGGAATGCTGCGAACAAAAGTATTTGACTGTGCAACTCTCCTGATGCAACCTTGATACATGTTCTTTACATCTGCCCGTGCCTGTTGATCCACCGGAGGACCTTGCTACGTAAAGAACTAAGGGCCAGATATATGACCCTTACACTTTGCGACTCGCAAATTGTGTTGCTTTGTGGCTCGCAATATGGGACTCGTAAAATACAATGTACAACAGTGTCACAGACACTGTTAGCTGTTCCTAATGGGGTTGCAAATTGCCTGCCTCATTAATATTCATGAGGCAGGTGCTATTTGGGACCCAATAGGAATGGCTAGCACTCCCAGGGATGGTGGCTTGCTGGAGTCAGCAGATCACCATGTTTGTGACTGCTTTTTAAATAATTTAAAAAGAATGCAGCCCATTTTCCTTAAAGGAAAACGGGATGCATTTAAAAAAGAAAAATGAAACTTTTCGGTTTCATTTTTTAAGAGTAGGAACCACTGACTGCTCTTTAAAAATATTTTCGCACACACTCAAAAAAGGGAAGGGGGTTCCTTGGGGACCCCTCCCTGTTTGCAAGTGGCTTACCACCTATTTAAAGTAGGTGGTATACTGTGACTGTTTTGCGACAATCACAGATTGCAGTTAGACTCGCTATTAGGAAGGGACGCCCTTGGGACACCCCTTCTTAATAGCGAGTCGCAAACCATATTTTGCAAGTCGGTAATAGGTTACTGACTAGCAAAATAGAATTTGTACATGGGTCAGACCAATTTTGCGATCGCAAACGGGCAGAATTCTCGTTTGTGACCCAAAAAAAACAGTTGTACATCTGACCCTAAGAGCTTTGGGAATCCATAGCTGCAGGCAAGAACTCATTTAATTGCTTTGTCGTGAAGCCTTAACAGCCTGAACATTCGCTCAGTCTAATTCCTTGACATCTTCAAGGAGATAGCAGCCTCTGCACAGGACCATGGGGAGAGGCTGTAGGGAGTATTGTAAGCTACATGTGTTGATGCTTTGCCCTCTTCGATTAAACTCCTGATTTTGCATGCTTGCGTTCCACCATTGCTTCCATTCCCATTCTTCGCTTCTCTGCATCATGCTTGCTCATGGGTGTCGATTAACCGCGGGTGATATTCCTGGTTCCTGGTTTAAATACTGTAGGTAACAATACCCCGTAGGGTAATGTCTGCACCTGCACTTTCCCACTGCTACCATAATAAGGATGCCTGTATGTTCTTATGATTAGAACGGGTTGTCGGAAGTTTTCCTTTTAGTCGGTTTAAGCATGTTTGTGTTACTTGTGTGTGTGTTTTACCTTCTTATGGGTATAACTCGTCTCTTGGGCAAAGAGGGCAGCTGTCGATTATTTTACACTTTTCATTTTAGTACTTTGCTCTTTTTTCCCTGATGCGCTGGTTTATGCTAGGCAGTCCAAGCCTAGGCTTGCATTTTAAAGCTTACATTTCATATGCATCGATTGTTGACCTCCTTGAATGTTCTTTATGCGCTTCTAGAAGGTGGCACTGAAAGGTCTGCGGATGTTATGCAGCTCACATCTAGGTATGCACCCAGTGTTTGAATGTTATATTCACTGCCCCCTTTGATTATTATGGATTTTTATGAAGCAGCTCCCGCATTGAGGCATTGTCCCGCCCCATAAAAAGTTTGGTGCAGGCTTGCCCCGTAGTGTGGGTCAGGTTATTAGTGGGCTGTTTTCATTCTAGGGCAACGCTGCCCCCTACCCTGCCGCAGACCGGGTGATTGCTATTCTCTGCATGATGCCACTGTGACACTGTATCCCTGCTATGCATCATCCAGGATTATAGACAGTGCTTAATTTGTAAAATATTAAGTGCAGGTGCTCTAATTTTTTGGGGAGGACACACCCACTTCCCCGGCCTTGCCCACTTCATTCTGTGGCCCCACCCACTTCCTTTATCGCTACACCCACATTCTCAAGCCTCAACACATCAGAGCCACTTCCTCACTCCTTAAGTTCCACAAGAAGCTGAAGACACATAAGCAACTCGGGCCTCTCGTATACATACCTGCCCAAGTGCCTGGATACCCTCTTGGGTCATTAGTGCGCTATACAAATCAATATAACATAGCATAATATAAAATATCGAAAGCCTGTGACAATAACCTAAAAGTGAACTCAAATTAGAGAATGTGTGTATGCATCTTTAGGAAAGGTCATTTGAGGACTTGATGCAGTTTTACAAACTAAAGAGAAAGGCAGGGATAAAAGAATGAATATATTACAGAAAGCAGCAACAAACGCAGGCAGGAAAAGGGAGTACTGCAATGAGGAAATAAGTAAGTAATAGATGAAAGAAGAAGAAAATAAGAAAAGAATGTGAAAGGAAGAAATGAAGGGATAGAGGGAAAAAGGAAGTGAACAATGTGCAATGGATGAATCAAAAGAAGAAAGGAAAAGAGGAAGAAAAGCTGATGGAAGGGTTGAGGATAAGAAAGGAAGACATTAAGGAAGTGAAGGAAGGAGCAGGAAAAAAAGAAAGTAAGGAACGAATGGAGGAAGAAGAAAGAAATGCACCAAGGGAGGAAGGAAGGATGGGGAATGAATGAGGGTGTAAGGAAGCAAGAATGGAAAGAGGAAAGGCTGCATGGCTGGAGGTGCTGAGGAAGAGAGAAAGGAAAGGAAAAAGATGGGACAAAGGAAAGAAAGTAGATCATGGGAATGGATACGAGTATGAAAAGTACTGGGTCAAGGTAGGACAGAGGGGACAATGACAATGTAATATTGAAAAGAAATTAAAAAACAAAAGATTAAAATAAATTTCTGTGTCGTTATCACACCATGTGTGTTTGTAAAGCACATACTCACCAGAGCGGGACTTAACACCTAATTCAAAATGTTATTCAAACTCAATGGCACTCATTTTATCAACCTCAGAAACATGAAAGACTGAGTGCCATACCATTATTTAAATTTATGACCAAGATCAAACACAGATTCCTGGAGTGGATATATTAGCACACTGATGAACCAGACCCAGCAAACCATTTCTTGAAATAAAAGGTAAAGAAGTATCTCGATTACTCCCTAAATCTGTGGAACACGGTTGAAAGCTTTGGGCAAGTGCATGGCGGATTGAGCATTGTTTGAAATCTGGAGGAGGAAACCTATAATGTCCTCTGGAGAAAGAAAGAAAGAAAGTAACACTAACACTAACACTAACACTAACACTAACACACTAACACACACACACTAACACACACACACTAACACACACACTAACACACACACACTAACACACACACACACACACACACACACACACACACACACACACACACACACACACACACACACACACACACACACACACACACACACACACACACACACACACACACACACACACACACACGTGTTACCATCCTTGTGGGGACTATGTGTGAATACCTGCCTTGTGGGGACTAACCTTTCCCAATATTTTTAAAATACTCTAATAACAGAAAAATGTTAAGAAAAAAATCATGATACAGGATCCTGCTTCAAATTTGCAAATATATTGTTATTTAATCGTGCGCACAGCACCATACTTGTGGGGACTTGAACACGTGCTACCATCCTTGTGGGGACCTAGTCCGTAACACTATTTGTGAATTAATACAGTTGAAGGCACATGGCTAAATGTTTATTTTATCGACAATATACACAAACAACATTATAATCTATTCATATATGAATTGCTGCATATATACTAGGGGTATACATTATGGACAGATGATGTTAATGTGCCAGAAAATATCATATCACGCTTAAAGAAAGACCCTTAAAGCTGTATTTAACCTATTTATCAGTGCTTAAAATCTTAGGAGATAAGGGAACTAACACATAAAGAAATTAACATATGGAACTAAGGAATATGGTCAAGTGGAACCCAGAGCTTGATTAGCTGCTAACATTTTTGCCAAAATAGATGTTCAAGTCCCCACAGAGATAGTGGGTGAAGATCATTGTGTTTAAGTCTCTATAGAAATAGTGTGTACATTCAAAGCTTAAATCCTATTATAGAGTGTGAAGCTAATGATGTTCAAGTCCACATAGAGGTTATGTGTAATTATAGGAATGCTCAAGTCCCCACAGAGATGGTATGTTAATATAGTGATGTTTAAGTCCCCACAGAGATAGTGTGTTATCATAGAGACGTTCAAGTCCCCACAGAGATGGTGTGTTATTATAGTGATGTTCAAGTCCCCACAGAGATGGTGTGTTATTATAGTAATGTTCAAGTCCCCACAAAGATAGTGTGTTATTATAGCGATGTTTAAGTCCCCACAGAGATAGTACATGAAGGTGATTGTGTTTAAGTCCTCATTAAAATAGAACCCGATTCACAAAGGTAAACTTAAACAAAAAGTCTAACTTTACTACTTTTCAGTATTCACGAAGGTAAATTTAGACCAAAAGTCTAACTTTACTACTTTTCAATATTCACAAAGCCCCATACAAAGAATGTGAAGCTGATTATGTTCACGTCGAAGCAAACACAAGGAGATGGACGGAGTGCTGAAACTTTTCAGTCACTCACCCCCAGTCACAGATCTGGGTTAAATCCATCTTTGGGGCATATTATCAAGACAGGCGTTAAAATTATCGCCGCTTTAGCGGCAGAAAACTGCCGCTAAAACGGCGATAATGGGCTTGATAATATGCTCTATGGTATTCCAATTGAAGCCCATGTTAGATGTGAAGGACATCTAACATGGGATTCAATTGGAATTCGATAGAGCATATTATCAAGCCCATTATCGCTGTTTTAGCGGCAGTTTTCTGCCGCCAAAGCGGCGATAATTTTATTGCCTGTCTTGATAATATGCCCCTTTGTTCTTTAGCTCACTTCGCCACCCCAGTTCATACCCAGCTATATGCAAATCAGTCTTGACTCTGTGCCTCATGGGAACAGTCCAGCTCGAACTGCCAAGCCATGTCTTTCCTTGATTGGAAACACGCATCCTGGGACCAGTTTTGGGGTAACACCCCCTCATCAGCCAGGCTTGCTTGAATCCAGTGACAAAGTGAGCAAGGGACCCACGTCTGGGCATACCCTGCCAACTTACGGTGAACAAAGCGAACACAAGGAGATGATGGACGGAGTGCTGAAACTTTTCAATCACTCACCCCCAGTCTCAGATCTGGATTGAATCCATCATTGTTCTTTAGCTCACTTTGCCACCCCAGTTCAGACCCAGCTATATGCAAATCAGTCTTGACCCTGTGCCTCATGGCACCCCCTGGTGCTTCAAGTCGAAACAGAGCTTGCGTTTAGTTACAGGAATGCTAGAGTCCCTACAGAGATGGTATGTTTTTATAGTAATGTTCAAGTCCCCACAAAGATAATGTTTTATTATAGTTTTTTTCAAGCCCCCACAAAGATAGTGCGTTATTATAGCGATGTTTAAGTCTCCACAGAGATAGTGCATGAAGATGATTGTGTTTAAGTCCTCATTAAAATAGGGCCTCGTTCACAAAGGTAAACTTAGACAAAAAATCTAACTTTTCTACTTTTCAGTTTTACAAATGTAAGCTTAGACCAAAAGTCTAACTTTACTACTTTTCCGTATTCACAAAGCCCCATACAGAGAATGCGAAGCTGATGATGCTCAAACCAAAACAGAGCTTGCGCGTAATTACAGGAATGCTCAAGTCCCCACAGAGATGGTGTGTGACTATAGTATTACCATTGTCACCAAAGAGAATGAGTGTGATTATAGACATGCCCAGGTCCCCACTGAGATAGTGTGTGATTATAGAGATGTCAAGGTCCCCACAGAGATAGTGTGTGATTATAGAGATGTTGAGGTCCCCACAGAGATAGTGTGTGATTATAGAAATGCCCAGGTCCCCACAGAGATAGTGTGTGACTATAGAGATGTTGAGGTCCCTACAGAGATGGTGTGTGACTATAATATTGCCACGGATGCCAAAGAGAATGTGTGAGATCATAGACATCCCTAGGTCCCCTCAAATACCTACACCCACCTAAACCCCAAAAATTAACGTGCCACCCAAAAACCCATACCCACCATAAAAAAAACTTGTGACCCAAATACCCATACAAGCACTAAACTTTAAACGATTCATTATCACCTAAAACCCTATACCAGCCCTAACCCCTAAATGCTCCCTTAGCACCAAAAACCCATGTCCCCCTAAACCCTAAAAAATCTCGTACCGCTCAAAAACCTACACCCACCCAAAACCCTAAAAATTCACTTGCCTCCCAACACCCTGAAAAATCCCTTGCCACCTAAAAACCCATACAAACACTACACCTAAACGATTCATTACCACCGAAAAAACCCATACCCAACCTAAATCCTAAAATATTTCTTACCAACCAAAAATCAAAACCCACCTGAGACCATAACATTTCCCTTGCCCCCAAAAACCCACACCCACCCTAAACCTTAAAATTTCCCTTGCCACCCAAAAAGTCATAACAACCGTAAACCCTAAAAAATCCCTTGTCACTCAGAAACCCATAACCACCCTAGAAATAAAAATTTCTTGCCACCTAAAAAACCATACCCACCCTAAGCCCTAAACATTCCCTTACCACCCAAAAAAACAAAACTCACGCTAAACCCTACACATTCCTAGCGACCCTACCCCCAAAAGTCCCTGCCCACCCAAAAACCCATACCCACCCTAAACCCATAAGAAATTTACTGGCCACCCAAAAAACTATACCCAAAAAACTGAAAAAGTACCTTACCACCCAAAAACACACATCCACTCTAATCCCTAAATATTCCCTTGTCATCCAAAAACCCAACCCACCCAAAACCATACATTTCCCTTCCCCCCAAAATCCACACCCACTCTAAACCTTAAAAATTCCTTTGACACTTAAAAACCCACACCCATCCCAAATGCTGAGAAATCCCTTACCACTCAAAAACATACACACACCCTAAACCCTAAAAATTCACTTTCCTCCCAAAAACCCACACCCACCATGAAAAATCTCTTGACACCCAAAACCCCATACAAACACTACACCAAAACGAGTAATTACCATCCAAAAAACCCATACCCAGCCTAAACCCTAAGAAATCCCTTACCACCCAAAAATCCGTACCCACCCTAAACCCTAAAAATTCCCTTATCACCCAAAAACCCATACCCACCCAAAACCATAACATTTCCCTTGCCCCAAAAATCCACACCCACCCTAAACCTTAAAATTTCCCCTGCCACCCAAAAAAACATACCCACCCTAAACCCTAAAAAAATCCCTTGCCAATCAAAAACCCATACCCACCCTAAACCCTAAAAAATCCCTTGCCACCTAAAGACCCATACCCATCCTAAGCCCTAAACATTCCTTTACCACCGAAAAAAAGATACCCACGCTACACCTATAAAATTCTTTGCGACCCTAACCCCAAAAATTCCCTTACCACCCAAAAACCCTACCGTTAAAAAATCCCTCACCTCCCAAAAACCTAAACCCACCCTAACCCCATAAAAATTCACTGGCCAGCCAAAAAAACATACCCAACCTAAATCCAAAAAGTACCTTAACACTCAAAAACACATCCACTCTAATCCCTAAAAATTCCCTTATCATCCAAAAACCCATACCCACCCAAAACCATGAAGTTGCCTTGCCCCCAAAAATCCACACCCACTCTAAACATTAAAAATTCCTTTGCCACACCCATCCTAAATGCTGAAATTTCCCTTGCAACCCAAAAACCTATACCCACACTAAACCCTAAAAATTCCCTTGCACCTAAAAACCCATACCCAACCTAAACCCTAAAATGTCCCTTGCTACACAAAAATCCAAACTTACCCTAAAACCTAAAACATCCCTTACCACCCAAATACCCACACCCACCCTAAAAACTAAATATTCACTTGCCAGACAAAACCAACCATACTCACCCAAAACCCTAAAAAGCCCTTATCTCCTAAAAACCTATACTCACCCTAAACCCTAAAAACTCTCTTGCTGCACAAAAACCCACACCAACCCGAAAACCTAAAAAATCTGCTTGTGACTCACATACCCATACGCACCATAAACCCTATAAAATCCCTTGCCACCAAGAATATGGCACCCATCTTAAACACTAAAAATTCCATTGAAGCCCATAAAACCCATTCCCCCTAAACCCTAAAAATCCCTTACCACTCAAAAACCTACACCCACCTAAACCCCAAAAATTCAGTTGCCACCCAAAAACCCACACCCACCATAAAACATCACTTGTGACCCAAATACCCATACAAACACTGAACCTTGAATGATTCATTACCACCGAAAAAACCCATACCAGACCAAATCCCTAAATGTTCCCTTGCCACCTAAAACCCATGCCCACCCTAAACCCTAAAAAATCCCTTGTCACTCAGAAACCCATAACCACCCTAGAAATAAAAATTTCTTGCCACCTAAAAAACCATACCCACCCTAAGCCCTAAACATTCCCTTACCACCCAAAAAAACAAAACTCACGCTAAACCCTACACATTCCTAGCGACCCTACCCCCAAAAGTCCCTGCCCACCCAAAAACCCATACCCACCCTAAACCCATAAGAAATTTACTGGCCACCCAAAAAACTATACCCAAAAAACTGAAAAAGTACCTTACCACCCAAAAACACACATCCACTCTAATCCCTAAATATTCCCTTGTCATCCAAAAACCCAACCCACCCAAAACCATAAATTTCCCTTCCCCCCAAAATCCACACCCACTCTAAACCTTAAAAATTCCTTTGACACTTAAAAACCCACACCCATCCCAAATGCTGAGAAATCCCTTACCACTCAAAAACATACACACACCCTAAACCCTAAAAATTCACTTTCCTCCCAAAAACCCACACCCACCATGAAAAATCTCTTGACACCCAAAACCCCATACAAACACTACACCAAAACGAGTGATTACCATCCAAAAAACCCATACCCAGCCTAAACCCTAAGAAATCCCTTACCACCCAAAAATCCGTACCCACCCTAAACCCTAAAAATTCCCTTATCACCCAAAAACCCATACCCACCCAAAACCATAACATTTCCCTTGCCCCAAAAATCCACACCCACCCTAAACCTTAAAATTTCCCCTGCCACCCAAAAAAACATACCCACCCTAAACCCTAAAAAAATCCCTTGCCAATCAAAAACCCATACCCACCCTAAACCCTAAAAAATCCCGTGCCACCTAAAGACCCATACCCATCCTAAGCCCTAAACATTCCTTTACCACCGAAAAAAAGATACCCACGCTACACCTATAAAATTCTCTGCGACCCTAACCCCAAAAATTCCCTTACCACCCAAAAACCCTACCGTTAAAAAATCCCTCACCTCCCAAAAACCTAAACCCACCCTAACCCCATAAAAATTCACTGGCCAGCCAAAAAAACATACCCAACCTAAATCCAAAAAGTACCTTAACACTCAAAAACACACATCCACTCTAATCCCTAAAAATTCCCTTATCATCCAAAAACCCATACCCACCCAAAACCATGAAGTTGCCTTGCCCCCAAAAATCCACACCCACTCTAAACATTAAAAATTCCTTTGCCACACCCATCCTAAATGCTGAAATTTCCCTTGCAACCCAAAAACCTATACCCACACTAAACCCTAAAAATTCCCTTGCACCTAAAAACCCATACCCAACCTAAACCCTAAAATGTCCCTTGCTACACAAAAATCCAAACTTACCCTAAAACCTAAAACATCCCTTACCACCCAAATACCCACACCCACCCTAAAAACTAAATATTCACTTGCCAGACAAAACCAACCATACTCACCCAAAACCCTAAAAAGCCCTTATCTCCTAAAAACCTATACTCACCCTAAACCCTAAAAACTCTCTTGCTGCACAAAAACCCACACCAACCCGAAAACCTAAAAAATCTGCTTGTGACTCACATACCCATACGCACCATAAACCCTATAAAATCCCTTGCCACCAAGAATATGGCACCCATCTTAAACACTAAAAATTCCATTGAAGCCCATAAAACCCATTCCCCCTAAACCCTAAAAATCCCTTACCACTCAAAAACCTACACCCACCTAAACCCCAAAAATTCAGTTGCCACCCAAAAACCCACACCCACCATAAAACATCACTTGTGACCCAAATACCCATACAAACACTGAACCTTGAATGATTCATTACCACCGAAAAAACACATACCAGACCAAATCCCTAAATGTTCCCTTGCCACCTAAAACCCATGCCCACCCTAAATCCTAAAAAATCCCTTTCCACCCAAATATCCACACCCACCCAAAACGTTAACAATTCCCTTGCAACCCAAAAACCCATACACATTGTAAAATTTACAATATCCCTTGCCAGCAAAATCTCACATCCACCCTAAACACGTAAATTTCGCTTGCCACCCATAAAACCCATACCCACCCTAAACCCTACAAAATCTCTTATCACTCAAAAAACTGCACCCAACCTAAACCCTAAAAATTCACTTGCCTCCCAAAAATCCATACCCACCCTGAAAAATCCCTTGCCACCCAAAAACCCATACAAACACTACACCTAAACGATTGACCCATACCCAGCCTAAACCCTAAAAAATCCCTCACCACCCAAAAATCCATACCCACCCTAAACCCTAAAAATTACCTTATCACCCAAAAATCCATACCCACCCAAAACCCTAACATATCCATTGTCCCCAAAAATCCAGACCCACCCTAAACCTTAAAATGTCCCTTTCCACCCAAATAAACATCCTCATCCTAAACTCTAAAAAATCTCTTACCACTCCAAAACCTACACCCACCCTAAACCCCAAAAACTCACTTGCCTCCCAAAAGCCCATACCCACCCTGAAAAATCCCTTGCCACCCAAAAACCCATACAGACGCTACACCTAAACGATTCATTACCACCCTAAAAAAATCCTTGCCACCCAAAAATCCATACCCACCGAAACCATAACATTTCCCTTGCCCCCAAAAATTCACACTCACCCTAAACAGTAAAAATTCCCTTCCACCCAAAAAACCATACCCACCCTAAACCCTAAAAAATCCCTTACCAATCAGAAACCCATACCCACCCTAGAAATAACAATTCCCTTGCCTCACTAAACCTTAAGAAATCCCTTAACACCCAAAAACCCAAACCACCCTAAACCCTAAAAATTCCCTTACCACCCAAACAAATGATACTCGCGCTAAACCCTAAAAATTACTTGCGACCCTAACCCCCAAAAATCCCTTACCACTGAAAAACCCATACCTACTCTAACCTTAAAAAATCCCTCGCCTCTCAAAAACCCATACCCACCCTAATCCCATAAAAATTCTCTGGCCACCAAAAAAACTATATCCAACTTAAACCCGAAAAAGTACTATACCACTCAAAAGCACACATCCACTCTAATTCCTATGTGGACGTGAAGGGTGCAGCTTCTCTTCAGTACTGACAAGATGGCCGCTAGGTAGGAACTCTGCTTCAGAGCTCCCAGGTTGGGGATCACCAAAATCGGTATCTATCCCTGGTAAACCCTGCCATCCACCTAGCGCTGCAGCACTCCACAAAAATACCGCAAGCTGCGTTCCCTGAGCAACAAGGTGCGTGATATTGGGCTTACCTACATCGAAGATCTCTGGGAGAAGGTTGCTGCATTCCCTCCGACGCCGACCGTCTTGATTGCCTCTCGTGGAGACACCGCAGCGCCCTGTTGTGAAGCGGGTCCTCGACTTGCTCTACCGGAGGGATCGTCCAACGAAACTTCAAAGGTGCCCTTGTGAGGAGCTGGTCTTGCTTGCCGCGACGTCCTCAGCCAGAGTGGATGGCGATGCTGAGCCCCCCTTCCACCCGCATTTGATGCTGGAGTTGAGGCCTGTGCTTCCCGCCTGCCTTTGATGCCGGTGTTGAGCCCGCCTTCCGCCCGCCTTTGATGCCGTTTTTCTTCACGGCGCCCCAGCGTAGAGCCGACTGGTACGCGTCTGGTTTCTTCATGGGTCTCAACGAGCGAGTCCTGCGATTTATTTCACTTGGCGGACCTCCCTGACTCAAATTGCCAATTAGAAGCGGGGAGCGCCCTGCATGGCGTCTCACTGAGTCCCTCTGACTTCGGATCCCGGCTCGCCTGCTGTGACATTTCTGCTGACTGTCTGCCTAACCTAACAAACGGTGAGCGCCACACTATCTACTATAATCTTATAGGGGTGGTCTTTATATGTGCCGACTTAACCAATTGAAAGACGCCTACTTTGTATACACCCTAACATTGAAACTGTTTGAGACGGCCATCTTGACCATTTAAGTGCTGGTTCATCCATTTTGAAGACGCTTGCATTACATAATAGAAGCTGTCCTCACTTGCCCTATTCATAGTAAGTGAAAGAGGACAGATCCATGCTTTCACAACAAGATTAAGAGGAGTGAGCCAGAAGCTACCTACAATAACAGAAAGAGGACTTCTACAGTGGCCATCTTGGCATGGGCTTTTGTTCTACAGTCCTTTTAACTTACTCTACTGAAAGAGACCTGGTAAACCCCACCCTAGAATAGGCATATGACTAACTGCCCTTGCACTTGCTTTTCGCTGCTCATTTATGATGGGCCATCTTGGCTCGGTAGAACTTTCCGTAAGCAAACCTTGATAGTAGGGCAGACCTGCGGATACATCTCACCACACAAACCAACCACTGGGGCAGTAGTCTCATCACTCTCCCCAGCATGGCAGAGCCCTTCTTGACCTCCACGGGAGACAATTACTACACCATTATCTATCCTCCTAATCTCTCCAAATCTGCCTCCAAATCCCTTGAACATTCCATCCTGAAAAGTCATCCCGAGACCCTGATATCTGACCATCGTCTCTGCGTAAACCAGGGCACTGTCATCAGTGACCTCATCTTCCATTCCAGGAAATTGTCTCTCTGGCACAATGCCTTCTCGAGCCTCCTCAAAGTACAGGAAGCCAGGAACATCCCTCATGGAACAACAAACAGACATTTCACTCAGTTAAGAACTTACTCCATGCATGTATGAATGCCATTTGGCTCTTCTGTGCTGAGAAAGTATTCAGTTGGGAAAAAACGTTGTTTTCTGAAATGAGAACTTCTTATGGAAGGGTTGGGCCTAAAAGGTCCAGCATATGGGTCATGGCCGGTTATACCGCGTCAAAGCTGAGCAATTGAGTCAACAGCAGATCCTGTCATTTTTTTTATTCATTGGAATGGTTTTCTGGGCTGCCCAGTATCTCTTGTTATTTTTGGACTGACCTTGTAATTACTGGTCAAATATACGTTCCTTAATTCTACTTTTACAGGGATAAAGATTAACCAAGATGATTTCAATTTATCAAATATATGTAGAACAGTTTATGGTGTCTCTACCTGACCCAATGCATTCTGGCCATCCTTTGATTTAACTACTGGCCATATTGTCATTTGGTTACAGGATTCCACATCTGAGGAACTTAGCATCATGGCACCCCTGAAACAGGAAGGTTGGCTTGGTGAATTACTCCTTCTTTAATGGACCTATGAATCTTTCAAACATGTAGGTATTTCAATAGCACCCACTAGTGTCCAATCAATCCCACTAACTACCTTCCGATCCTCTGAGATACACCGAGGGATCACCAAGCTTGACACATAAGTGCACTCACGTTGCCTGGGGGAATGTGGTCGTTAAAATGAGTATTACCTAGGAACTTGTACCTTTTCCAGACAATACCATCACAGGTGTCCCCTTTACTGCTAAAACAAAAAGTCATACTAATTTGGTGTCAGATGAGAAAACCCCAGGAAAGTGACCAAATTGCTATATATGCCCCTAGCAAAGGAAGGTATGGATTTTCTCAATAATCTTTATTATTTTTAGGCTAAGCATCTATGTTTTCTTATGAAGTGTGGTAAGACCAACTCCAATAAATAGTGATGCTTTATTGATCTTATTATTGCAGGCATCCCCTCTCAATAGTTCTGTCAGTTGAGAAGAGGTATAGTAGCTGGAAACTGTACTCTTCACTGATTTCAAGGATCACCTTGATAACCTGATATTAAGTGTGCATAACAAAGGAACTTACCTCCTTTCATTCATCAATTACTCCCATTGGCTACTATCAAGATTTCACCTGAGCTCTAGAGGAGGGACGGATCCATGGCGGAAAGCAGAATAGATATTACAAAACAGAAGATTTGAACAAGACTAAAATGGTTAGAATTTCTGAGGAACTTAGGGTTGAGTTTTGGTCTATCAGAATCCAAATTATTCTACTATTACCAGGTATGGCATTGAGAGTTAGTGGGTGGCAAAAGTAAACACATAGGTGCCGATCACGATCCGGTAAAAAAATTCCCCGTACGACTCGTATCCGGTCTTTTTACTGTACGAATCGCACAAGTGCCGTACAAACTGCCAATTACGATTCGCATGGTAAAAAGTCCATACGAATCGCATTGGGAAGTATTCCCCACACGTCCTCGGGTCGGAAAATGTGTCCGACACGTCCACGGACGATTTACCGTACAAATGTGAAAAGTGAAGTCCGACCGAGGAATTACGATCCATCCCGTGCGTCCGATGTTACAACCGTATGGAAAAAACACCGTCCGCACCGAACTCCCATAGCAACCATGGAGACATGTGCCCGCATACACGCTGACCCCCCCCAGCCCCCGTACGTTCGAGTCGTACCCCCCCAGCCCCGTACGTTTGAGTCATACCCCCCCAGCCCCCATACGTTCGAATCGTACCCCCCCCAGCCCCCGTACGTTCGAGTCGTACCCCCACCCGTGTATGTACACCCTTGTACGTGTCGAACCCCCCCGTGTATGTACACCCGTGTATGTGTCGAACCCCCCCTTGTATGTACACCCCTGTACGTTCGAGTCATACCCCCACCCGTGTATGTACACCCTTGTACGTGTCGAATCCCCCCGTGTATGTACACCCGTGTACGTGTCGAAACCCCCATGTATGTACACCCGTGTACGTTCGAGTCGTACCCCCACCCGTGTATGTACGGTGCGTACGCCCAGCCTCATAATCTTGACAGCACTTTGGCAAAAAAGACAATCGAAAAGCAGATAGAGTGCAACCTGCTAGCAATATAGGAACTCATTTTGTCAATAAAACATAAACGTAAACCTGAAGCCTTTTAGTTGAAGTGCTCACCTTGTTAGTACTATTTATGAACAGAATTTGGAGAGCTTCTAGACTATAGTTATTTGAGAGCCCACGCCCTCAAATGGCAAAGAAGAAGAAGATGCCAGGGCTAAACTGATTGTCTATTATAGAATTGCCATGCTGCCTGCCACTATGGTTGTCATCAAAAGCATTGGCTCAATCCTGAACCGAGGTGGGATTGGGAAGTCAGGGCAGAGGGGGAGTTCCCTACGGGCTATTATATTGGTAGGTTTGCTTTGCCATGTATATGCTTTGGGGAATTCTGCAATTCTCAACGACTAGTCTGGATGTAGGTGAGGGGATGTGTTTCAACACAAAAACCAATTAAAATAGTTAATCAATAGTACTGTGTCCTGCCTTTCCTCTTTAATCTCAGCTTTCTGTTGGAGTTCCTATAGCTCTCAGGCTGAGCAGCACCCAGTATGTCTTTGCTCATTCAATTCTTTTTTACATCATAATATTTGTATTTCTTGTTTTGCATATTACTAAAATTTCAACACAAGTGTTTCAATGCAAGGAAAAAATCAGGTCTAGAATATCTACCCAAGTATGACATGGGACAACATCAATGCAATGTGTGCTGCTTGCCATTTGCTTTCTTATCTGTTCCTTTCCCCAGCTGCTCCTGTTCACCATCCGTTTCTGTGTCTGCCCATCCTCCCTTGATAGTTGCAGTGTCTCTATTTCTTTCAGTTCCCTATATTTAATTTTGCACAGTGCTCTCTCCTAGGCAGATCATGTTTCTATGTGCATGTTTACTTCACTTATAGGAGTTCTCTAAGGTTATTGGTCTCCACACACTCTTCTTCTCCTGCCTCTTCCTCTCCCTGTATTTTTTTTTTTACGGTTTTCGTTTTGTTTTCTCTTCTCCTCCATAACTGCATTTGTATGTCATTGATTTCTCTGCCCCCAAACTGATTTCCCAAATGAAAGGAATATTTTGTAATGCAGTCACGTATCCACAGGTCTATTTTGAATCAGTCAAGGAAACCATGTTTTAAAACATAAAGAAAGAAAAAAAAGGAAGAAAAAAACTCATATTGCTGAGTCTGTAAAAGTGTCTCATCTGTAATGCCTTTAACAGTTCGCAAATTCTGACCCACCTGCAACCAAGACAGGCTTTAACAATGCAATCATTAACACAAAAAGTGTGTGCTTACGCACATGGAATTTTGTAAAGCACTTACACATGCTATATTTTAATTTTCGGTCTGTGTTATAAAATTGCTCCGAGCTCGAGCCAGTGTCACTGTGAGTCTCTCTTCCGTGTGCCTCGGACGTACTAGCTTCTGTCAGGGTATAATGTCCGTCAAATTCAATGCTGCTTTCTGTAGGCTGAGTTTCAAGGTGCATTCCTTGCAGGACAGCCTTTCCCCCACTCTGGGAGTTTTCATGCGCTTTAGGTGTGTCAGCCACAGGTCTCTTGTTATGCTAATTTACCTTTTCCTGTGCGCGATCGTGCATTTACATTCTGTGAATGGCTGTGCTGAGGTAGAAGCCCTGCTTCTGGTTTCCTTTCCGTTAATGGTTATAATGAATACTAGTTTGGGGATTCTCGCACAACATGGTTTATTTATACATTTCTTTTGCTGGCTTCTAAATAGGAAGAAGAAAATATATCGTAGCATGGAATGCAACTTTAGAATGTAATATGTCTGTTTGCCATGGCATGTTTTAAATTCCTGGCTTTCACTAGATTAGAAAATCATGTGTTTATGCAACTTGTACAATTTTTGTCTCTGACAATATTATTCATGCTATTTAAGTTTTGTATACAACTAAACATTAATATTGTAAGTAATGCGCTGCCTTTTCACATGTATTTTGTTAACCACTTAACATGCTCGCAAACTAAATTACTTTCAACCTGTTGCACATCACCGAACAGCTAAAGAACTAGCGAGCAACCTAACAAGGTGCTAGTTTGTCCCAGTGGAAAATTAGAATGCTTCGCACCCATAACATAAAATGACCTGTATATTCACTATTTCTAAAAGTAAACAAACATTGACAAAGCGAATATTTGTGGCATGTGTGGAGTGACAAGTATTTATTTGCGTGCACACATACACAGATGTATTTGGCAGAGAGGGATGCTTGAAGAGAGAGAGAGAGAGAGAGAGAGAGAGAGAGAGAGAGAGGGACAGAGAGAGAGAGAGAGAGAAAGAGAGAGAGGATTCAGAAGAAGCAGCAAATGGCACAGCATGAAATACTGAACTTAAAATATATGAAGATGATAGATTACGTGGCAAGCACAGTAAAATCCACAATTATGCAGAAAACAACACAGAATTCCATTATTCCTGTGGCCATACGTGTTAGTGAAAAAAAGACTGGAAGTGGAATCAAGTTTGGCAACCAGAGTAGAAATAATGCAATCTTTATAAAGCCAATATTTTATCTCCCTCTCCTAGGCAGAAGAAAGCCTGAATTTTAGAGCTAGTAGGATATAAGCAGTGGAGAACGTATGGGAAAGAGACAAGATATAGGCAGGTGTAGACCAACAATGTTATTAGCAGGGGTAGAGGTAGTCCGATATATGAGAGGGTAGCGGCACTAAAGAACAAGTAATTTACCTTCAACAATACTCTTTCTCATGGATACTCAATCTAACTGTATATGTCTCACTTTTGGACTACTCCCAGGTGCCAGACTGGATCTGGAAGATTTTTCAGCATAGTCCCTACATGCTGAAAGGTAGCATCATGCAGCCATGTGTTGATTCTGCCCTTCCCTGGAAGTGTCAACCAAAACTGTATATAGGCACCACCCAAATGCTCTGACAACACTTTCATCCTGGATGCCCTCAGATAGAAATCTCAAAAGTAGTAAATTATGCCAGGGAGCATAGTGTGCATATCTCTAACTTCGGGCCTTTTTAGATGGAAAGGAGTCCATTCCACAAAATGGGAAGGTAGGAGGAATGTGAGGAGTCTGGGGTTATATAGAGCATCCAGCAGAAAGTGAGTTACCGAAGGTATGTAACTTATTTGTCTGATGGATACTTCTAACCACAGATTTCTCGCCATTAAAATTGATGCCTAAGCAGTTTTCCACCCAGGGAGTGGGTGTTTGAAATGACTCAGACTAAAATGTTCTGCAGGACTAACCAGAGAAAATGCCCTTTCCATCAGTTCTGGCTGTAAATTCAGTAGTACTTCATTAACATGTGCATTGATGCCCACCTTTCCTTCTGACAGATATCGAGGACCAGAACCCCATATGCCAATGCAGTGGTAGCAGCCTTGGCCATTGGTGGAATGTCCCCTCAACCCTTCTGGAGGTTTCTCCTTTGCCACTGTATAGCAGATCTTGATGCAGATAACGATCCACCTAGATATTGTCCTCTTCTGCACTGCCTTGCCTTTCTTTGCCTGAGAAACCCCCACAAATAGCTGATCATTCACCTGATGTTCCTTGGCATGACTGATATAAAAACTTGGGCCCAAATGATTTTAAAAGGGTGAGGAAGGGTGAACAATATCGGAATAGTGATGGATTACCTGATGTGAAAAGAGGTCACAACATCCAGGAGAAAAGCCGCTCTGGTCCTCAGCACCAGCTTGTCCAGAAAGAAGGTGGTATAAGGGTTCTGAACTAACAGAGCTGGAAGCTCACTCACTTGATGTGCTGATGTTATCACAATTAGAAAAAATTGCCTCAAAAGGAGTACTCACGAAAACATCATAAGAACCAAAATAAAGTCCAACCCTGGCATCACAAGGGATTTTGGAGGAAACATAAGGAACAAACATTTGAGAAAACGCATTACAACAGGTGATTTGAACAAGGTTGATTCGGCAAACAAAAGGAGGCTGAAAGCCACAAACGTGTCCCAGCATTCTGTGTAGTTGGATTTTATAGTACAACACCTTTCTGTTAGGATGACATCCACAATTTCTGGTGGTACATCACGTGGAGTAAACTCCTGCCTCTCAATGCCCACTCATGGACATGTACATTGCACAAGGTGCACCATCATGCACAACCCCTCATAATCTGAATTTACCCATACACGTAGAGAAGTCTCAGTACAAGGTTTATGCATTATATAAGGATCGCAAGTAGCCTGGAAATAAACTGAAGCCAACATTCTCTCCTCTGTAAAGGACAACTTTGTTCTCTGTGGATACTCTCTCTCTCCTTTCATGATACTGCCTCCTCTGTAAGTACCATGTTTTGAATAGTCTCTTCTCTATGGATATGTTCCATGTGAGTATTAGTTTATCGTCTGATATTTCAATGAGCTTCAGAATCCACCTGGTGCTCCAGTAGTTAAGACCCCAAAAGCAGCTCTGACAATGCACCTCACACCTAATTAACAATTCATTACCACCCAAAAACCCATACCCAGCCTAAATCCTAAACAATCCCTTACCACCCACAAATCCATACCCACCTTAACCCTAAAAATTGTCTCATCACCCAAAAAACGATACCCATCCAAAACCCTAACAGATCCCTTGCCCCCAAACATCCACACCGACCCTATACCAATCGTATACTTGATAATTTAGGACCTAACAGAGGCATATTGAACAGAGGCATGTTCTATTGTGTGCGTGTTGATGTTTTGTGTGATAAACCTGGTAAACATCGAAGCCACCTCACAATAGATAATATGGCATATAGGAGCTGTCTGGGATGTAAATGAAGTGTTCTGCGCAAAGATTTCACCCCGTTAGGACCAGTTTAACAACCAACTACAGAAAGCAGCAACTGAAAGATGACACACATTTTTAGTACTTTTTGACCTTTTTGCACTAGAAACTTTTTGTTGGTAAAATTTGCAGATTAAGCAGCAGATGACAGATTATGTGGCAAATGCGGCAAATTAGTAATATAAAGGGCAACCTCAGAATTGCACAATTCTAGTTGCCCTGGTTATAAGGCATATTTATGCGTAGATGTTTGGGTGTGCCTCTTGGTGCCATTACCAATAGTTCCAATCCCATGAAAGGGGCAGCTATCCTGAAGTGATTGTAAAGTCTGAACAAAGGCCAGAAATCCTGTTCATAAACATATCAGCCACCATGAGAAGTGCTATTGTCTTTCCGACTCTTCCTGGCATTCTCTATCTCAGTCTTTCTATGTCTGCAAATGTATTTCTCTCTGTCTTTTCCCATGTCTCTCTCTCCTTTTGTCTTTCTCTGTCCCGTTCTTTTTGTCCTGTTCTCTCACTCTGACTCCCCCTGACTTATCTTTGCAGCTTGCTGTCTCTCTCACATCCCTTTTTCTCTTTCTCGGACTTTGTATGTATCTCTCTGTCTTTTTCTCTTTCAGTTTCCCTCTATCCATGATTTTCTTTCGCCTCATTTCTCCCTGTCCTAGGACGTTCTTATTATCTTGGACAAATTCCAAATGTTTTCAAACTCTGCACTTAATCTTTGCAGCCTGCTTTGCAAACTGGAAAGTTTCATAAGCGAAATTGTTTGAATGGGCTTGTCAGTTCTCAATGTAGTCCGCTGTGCATTTTTAGGTCTCGCTGGGGCCAGCGCATGCGCTGGCTCGGAGAGACATTTTGTAGTTGGGATTTTTAAAGTGCTGCCTGTGGCCTAAAGCTTGAGTGCACGTGAGCGTGCACGCGCGCAGCCGCCAATCACTGCTGCGCGCGCACCACTCGCGTGCATGCCCCACAGCGCTCCCGTCCAAGCGATCGCGATCACTTTCGCTTCGATCGCGATCGCTATTACTTTCGTTTTCACGGCCGCGCGGCCGAATGCTTGTATAATATTGCCGCCTCTTCTGCATTCTTATATCTCCATACACATGCCTTTTTACAGTTGTTTTATTGTTGCCCGCATCATTTTACCGGAATTACCACTAAATACCGGTTTACCATAACGCACCTTCTGCTTTCTTCCTCCCTCCCTCCTTCTCTCTAAAGCCCATTCAACTTTCAATCCCTACCTTCTCCTTGCTCTAAGTCCCTGGCACAGCCATTATCAAGCTGTCTCATGCTGCAAGTGTTAAAACAATAAAGCAAACTCACTGTTCCTTATCATTTTTAACTCACATTTGCAATCTACTGCCAAAGCTAGCGACTATGTTCAAAGTAGCGACGTTCACAAGTAAAAACTGTAACCTCACTTACACACTCCAAGCCGCCGCCCTAACCGACGCCACTTCCCTATAAACACTCAGCAACACCGCTTATCCAACCGCCAAAACTAAAAACTCCACTGCGCATTAACGCAAGCCCCAAACCTCTGCAGGCCACGTGCCACAAACTTACTCATAATGCTTTACCAAGGACTTACCGTTTAAACTGCTAATCCAATGCTGCTCAGCTTCTCGCCACCCACCCCAAATATGTGCAAACGTACAAACAGCAGCTGTACACGCGTATAACTCCGTTAGCAAAACTCCGAGGACAGGACATGTGCACACGTACGGCAAGCGGCACATTAACACGCCCCCTCCTTCCTCGCACACGTACAACAGCGTTAACCACTAAAAACACAAAAAAATATGCACCCGTCCTGGGATACCTTTTAGATATATATATGCACGTGTCCTGCGCACGGCATCATCACACTTCCTGCTCGCTCGCTCCCTAGCTCTGTGCCATCCCTTATTTAAATGTTATGGTTCAGCTACATAGCTACCAAGGCATTGGATTGCTATGTGTGACATCTTCTTAATTTCAGTGTAATTATCGGTGACATTTCAATGACTATCAGTGACATTTTCTCGTAAGCAAACTCAAGCAGTGAAAATTAGGGAAACATAAATATCAGAAATTAAACCCATGTGAATAACAAGGAACTCTAATACGAGTCACATCATAAGCCACAACCTGTATTACTTTGTTGTGCGCCCTGGTCCTGCATGCTGCCCACTACCTGCAAAGTGCCACCACCCCACAACCTGTATTACTTTGTTGTGCGCCCCGGTCCTGCATGCTGCCCACTACCTGCAAAGTGCCACCACCCCACAACCTGTATTACTTTGTTGTGCGCCCCGGTCGTGCATGCTGCCCACTACCTGCAAAGTGCCACCTACATACCTCGCAGCCGGTTACACAAAGCTACACAACTGGCTCTTCTGACTCAGTGATGCTTGGCGCGCTGAAAAGTTTTGTTAGCAAGCACCACAATGGCTCTCACAGTCACCTTACCAAAAACAAGTTAGTGCAAGCAACTACTAACACAGCTTACTGTCAGTAAGAACACACACTGCTGTGTGATGTACAGTTAACAGCTGTAACAGGGCAGCTCAGAAAATGATAATGACTGACTGTATCTTTCCAACTAAATTACCAGCTTTTTGCATGCTGTACAAAATGTTTCCCTCTTATTTCTGCTTACAGAAAATTCCTTATGATACTATTTTTTTATATGCACTGCTTAAAGCCTAAACAGGCAACTAAACAAGCAGTTACAAGTAAAGTTACCTTGCACAACAGAACACACTATAAATAAATTGCTACAGCAAATACATAATATTACTATATTTTATCATAATATAAGCACACACAATCCCACTCTATAAACCTTCCTCCACTTTACTCAACTCCACTACACTCTATAATAATTTCCTCTACTCTATACTACACAACTTCACTGTACCACACTACACTCTATAGGTCTACATTAACAAAATTCGAGCTAGTAATGTTGCATTAATATTTGCTAAGCCAAATACTAAAACTTATACTAATGTGAGACCTATTGCATTGCAAATGCTTGTTATTACTGCCATTTGACCCTGCATTGACGGGGTCAGTGGACACTTCATCTTCTTAAATCTCAACTATGCTTTTCTCTATTTATAAATGTTGGATGTAAGTCATCCTCTTCCCTCCCACATCACTCTAGATCTTACCATTTGTACCTACTCACATATTCCACATACCAGACCGTCAATTAACTTCAACGTGAGAACCTTATGAAAAAGCTACAAATATGTATTCAGCATTTGAAGGGATCTGAGAAATATTTGTCCCTTTTACTGAGTAAAAACGCCTCAGACATCTGTAGACGTAGAAGGAATTATTTGTGAATTTATAACTGTAACTAGAAAACATGGATACATTTAAATGTACTATGCGCTTTAAAATTGCATATGTTGTTTCATTGTTTTCAATGTAAACTCGCGCTGAGCAGCAGGAGGATGCGATCAGTCGGCCTCTTTTTGAACACCATAGGCGCATCCTTGCTGCAGCCAGGGTCTTAGAACAGAGGCACCTGATGCTCCTTGTTCCTCGAAAGTGTTTCCCTTGCAACAGGGCCCATCCCCCAGTCTGCAGGGTAAACTGATTTCATGAGATCCCGGCACACCGCCTCTTGATATTCTAATGGCCCTTGTAATGCACAGGTGCCTATTTGCACGTTGTTAGCTGCCCAAATCGAAGTCCTGCCATAAGCTTCCTCTCAAGGCACATATTTTAACATCTTCAATGGTAGACTGAGGAAAGGGCTTTGCCTACACGCTATGGAGTAAAAAAAAAAAGGCTTTCATGCTTTAAAAGCAAATATTGTGAATTGCATGGACCCCTAATCATCAGGCATTTGTAAAAATGCGCCATGTCAATAATATTTTTTTAAACTTCCATGTAAGCCTTCTGCAACTTTGGCACTGTAAAAGAAACGAATTTCTAACAATTAGTCTTCAATGAGAGATTAGCGCTAACAGCAGTTTTAATTTGACCTCATCAGAAGACCTGAAATAATTTGGTGCTGAAGCCATGTTAAAATATCATATAGTGAGCAGTCTTTACATGCATCCAGAATAAGAAGATATCGAGCCTATGCCGAAATTCCAACACTCCCCAGTTCTTAAAGGCGGCAGCTCTGGTCATTTCCCCACATCCTCTACTTTCCTGGATTTCTCTTTGATCACAACATTGTGTTCCAGTCCCCAGCCATATAATGTGTGTTTACTCACATATCCCCGTTTGTAGTGCGCACTAGTGAAGATGCGAAAAGCCTAAAAAAAACCTCAGCACCGTAACTCCAAATGTTCAGCTGGTGAAGAGATCAGAGAATCATGTAACCCTTTCACTCTGCGCAAGCTCGCCATGGAGCTGCAGTATTTGTAAGTACAAATTAAATAATTTACACAGTAAACTATTCTGCGCCTTTAAATCATACATCACTTAACAGTTGCACTGGTTTGTTTAACTTCTCGCAGTTTGAAGCTTTACAGAGACAGCCTCGGTTTACACTCCTGAATCCTATGCTGCTTTTCTGTAGAAAGGTGTGTTAGAGGCAGGGCCCATCCCCCAGTCAGAGTTAAGAAAACGCGGGTCTCTTGCAATGCTAATTGTCCCTTTGTTATGCTGAGAGATGCATTTGCATCTCCAGTCCGGCGGCATCCTGAGGCCCTGCCCTGAGTTTCCTCTCAAAGCAGGGAGTGTTCACAGACGCTTTTGAGAAAGGCCTCACAGATTTTAGAATCATGCCAAACAAGCGCACCTCTCTTTTAAGACCTGATGACTTTAATCAGTTAACCTCCAAGTGCCTAAAACAAACAAAATTGAATGTGTCCGTGTGTAATGTTACCCAGGCTACATACAGCACACAATATACACAATTGGGAATTGAAGACAATTGGGAAGTGCAGAATGAAACAGGCATACCTTTTGTTTTATATAGTGTGTACATGCATTTTTAATTTCTGTCTTTTAACATAGTCTTACACAAGCTTTTCTGGTGCAGTGCGAGCACCTGCTTCTGTAGGCCTGTAGTGGATAAAGAAAACGTATTTACGCCATATTTATGTCAGTTACTACATTATTTTCAGACAGTACAGCTCAGAAATAGCAGTCAAAGCTTGACTATTTTTATTTCTAACCTTTGCTGTCTGAAACTAAAGCACCAATTTCGAGAAATATCATGATGCTGTCCCGTCACCTAAATAATTCATAGTTAATATTTAGGTTCTGAACAGAGTATAGGGAAGTTGTTTCGGGTACCTATTGCTATAGCAGGAGGAGTGGTAGCACTGGATATACAATTGTGGCACACCTGCTCCCTGGCATACATTTCGTGCTCATACAATAAATAAGTGTACATACAAAATCAACACAACTATAAGGTGCACTGCAAATGTGTTTATAACTATAATCGTGACCAAGACATGTAGGGCTATGTGTATGTTACCTGTTGCGCCCACCACCAGCACACAACACTTCTATATCAGCAAATGCTTCACAACTTGTGGGTCCTTAAAGCAGGCGTGTACATAGTCAAAGAGTGATTGGTTCTAACGTCTCTCTCCAGTGCTGTGCCAAAATTGATTTTTAAAGGGGCACAGATTATGGAAGAATATACATTGCAAATAGTTTCTTTATACCCATAAAGAATGGGAATTTGTTATTCTGCGCCCTCAGTGTTCATAATTTCTAAAATATGAAAAAGAGCTGTGGTTGAAAGCATCTAACTAAGGAAAATAAATTACTTTGAGGGCATCACCTTTTCCTGCTTCTTTGTTCAATATTGCATGGACAACAGAGAAGCATGTTTAATTTTTCAAGGTGTAAATACAGGCCCTCAAGAGCAACTGGTCACAAAGGGAAGTGCAAACATCTACCCATCCAGAACTGGTATGAAGCAAGCACAGTACAGAGGTGTCTAGCAAGGCACTTTAAAGAACTAACAAAATGTTTCAAAGTCCCTGGGCCTGGTGATTTGGCAAGCAAATTATTATGCTGTAGCACTTGTATCAAATTTTGGTGCAATTTATTTTTTTTTTTGCGCGAAAGTTGATCAGCACTGCTCATTTGAACGCTTTGCATAATGAAGCATTGCACAGAGTTGTGGAAACATTCATGTAAAATTATAATAAATATTGGCCTCACATGGTGAAGTAGAGAGGTATAAACAGTACTAATAGACTACCCTATGATAAGCAGTTTGATATTTGGAATATCAAGGCACCAAGCTCCTTGTACAAGTAACAGACATGCATTTTTACTGCCACACTATTCTTCCAGGGTTCCACAGAAATTGCATAACAATCTGTGGCCACAGGGGAAGTCAGTCTTATTGCCGGACACGGGTGCTATTTGGGAAGCACTTCTAAAATATTTTAATCTTTTCCAAAAATCTTTTTGGGGTTTCCTGAGGCTCTCACATTGGAAGCTATGTGGTCACAAGCTAAACTTTTGAAGGATCCTAGTGCCTGAAAGAGGCAGCGTTTATTACCAAGTGAAGTGTTGCCATAAAGATTTTGCATAATATTCAAATAAAAAGCTGTGCTTAAGTGCTGTGAAGAATTTTGTCTTTGGATTTCTTAAGAGTCTGTTCAGGGACCAGCTCACAATTGAGTGTTGGATCATCATATAGCAGCCTTGAATGCCAGTACTGGTCTATCTTGCTACAGCGACAGATTATGTGGGAGAATCCCACTCTGTGCTCCCTAAAACTCAGGCATTCATCTGTTTGAGTTGGACATATCCTGCTAAGCCTCATGCGGGCCAAGTACAGTCTGTGAAGAATGTTGAAATGGGCCAACTTACAGTGTGCATTGAATGACACCTCCTTCTCGAGGGCACCAGTTTTGATCCATTCCGCATCAGATATGGGTTCCGGTAAGTCCTTTCCCACCGACCCCATGCCAGGAAGGCGACTTGAAATTGGTTGTCCTTAAAGGCTCCATTCAAGTTAGAGACTAATCGTCTGGATGATTCCAAATTTAATAGTATGACCAGAGTAAAGTTCTGTTTAGGAGTCAGAGGGACGTCGGGCCACAGCATTTGTGCCACACCAGTCAGGGCAGCAAACTGCAGGAACCACCCAGGGACCACCCCAAATGTCTCACCACCTTCTCAATGGTGATGCAGTTGTCAGCGTGAAAGAGGTCTCCAAGTGTCTTGCATCCTCCTTCCTTCCTTCTACCCAGCCAGGGGTGTGAAACATCCATTACAACAGTCATTACATCGCACTGCTTTTACAACGCAACTGTTACAAAGCAACTGCCTTTACATTGCATGCCATTACAACGCATGCCATTACAAAGCATTTCACTACAATGCATGCCATTACAACGCATACCATTACAACGCATGCCATTGCAACGCATTGTAATGGATTTGTTTTGTTTTAGGGTGGTTATGGGCTTTGGGGTAGATGGGAATAGTCATTTTTATCCCTACGCTATCCAACATTTACCCTACTGTTGCACTTAATGGAGTGGGAATAGTAATTTTTACCCTTACACTATCCAACACTTACCCTACTGTTGCACTATAAATATTATGCATTGTAATTGTATGCGTTGTAATGGTAGATTTAAAAAATGCATAGCAATGGCATGTGTTGTAAAATCATGCGATCTAATGGTAGTTGCAATGTAAAAACCGTGTTGTAAAAGCATGCGTTGTAATTGTTTGTGTTGTAAGGTCATATTCGCCAGGGTTACCTCGTGATTCTACTCTCTAATAGTATAGGCAGTGCTCTAAATGGAAATATAGAAGTGTACTTACTGAGTGCAGGACAGTACCTGCCCATTTAAAGCACTGAGTATAACTAAAATATATGGAAACTACAGCGCTATATTAAAAAATACATACATATGGCTAACATTTTGTTTTTGATAGAGGAAGAAAAGACCGTTTTAGGTATTTGGAGTACAAAAGAACATAACTATTCTTATACTTGACCCCTGCAGTACGCTCCTTTCTGTTTCACCATATCAAGAGAGAAACAAAACTACTTGTGTGTTAATGAGACATGAACCGTCCTGTAAAAAGGCGTGACCCTTCCGGGTCTGTGCGGTTTGGGAGTGACAACAGCTCTTAGCAGTTTCATCCTAATTAGTAAAGAGTGTCTGCCACTAAAGGCCAAAATAAAAACACAAGAAAAACTGAGTAGTGGTATTATCCAAGCCTGAACTTTGCTCCCGGGTTGCATCACAAAAGTGTGTGCTTGTAATATTCTGGTAGGCCCTGACCACAATCTAAGAAGCCCTCCCTCATCCATGTAAAACCTGCAAGCACTTTAGGCAAATTCCAAAGAAGAAACACAATTCAATCTCCCCTATAATAATATTCTTTCTAAATCTAAATTCAATAGCTTCATTTAAAATAAAGTTTCCTTTTAATAAATAGGGAAATGGTTAATTGACATGAAAAATATTTGGATATGCAGCTTTTCCTTCGAGAGATCTGTCCTTTCTGCTGCAAGTATGAGTTTCCAATGAGGAAAGTGTGTTTAAATGCAAAGTGTGTTTAAGACTGCAGTACCGCCTCCTGTCTACAGGGGCAGTGCTGAGCAGAAATATAAACACACTTGATGAAACACAGGTCCCCACAAGGCAATTTTTCAAAATGTTGTAAAAATTGACACAGATGTTCCTTTAGTCATTTTTTATCATTTAGAAGACATTGCCTTGTGGGGACCTGGGCTCAGGTCCCCACAGTGCAATCAAGTCCCCACAGCGTGAGTGTGTTATCACACCCAAGTCCCCACAAGGATAGTAACACAAACCCACACACACACACACACACACACACACACACACACACACACCTGTATTGACACCTCTTTTCCTTGAGAAATACATATGAAATATATAAAGACTGCCAACAGTGGCGAGGTGTGGCTCACTGGTTAGAGGCGGCAGACCCGTAAGCAGAGAATCGACCAGGGTTCAATTCCTGACGCGGCAGGGTCGTGGACCAGGGTCAAAACGGACTCGATAATTCTCGCCTCGGTACCTACTCTAACCGGGAACACACTCGGCAACTCTGGGCATTAAGCTTGCCTCATCTCTACAACGGCCCCCCACAGACGCCGTGGATGCCTGGTTTCACCTTGGAGATACCCAGAAAGGGACCATCTCACAGGGATAGCCAGGACGGATTCCCCAGCGGTCTACAGCGCCGGGACGCTACAACATAACAGTGTATTGACAACCCCGCTACGGCAGCCAACGCGTGGAGACTAGGCCTGGGCGAAGCACTACGCTACGCTCGCGTAGTTTGCGAAGTTCGCGCTACTTCGCACTACGCGAACTGCACGTAGCACAGTGCGAACACGCGTAGCGTAGTGTTGCGTAGTGCTGCGGTCATTTTTTGCTTGCTCGCGGTCCTCAACGTCAAGTTGGCGACCGCGAGCAAGCAAAATGACATCCTGGCGAGACTTTTTCCTTGTTCGCGATCGCGAGCATGGAAAATAAACCTCCCGGCGAGATTCACAACGCGAGAAGGTCAGGTTTCTCATTGCGAGGGGTCGCGTATGCTCGCGACCGCTCGCGATGAGAAACTACCAGTTCGCGTTGAGAAAGCTGCAGCTCGAGGAAAAATCTACTCGAGCAGCAGAAAACTACAGCTCGCACTGTGCAAGATGCCATTTTCAATGATTGCACAGTGCCGGTTGCTTGTCCGCACTGTGCAATCATTGAAAACAACATCTTGCACAGTGCGAACATGTTACTTCGCAGTTCGCGAAGTGCTACGCGTAGCTCGCGTAGTGCGAACTTCACTTTGCGTAGCTTCGCGAAGTGCTACTTCGCGAACTACGCCCACCCTTAGTGGAGACCCTATCAGTTGCATTACAATGCTGCAAAGGTCACTAGTGCAAGTATGACAAATGGGCCTCTATCAGTTGCCCCTTCACCCCGGGTCCAAGTGGCACTGCAGCCTGGAGTGTATTTCTGCCACTGGCACGCTCTCAGAGTAATGATCAGGAGCATATTAAAACTATATAAGATTCATGAACTCAATGCATACACGACAGATGTGTGCTTGTTGCAGTGATTGTGGCATTCCATACCTCTCAAGTGAATGTGACATGCACACCTTTAAAAGGGAAGAGGCAACCTTGAGCAAACTGTAAAGGGTTGTTTTACATATTTACTGCATGCTCCTCTGCAGCCTATTTTGTATTTTACATGCTGTAGAAAATAATCATTTATCAGAGCAATCTATACATGAGACAGCCAAGATAAGGATCATAGAATGTGTAAACATATTCATAATTTTCGAAGCAAAATGCACACCTTCAATGTAATCAATTTTAGGAAAAAGCACAAGATGAAATATTCTGAAGGCAGCCGACCGTCTTATGTTGGCAGACTCTCACTGACTTTCGTGATGCTGCTTGAGGAGGATGCGGTCGACGCAGACGGTGGCAGGATGTATTTAATTATTAAAATGTCCTGCCCGCGGCCCAGCCCCCAGGAATTGCTTCTGCCTCCCAGTGCTGGCTGAGTTAAACTACAGTAAGACCAACACCTGTGTTGGACCTCATGCCCTGGAGGACACACTAGTGCAGGTTAGTGACCTTGCATTTCTGGTGCTTTACAGCTGTTTCTCGATCTTCTAAGAGTTTCTTGGGGTAATTGTGAAATTAATCTATTTCCCTCATCTTCATTGCTTAATTTTGCTCGTGACAAAGTATCACTCATAGTCGTTGAAATTATGTCACTCATATTTACACAGAAATGATTAAAATGTCACACATAGCACTCTGAAATCTTGGCAGCTATGGGTAACATGAACGCCTGTAGAAGGCAGGGCTCGCGAAAAAACACGAGCATTGTGTGCAGGTCAGGACGAGTGATCGTGTGTATGAAGTGTTGGGGCCCCTGCGGGGGTGTTACCGGTGGGGAATTACAAGGCGGGCGGCCCCGCGGATGCCATCAGAAATGAGAAATAACTGGCAGACTCACAAACAATGAAGACAGACTGTGGCTGCCAAGGCCCAGCCATTTTCAGTTAGTAGCACTGCTGCAGGTAAAGTTAGTACCGTACTACGTCGTCATTACCTGTGGGCGTAGGCCGGCCGGCAGGGACTCGGTACACGACGACGACACACTGGCTTCGCCGGCGGGCCTGCACTGCATTCAATACCTGATTAGGCAGTAGTAGTACTAGCACTACTGGCCAGGCCGCCGCCCGCCAGGCTGATTGATGCTGCCAGCTGCCCTCAACACGCCGACTCTCGTCGTGGAGGTGGCATGTTAGGTGGTGTTATGCTAGTGCGCGCGCTGTGGTGGTTATGCTGGGGCGTGGCACTGTGGGGAAAAAAATCTGCGCAGTGCGCACGTTGCCGCAGCCGCACAGCTCCAACTCCATCCTGCCCAAATCCAGCCCAAATCTCGGCCCGCCCACCCTGCCACCTATAGGCAAGTTAGTGGCACTCGGCAACACTGACGGATGTCGGAACCACTAAGGCAGGGCTGCCGGCCGACGAGGCGCATAGCGCAGTGCACGTGCCGCCCTCAACACATTTAAAATGTATTTAGATCAGGAGTGGATAGGAGGTAGATGGTAATGCAGGAATCTCCTCCTCTGTGGGGCTCAGCTCAGGTTGGGAGAAGATCAAAACACGCCGGCTGCACAAACTTAAGGTAAATAAAATAGAAATGTGATTGGCTGGCCCTGACTGACGCTCGCACGAGTGTAGACCCGGCCCTGTCAATTAAATGCCGGTGCTAAGCACCGGCACAAATTAAGCTCTGATTATAGAGCACCAGGAGGGGTTACACGTGGGAGTGACGTTTGCTCCTTACCCGTTCCATTCAGATGAAACAGCCTGAATTCAACAGTACGCATAATTTTGTTGAATAACCTTTTGTCATGGTTGTTTTTAGTATTAATTAACTAATGAACTATTTTTCTTTTGACTGGTTTGTAAACTTGCCTTCTAAATGATGGAACTGCAGCGTTGGCACACAATCATTTTGCAAAAGATTGAATATTGTAAGCGAGCACCCTTTGTCATTAAAGTCTTTTAACACTGCTTGAAGGGATACAGCCGCAAAATAATACTGTAACAATGAAATTCAGTGGCTTGTTGTATTTTCTTGCAAAATGTATTGAATGAGCAATTAAAAAACACTACATGCAAGTCTAGTATTGGGACAAGTAAACAAATTCGCTAGGTTTTCTGCCCACATACCTTGCAGCCACTGTCTGGAAAGCTCTGCCCATCTGACAAAGAAATCCGCACCAGGAGAATCAAAACTTCAGCCAGGTTCTACAGTGATCTTATAAACTAAAGACTAGAATCTAAAAACGGAAAATGCCTCTATGTAACTATGAGCAGGACATACCGCAGCTCCTTTTCATATAACCAAAATAAAATAATAATTTAAAATGGCTAACACAAAGAAATAAAATCCAGAAAATGTACATACTAACAGAATTGTAATGCCTCAAAATATTTTCTCCATTTTGGAAAACATTTATCATGCGAAGATCTACATAGATACTGGCACTCGGGAAAACATCGACTACCAGCATTACTTACATCAACAACAGGTTCCATTGCGCCATTAGCCTGGACTCTCATATAGCCCTTTCCTTGCCCTCCATTTCCCCTCAACAGACCTCAGTAGCAGACCAGGAAGACTCAGGAACACCCCCACTGGAGCAGATTTGAGTTCTCCTTTTTTACACACTTTGCCCTCTAGGTTTGTACATAACAAACCTTGTCAGCCAACTCTTTGACACAAAATAACTCATAACTCGCTCTCCGCTTTGCACCAGCTTCATCCTAGTTTCCATCTTACTCCTTTATACACTCTTCACCCATTCTTTTTACCTCTTTTGGTAACCAAATTTGTGGCCATATAACGCTCGAAAAGGGACTACCCCACTTCATAAATGTGTTGTAGAATGATGAGCCCTCGGCACCTCTCAAAGACTCTGTCAAAGGCAAACCAATGGCAGCTGCCAATATATGTAACTTTACAACAACCCATTTACTCTTTCCCCAGAGCATCCTCTTGATGATGATACATACTAGACTGTGCATTTATTATTGCTGTCCTTTGAATCAACACCTTTATTTCACATAAATGGTGCACCATTTTTAGGAATTATTTAAAAAACATCCATCAAAAGTAAATCCATAAGAAACAGTATCATAGCCGCAGAAGAGTCCGAAATCCTGACAAACCCGCCTTTTATCCACCTTGAAAAATAATCTACCAATTGCAGCAAAATGGGTATCTTCCTTCTCCAGTTGCAAGTGTCCTAAAATATGACTCTCAAGAACTTCTCATGGTCCAGCTGGAAGTTCGTTTGCCACCACAATTGTCTGACAACTACTAAAATTCTTCTCCTACAGCCTGCAAACATCACATATTTTAACTGAAATTTGAAATCCCTCTCTAGCCATCATGGTCTACCAGGTCATGGCACACAACGTCTTGCTCAAAGTCATTCTTAAACCAATTCCACAAGCATACCTCTATAATTAGGACCAATAGATAGGCTACCTCTCATCAACAAACCTCTTTCTAAGCTCAACTCACATGACACAGCACAGTGACATACCGCTGCAGTTCAATTGGTAAGATCATCCCCTCTGTCCACACTGATTTAACATATTCATCCAGTCTGTCTATAATTCTGTCCTACCTCATACTTATCCGCCATTCCTGCTCACCAAAACAAAGGGACTCCCCTGTGGTCGCCACTAGACATTCCAGGTCCTCTTCATCTCTTCCTCACATTCGTTCAACCTATTCTGCAACCGCAACACAGACAAATAACTGGCTTTATTGTTACATGTCCATAAAATATTTCCAACCTGAAAACCATACTCCATAACTTGGTGCCTACTCAATCTAGCCTGGCTGTAGACTGAGCCAGATGTACATTTTCAATGTAAGATCATTCCATAACTTTAACCTTGATCCCCATAAGCGAGTCTTGTGCAGACTAGCATTTCCTTTTCTATTACAGAATAAGCCCTTTCTTGTGGCCTCAGAGTATGGGATGCAAAAACAAGTTATTTGGTCTTTGTGTCAAATCAGAGCATCAGCAGGGCACTACGATGGCATCATAACATAAAGACTCTGCTCCAAACATTGATGTCTCCATCTACTATACTCAGGACTGAACACCTACCTGCAGGGATCAGCCAAAATGTTTGTATTTTTTCGATGTATATTCCTGGCACAGTCCAATTCTGGACTCTAGGGGGTTGCATGTGCTGCGACCCCCCTAAATGTGGGAAATTGTCACCCCCTTTTGCAAGGCCACAGTAAAGTTGAACCTGAACATGGCAACAGTGGTACTAAAGTCAGATGTCAAATGTTGGCTGTAGTGTGGATCTGCACCGCCTACGAGTGACGTTGAAAACTTGGAATTAGGACTACCATTGTAGCCCAGGACAGGTGTAGGCTAGTACTGCAGCAGACATATGGACAATCTAGTTCTAATATGCAGAATAGCCTACTCTTGACATTAGTTAAGTAAGTTGCAAGAAGTACCTTTGAAGCCAGTAAGGCTGAGACACATAAGGTCTATTAGCGACACAGGCTAAATACCTGAACCAGTCTCTGCTTTAGTCAAATGCTCCAAAGCCCTCTTCTGCACTGGTCGAAACAGCGGTACCATTTACCAAAAGCCGCACTAAGTATAAACATCCTTGAGGGCCACCTTTATGTTTGGTGGAGATGTCATAAATAAGATTTTTTTAAGTGGTTCATTCATTTCCTGAGTCATGCCAGCTAGATAAGTTGAGCCTGCAAGACTATTCCCTCCTGCACTGATTGATTAGCTTTCCCCAGTAGACAGTTGACCTGGATTTGGTGGAAACGAACCACTGAGAGACTCATTTGGATAAAAAAAAGGGCCTTTGGGGGCACCAGCCGTACTGGAGCATCCCTGGCAGGAAGACAAGGGGGGAATTAAGGACAGTAACATCTCCTACACTTATCTAAGGAAAGCGGTGGATCGGAATGGCCACATCACCCAGAGGGAGTGCTCAGGAAGGCTGCCATTTAACATTAAACCGAGTTATAGTTTTGACCTTCCCTTGATGTTGACCTGGACACAGACCCTATGCCTTCTCTCACGCAGGGGTATCAGAGGGGCGTAGGACCAGGTTGGGTAGGCTTCCAACTACTATCATAGATCAGCTGTGGGTAGCAGGAGGGAGGTCTTGCCATTAAGAGAAGACCTTAGCAGTTTCAGAAAACACCTAGAAAGGGGCTTCTTGTGTTGTTCTTTAAAGGTAGCAGAACTGCTGAAACATTGGTAAGGGCCCAAGTATTACAGTTCTAAAGGAATAGGCTCAGGACCCTCCACCAACCACTGCTGGGTTACATTTATTTTGAAGACCATTTCTTGGGCCTCCTATCACCTGAAACTTAGAACCCTACTATATTTAGAGAAAAGAGAAAGTAAGACTGCTACCTACTTACTGCCTGCATTGGAGAAAAGAAAGATGGGCACGTGTCCTACCCTTTTTTGTAGCCACATCTTCGGTAGAGGATCTCAAAGAGTCAAAGCTGACCTCCTTTGTTCCACAGGGACGTCATGGACAAAGTGGGCACTAGGGTGATCAACCGTCCGTACATTTCATGGACTGCCCGTTATTTGGACCTCTAGTCTGTGAGGAATTCTTTCATGGCTGCCTTTTGTCTGTAATTTCAGACATTGGAGCGAGCTGTCTCTCTGCAAGCAGCCTGAGAGTTCTGCAGCTCTCACTGCAGGGGCCAGCTCACGCTGTGACCTTAAGGTCATGCAGCAGCCCCTCCCAGACCTGGCACAGGCTGCTATTGGCCCATTATCATTCTGTGTGTCTTCCTAATGATCACATACAGAATGATAATGGGCTTCTCTGCCCAGTGACAGCATTTGCTCGCCCTCCTCCTGCCAGAGCCCAGGGCATGGCAAACTGCTTTTGTTTATGGGCTTCTGTCACCTCACCAGGGGCCAAGCTCTGGGAAGGTGATAGTTTCATTTTGGCACATGTTACCCAGGTGCATCCACTGTTAGCCTCTTAATCTGTCACACAAGCAGTGATAATGGTACAAATAAAAAATAAAAAATTCTTTTGAATATGCAATCGCAGGAGTTTAAGTTTCGCTCGCACTAACAAAACAGATGCAGTACAAGGTTGTCTCAACCTAATATAAACTTATTTTGTCATGTACTTGTGTTTGTTGTCTGTATACTTATGTAATATTTTGCGTGCCCTCCTCTGATGTGTCTGTAAAACGTACCTTTTGTCCCCCATTTTTGTCCTGAATTCTGACCTTCTTTCCTGGATTTTTACACTCACAGTCCTGAATGCGCAACCATAGTTGGTCACACTAGCGGGCGCCATGGAAAAATGAACCAGCAGGGCTATTTTAATGTATTTCTTTTCAGAGTTTTGTAAAGTGCAACACTCCATGGGAATTATATTGGTGCTAAAGTAAACAACCGATGTGACTAGCCCAATTGGGGAAAAAACACAACTCCCAGCTCGAGAGGAATGTTTTTCTGAATGCTAGCAAATTAGGGTGCACCCTAATGAAAAGAGGAGTTTCAATTGGAAGCTGCAGCAACTGAAAACACCCTGCCACTGATCCAAGACACTTTGATATTTGGGGCCAACTAGAACGATGGGACAAAGGAATTTGCCTTCCATCATTAGAGGTTTTGTGCATGAGAAAGAGAAACTTGAAAATAACCTGTTTATTCCCAGAGGGAGCCAATGTATTGAGGCTAGGGCTGGAGATGCATGGTCACCTCTCTTCAAACCCAGGATCAGTCTGGCAGCCGCGTGTTGAACCAGCTGAAGTTTCTGTAGGGCAGCTAATGGGAGATCAAGGTAAACAATATTTTTATTTATTTGAGGTTTATATATCGCTAGCTAGACCCAATGGTATCAGAACGCTTTACATATTTTGAGAATAAGTTTACAAGAAGTACATGACGAAAGTCAGATTGGTTAAAACAGTCAAGTAGAAAAATATAAGACAATAGAGCAGTAAGGTAGTTCACGAAGGATACAGTAATGTATATCAAATCAAGCAATCGGGTAATTGCGATGGAGATGGATTCTAGCTGCATAGTCAGTTTGTCAGGGGGGCCTTACTGATGGAAATTTTCAATGAGGTTTGGATATTTGGGAGACTTCGATCATCAGGTGTTCTTGTTGAAGGAGTTCTTGAGTAGCAGTGGTTTGAGGTCTTGTTTGAAGAATGAGGAGGGGTTGTGATGTAGTTCCTTACAGAGTGAGTTCCAAATCTTGGGGGCGTTTCTAGAGAAGGAGCATGCCTGCGATGATGTCTTTTTAATTTTGGGAGGAATGAAAAGGAGAGTTGGAGCTTCAGAGTCCAGCCTTTTCCTGCTCTCAATAGTTTGGTTTCAAGGTATTTGTTTTTTTTTGTATGTAGGGCTTTGTGAGTGATACAAGCTGTTTTGTAGATGCACCTACATTCAATGGTTAGCCAAGTGAGAGTTAAGGGCAGGCGAGATGTGGTCAAACTGTTTAATTCCTGGGACGAGCCCGGCAGTCGCACTGAGAATTGTTCTCAGGGGTGCAAGGTGGCTTTTAGGAGTTCTTGCAAAGATGGCATTGCCGTAGGGAAGTTTCGGGAGGACTAGGGATTTTACTACTATATTAAGATCATCAGGGGGCATAAACGGTTTGATCTTGAGATGTTTCACTGTGTAGAGCGCTCCTTTTGGTGTATTATTGATGTGCTTCTTCATTGACAAGTTTATGTCTAGTGTGATACCCAGGGACTTAACGGAATTGGGCATTGTGGTAGGGCAGTTTAGGGCATCCACATGTTTGAGCCAGTCTTAGATTCGTTGGTGTTTGCTTTTAGGGGAGAGGAGTAGCAGTTCAGACTTGTTGGGTTTGAGCTTAAAGTGGTTGGTATTTACTCAAGTTTGTATCTTATTTAGTGTGGCATTAAGATGTAAGATATCATTGGGTGATTTTATTTTTCTAGTAGAGTTGTCTGTCATTAGCATACATGTGATATTTTATTCCAGCTTGCTTCAGGATAACTGTGGGGGGTTCCATGAAAAGAATGAATAGGGCTGGTGAGAGGATGGAGCCTTGAGGTGCACCTTGTGGTACTGGAGTAGTCTTAGGTAGACAGCTGTTGATTTTTATTTGTTGGGATCGATGTTTAAGATAGGTCGTGAACTATCTCAGGACTGTGCCATTGATACCAGTGCGGTTCTTGAGTATCTCAAGTAAAGCTGGGTGTTGAAATGTATCAAATGCAACAAATAGGTCAAGTAGGATTAGGAGGCAGGAGTAGTCTTCATCTAAGGATCTGTGAATGTCATCTGATGTATTGGGCATAGCAGTTTCGGTGCTACAGCCATTTCTGAATCCTGATTGGAAAGTGTTGTGGAGGTTAAATGCTTCTATGTGTTGTTTGAGGTGGCGTAGGAGCACTTCTCCAATGTTTAGCTAGGAAAGGAAGGTTGGTGATTGGTCTCAGATTGTTGAAATCATTGGGGTCAGCACCTGTTTTTTTAAAAATTTTATTTTTTTAGAATGGGTTGACTTGGCAGAGTTGGATGGAGTCAGGTATGCAGTCATATGAGAGGTAGGCTTTGCTGATTTTGGTCCATAATGGGGAGATGATATGGTTGAGGTTCTGTACTAGGGTGGAGGGGAGGGGGTCGGAGATGTGGGATGTGGGCTTCAAATCTGCAAATATTTAGAAAATGTCTCCTTCTGTCACAGGTTTGAAGTTTGTCCATTTAGCATTGTTTTTCAGTTGAAGGAGTTCGCTATTTGCTGTATTTTGCTTTTTGGGTCATTCTGATCTTTAGTAAAGCCTTGGGAGAGCATTTGCGTGTGGCCCTTTGTGTCAGTGGAGCTTGCTGGTTAGTACGTTAGACTGTTGGCAAGGGTCAGAGATGGTTTTATTTTTTTCAACTTTGTAAGCGAGGAAGTTAGATATTTCTTTGCATCGTTCGTTGGTGGCTTTTGCTTCATGTTGGGAGGTAAGCATAGTTTGTTGTTTTATGAAGTTGAAGAGCTCCCTTGGTCAATTCTTTGCATGGTCAAGTTGATTACGAAAGAAAGGAGCTTTTCACTGAAAATGTGTTTCTTGTAGGCGAGCCAGTTGGTTCTTAGGAGTAAGAGGTGAGCCAGTGAGGGGTCCATTCTTCATAACCTTTCAGTCCTAGTTTTTTCTTTTGTTGTTGAGGTCGAAGTTGAACCAGGATCTGGATTGGATTTTTCTTGATCTCTTTAGTTTGAGTGGTGCAATTTGGTCAAGAGCATCTGTTATCGCTGAGCTATATTGGGCAGTGAGTTCATCGATGGTGCGAAGGAGGGGCTGCGGATGTAATTGGGCACAGATTCTGGATTGAAGCTACATTAGTAGGATATGCTTGATGTTCCTAGCCCAATATGTGGGCTTGTTGGATGGGCCTGAGGGAGGATATGGGGTGTGTTTTTAGACTGAACAGTATTTGATGGTGATCCGACCAGTCGATTGGGCAAGATGGAACGAAGGGAGACAAGCTCACTTTTAGTATTTATTGCGTCGAGGCGAACCTTTATTTTGGGTCTGTTTATTACAGAGTTGCTTGAGGTCGTTAATCTCCAGTAGGTTATTTAGGTCACAGATTGTAGCGTCTTACGTATCATTCCAGTGCAGGTTGACCTCACCTAGGAGCACTTCATTGGAGTCAGTTAGGGAGGGCTGAGTTATTAGGTCGGTTAATGTGTGTAATGACCAGGTGGGTGATAGATGGTGCAGAGTTTGGTGCGAGTGGAGCCTTTACTTTTGATTTCTACTCCGAGATATTTGAAGGTCAAGTAGTTTGTGGCTTCTAGGGGAGTTAACGGAGTTTCCTCTTTGTGGCTGATCGCAAGACCGCCCCCTGTTCGCTCTGGTCTAGCCTTTTTGTTGATGGAGTAGCCAGAAGTAGTATGCAAGTCTAGTATCAGGCTTAAGTGCTCATTAATCCAGGTTTCTGTAAGAAATGAAATGCCGATTTCTTTTGCAAGTATGGTCTCAGCAATTTCTGTGGTGTGTTTCACTGCTGACCTGCAGTTTAGGAGCATACAGGTTAGGGAGCAAGGGCTATTTTTAGTAGAGTACAGTGTTTGGATGGTGATGTATTGAGCAGGTGGTCTGGGCTTTATGTTAGAATGAGGGATTCTTTTTGTGCCAATGATTATTGGGAATGTGGATGCAGGCTTTGTGTCCACTTGATGGGTTTTTGTGTTGTATGATTTGCTAAGTATTTCTGCTTCCACTGGGGATAGAGGGTTTAGTGCTCAATAGGGTCCGTAGGACAGGTGGCTCATGGGGATAGAGGTCTGGCCAGAGAGAGACAGCTGACTGTTGGAGATCCCTTTTGCAGAGTCACATTCTCTATTCTAAGGGTGGGAGCGAGTGTTAGCTAGGCCTGGATGGCAAGGTCATTTTTCACGATGGAGAGGTCTTTAGTTAATCAATCAGTTAAACAATCCTAGCACAAATATATTCTGTCTTGATTAAGACTTTGTGTGTGAAGAAGTACACAGCTGCAAACTGCAAGAACCGTCACAGAAGAGTTCATTTGGTTAACCAAACTCAGTGGAAAATGCAATTTAATGTGCAGATTTGTGACACCGGGAACTGAGGCGGATTTCGCACCCAGAAATTGTGGCCCCAATGCCAAAGCACTTAAAGGACAAGGCATAACAGTTAGCAAGAGCTCAGGCTATCTCCCTCCCGCTTTCTTTAGCTGATTATATCACATCCAATTTGCCATCATGTGCAGACGCTCATGCAGATTCCTGGCACATTGGGCTAGAGAACCTCTGATTTTCATGTATGCAGAGGATATCCAGAAAAACATAACACAAAATGTCTCGATGTGGTGATTAAAGATTAAAAAACAAGGAGGAGAGAGAACAGAAGCCTGAGGGACTCTAAATGGAACTGGTCAAACAGAGGAGAGTCAGGATATCTTCAGTGTGAAAAAACAAGTGCCAGGGCCCAAATCTCTGCTCACAAGCCCGGGCCAGTCCTATTAAATGTTGGCATGCCAAATACCAAGTCTGCGTAGTCTTTAATCCACATTCATGCCTCTTTAATCCACCATCAGACACTCCCATCTCCTTTACCTCACTCCTTCCCTGTGATGGTTTTACCGTCTGTCTCTTCCTCATTTCCCCTTTGTGCGCTTTCCCTCTCTTGCTTTCAGTCAATGTCTGCTCAGCAAAGATAAATACTGGTCCCCAAAAATGAGTTCTGGTGGTTCCCACTATCAACGAACAGCTCAAATACACCACTGGATAACTAGTTGGATTGGGTTCTGTTACATATAAAATCCTTCAACCAGATAAGAGTAGATTTTTTAACATGAGCACCAAGCCCGAATTAGAGAATCTAGTGATCTAAGCTGCTGACAGGTCGCAAAGGAACAAGAGTCAGAAATACCCTAATCCCAGATTTCAGTGCAGATTGTACAAATCCACCACATCCACAGTTGTGGTACTGCAACCTGCATGGGTAATGATCAGCCTTCCTCAAGAAGTCCACTACCAGCCCGAATCAACTGAGCAACTACCAATCCATCTCCCTGCTTCCCTATCCAGCCAAAGTGATTGTAAAGGTCATCGACAAGCAACTCACAATCCACCTCGAATTTCACCATCTTCTAGACAACACACAATCAGGATTCAGAAAGAACCAAAGTACTGAAACAGCACTCATCGTGGCCACCGACATCATTAGAAACATCCTGGACTGAGGAGAGACAGAAGCCCTCATCCTGCTCAACCGCTCCGTGGCCTTCGACACTGTCTCCCACAACACTCTCATCAGAAGACTCCACAAGATTGGCATGCAAATCCGCTCTCAAATGAATCTGTTCCTTCGTCACTGGAAAATGTTTAAGGGTCTGGCTGCCACCCTTCCCATCAGAGACCGAGAAATCGATATACAGAGTCTCATAGCGATCATCCCTCAGCTCCACCCTCTTCTACATACACATGACATTGCACGCCAACATCATCAAATCACAAGACATCACAGTCCTCTCCTTCGCCAATGACACCCAACACATCCTCTCCCTGATGGATAAGACAAACACCACCAGAACCAACTTCACCAACTGCATGTCCATGGTAGCAGACTGGATGCGAACCAACTGCCTGAAGCTCAAATCTGACAAGACAGAAGTACTGGTCTTCACCAACAAGCGGTCCCCAAGGGATTCCATCTGGTGACTGTCTGAGCTAGGACAAAAAAAATGAATGTGTCTGCCTGCAACGCAACTTGTGCTCATGTACAGTGCTCTGATACCTTGGGGTCTAGTTCACGCTGCATAAAACTCAAAAACAAAAACAATAAGATAGGGAAGGACCTCCCTCACCACAGGTATTAGAGCGCTTTACATGAGCACCAGTTTCGCTACATGAAGACACAATCATAAAAGCATTTTGGGACCACACACATTGCCCAAGCACCTGGATAACTTAACATCGCATTACATAATCTGACAGATTAAAAACTGTTTTCTCAATAAATTTAGGCATATATAGGATTTACTAAGTAGGCGGATAATGTGTTAGCTGATAGTTTTTTTTTTTTTTTAATTACGGAATTAAAAATGCAGATTTCAATTCCTGGATGGCAACTCCGGAAAGCAGAGAGGCTTTTCTTAAATCTATGATAAAGATATCATCACATACCAGCAGACTTTTATATAATGAACGCCCACCGCACAACCAGAGAGCTGCTGTGCTGAACGAAACAAACAAAGTCCTCTTTTCCAAGAATGTCTGGGGGGGTGGGGGGGGGAGGATTTTACAAGAATAAGATGATGACACTGCAGTTTTAATGGCAATTTAGTAATTTCGATTGTGTGACGTTTAAATTTGGGAGATGGAAAAACACCTCCACATTTCTGATCTCAAAGTACCCGTCCCATGTCCTAACTCTGAAGGTACCCGAGCATTCTAGAGCTTATTGTATGTCTTATACATTTTTTTTCCTAGGTGTCATTAAGTAAAAGAGAAGAGGTAAGCTCTGCTGTTGATTAGAATTATCTAGCAGCACTTATGGGTCATCTGCTTATTGGGTGCACCTGCAAAGCAAGAGAGGGCCACGCGGATGCACTGAAACAGGACTCCCTCTGCAAAACACAACGCTTGGCTAGGACTATTTTTAAGAAGGGGCGGATCACCGACCCAGTCAAAACAGAAGTAGAAATGATCAAACCATTGTACCCTGAATGAACCTGACAGTGTGGAGTATCAGAGTAGATGATGCTGAGGGCATACCCTCTGTGTGTAGCATGAAAGTTGCTAATTTTGACATTTAAAAGGGAGAGGAGAGAGGGACTTGCAAAACAACGGAACTATCATCAAAAGAAAGACTTAAGTCAGCAATCAAGATAGAGTACATATTGTCCAGTGCTTAATTTGTAAAAAAAGAAAATAAGTGCCAGGGCCCTTCTCAGGAGGTCACTGCAGCTTTTGCCACCGGTTGCCCCTGCCTGCGCTGCCAATGACACTACTTACACAAGTACTAACCATGGCACTCCTACAAGTATGACAATTCAGACTATTGAAGATCACCCAAAACTAGTAGAATGGCCTAAGCTGCTGGCATTATACATTTTTTTTTATATATCTTGAATTATTAAACACTTATTGTGCTTTCCTCAAAATTAGACCATGTGGTGGACTGTCATTTGTGCCAGTGTTGAGAATTAAGTGCCGGAGCCAGCACCGGAAAACACCATCTCAAATTAAGCATCGATCTTGCCAGACCTAATTTGGGAAAGCGAGGTAACAAGACAATGAAGTGCCTTTGGGTTTGTTTTTCATGGGTGGTAAGCTAAGAGAACATGCCAAGAGAATTGCAAAGAGTCTGAAATTCTGACCAGCAGCATGACTAGTCTTGGATGTTGTCTCATGTCCATGAGATTACACTCTAAATAATTCATAAAAATTGTGGTAAAGTCATCATCTCGTTTAGAGGTGCATTTAGCAAAATAAAACAGATGGTTGATGGATCAAATGATTTAGGGTGGACCCACAATAATCTGTGAGTCTAGTATAGGATAAAATAAAGTTGGCATTCAAGAATTAGCTCTTTGATGGCAAATTCCAAATCTTAAGTTTATTAGCAAAAACAGAAGATGGTTGGAGGCAGCAGAAAAGTGATTACTTGCATAGGGAATCGAGCAAGTAGTTTGATTAAACCAACTGTAGTACGTTTTCAGGCTTATAAACAAAATATTTATCACCACTAGTGCTTAATTTGAGCTGGGGTTTTCGGTGTTCAGCACCGGCACTTAATTGTCAGCACCCCCGCTTGTGACAGTCTGCCACAGGGTGGCGCAGTATGGATGGTTTAGAGTCGACCACAACAGCATTTATTATTAATTCAATATACATTAAGAAATGACTATTACCTGCCACCCAAGCCATTCTCATAGATTTGGGGTCCTGGAATAGCCCGAACTGTCACACTTGTAAGAGTGTAAATGGTTAGGAGTTGTGTTGTTTTCATCATTGGCAGCATGGCAGGGCCAATGGCTGCAGTGGCCTCCTGAGAGCCCTGGTTCTTATGTTTTTACAAAGTAAGCACTGCTCACCACTTTGTCACATAGGAAACTAAGCAGAATATTTAGTTTCATTGCACGGTGCAGACAGACTTGCCTTTGGCGTGCACACATCTCACTCACACTGTAGCTTAGTGGCCACCTTGGGACTGGCACACGGCATCAAATACGGGAACTGGACTGCCAAAGAAAACAGAAGGCAAAATGAGGCACAAAAGATGGCTGAGAGCTACACAAGGTGGCATCACAGAATTGGGACAATCAAGGGAAACACTTATGGGCTCTATTACTATGTTTGCAACAGTGGCAAGTAACCCAGCCACTCATACTGGCAAAGAAGATATTACAAGAAAATACATGATGAAAAAAGACAAGCTCCTCCTTCCAACTTCTCCTTAGACCACACAGAACCAGACAAGAACATATTAAAAACTAAAATTAAGTGTCTTTCTGGGTGTGGTTGGTTAAAATTTTCAAATGCACCATTCGGGGACAGCATTAAAGGTGTAGGCAAGGTGGTCACAGACTGGCTTCAGTTCAATAGCTGTCTTAGGGCCGTGTAACTGCCACCAAAAAACAAAAGCAAAAACAACAATTGATGGACAGAATGCAGAACAATGTCATACATTCACCCCAGTACAGAGATCTGGGCCTAAATGTTTTGCTCAACATGCCATTCCAGTTTGAACCCAGCCATATGCAAATCAGTCTTGACCCTGTGCCTCATGGGAACAGTCCAGCCCGAACTGCCAAGCCAGGTCCTCCCTGGACTGGAAACAAGCATCCTAGGACCGGTTTCGGAGTTTCACCCCTCTTCAGCCAGGATAGCTTGATTCCAGTGGCATTGAGATCTCTTGACTGGGGGAGAATGTCTGCATTGTCAGCATTCCGTCCATCATTTGTTTTTTGTAACGCTTTTCGCCCTAAGTGGGATGGGTATGCCCAGACGTGGGTCCCGTGCTCACTAGGCCACTGGAGTCAAGCTATCCTGGCTGATGACGGCTGATAGCCAGAAACCGGTCCTAGGATGCTTGATTCCGGTCCAGGGAAGACCTGGCTTGGCAGTTTGGGCTGGACTGTTCCCATGAGGCACAGGGTCAAGACTGATTTGCATATGGCCATGTCTGAACTGGGGTGGCGTAGTGGGCAAAAGAACGATGGATTTAACCCAGATCTCTTGACTGGGGGAGAATGTCTGCATTGTCAGCATTCCGTCCATCATTTTTTTGTTGTAACGCTTTTCGCCCTAAGTGGGATGGGTATGCCCAGACGTGGGTCCCGTGCTCACTACGCCACTGGAGTCAAGCTATCCTGGCTGATGACGGCTGATAGCCAGAAACCGGTCCTAGGATGCTTGATTCCGGTCCAGGGAAGACATGGCTTGGCAGTTTGGGCTGGACTGTTCCCATGAGGCACAGGGTCAAGACGGATTTGCATATGGCCATGTCTGAACTGGGGTGGCGTAGCGGGCAAAAGAACGATGGATTTAACCCAGATCTCTTGACTGGGGGAGAATGTCTGCATTGTCAGCATTCCGTCCATCATTTGTTTGTTGTAACCAAAAAACAAAAGCCCACTCAAACGGGCAAGAGGAAATATTTTACAAACACCTTAAAACAGTGACTTGCAGAAGCAATAAGTTAAAATTTTAACACACACACTTTGGGTCCAGCAAAAGCGGTTTAGGCCTAGTGGAACTGAACTTTTGCTTTGGCCGCATAGACACAGGAAGGGAGGACTCTGTCTCATGGTGGAATCCAAGGTTCCCTGGAAAAGTTCCTGGAAATTTGGGCTCATTTGAGTGTACCAACTGGCAAGGTAACCACCTCTGTCCCTGCTCTGCCAGTCTTTGACAGGTAGAGCAGTTTGTTAGTAACTATTTTTGTATTTGGTAAAAAGCGGCCTCCTGTTCCTAGACATGGTAATGCATTGAGATTAAAATTGACTTTGGTTTCCATAGGTGTTTTTTGGGCACTTTCTTAAAAAAACATAAAAGCGCTTAACCAACAATTGTTACCATAATATTTTTCAGTTTTTTTCTAAATTGTTTTTAGATTGATTTCTTACATTTAATATTGTTTAGATTCTGCTACAAACCTCTATACACATTTGAACTGCTGCTTTGAGACACTGCTACCCAGAGTAAGTTTAAGATTCCACATTGAAATCTGATTTTCAACCCATAGTAATGAGTGCCTTAAATGTGTGGCTGCTCTTCCATGTTTCTCCCCCCTAATTAATAATACTGATGCTAACACTAGCTATAGGAAAAAATATTTATTGAGGAACTCAAAGATACAGAGAGATTATCTTTGCAGATGGCAAACCCAGGGTAGCCAAATAAACTTGGCTGGTTCATTGGGTGTTCAGGAAACATGGATTGAGGCTCCAAGTGGGTACAAATGTGATGGCATAGACTGGATGACCTCCACTAAGGCTGCTCCATAGAGAAGATTTGTTTCATATACATTTGGATGGGAGGGGTTAAGCTAAATCTCTTCCCGTCAGCGTTACCTTCCACCAGGGGCTGTGTCGGCGGGAGCCCTTATTTCCACAGACAAACAACAATGCCCTATTCTGGACTTCACACCCAGTGTACCTTGTATGAAATATATGCATATCAGAGCAATATGTGAAGCACTGTGGGAAGAAGCTAAAAGAACTCTATATGAATAGATATTTATTCATTTGGGGTGGAGGGAGGTTCTAAAGAGGGACCCAAAACTGGAATACACAAAGAAAAGAATAATTAAATACAGAATCAGACAAATCATTTGAAAGGAGAGTGCTTTCACCTAAAGTCTTCTAATAACAATCAACAGGTGAAATATATTGTTTCCATTTAACACAGGCCTGTTCCAGAATGAGTTCTGGAGATAATTAAACAAAGCAACAACTGCAGTCTCTTATATGACAATGAGATATTTCCTCCTATTGGATTTTAAAAAGTGCTCCACTTCTGCTGGAGGATAGACTTTGTGATTTGTTTTTTTAAGACAACACTTTTGTTTGAGGATGTACAGCCAACATGTGGTTTGCCCCCCCCCCCGAGGTTGGCAGGCCTGGGGCATTTTCAAGGCTGAAAGATGGATTGCGAACATAAAAATCATATCCACATGTTGACATTATATTTAGTGAGGTGAGTCATGATATCCATTGCACATGCAACATTTAACCTTAGCATAAGTCTGTGATTGGTTGGTGATTAAAATCAGTGATCTCATACATGATAAAAAAATAGAAAAGAAAATCGTTTGTGAGGCAGTTTGATGTATAGATTATTAATCAAAAACAGCTTATGACCACTGGCATATTTCTCTGTAATCAAAAAACAACAGAGTTGTCAATGGTCACGATGCAAACATTGTAGTAAACCAAAAAACAGACACAACCCTTCTACTAATTAAGAAGAGCTAGTGATACTGGCTAAATGTGAGATTCCCTGGCATTGGAAGTCTAAATTTCCACTCCCAGTCATCAGCCTGGCCGTGTGCCCTCTTGAAATGAGCAGAGGCTGAATAAGCTGCCCCACACAGGGAGGAGGCTAGGAGCCTTCATTAGCGACCCTTGGCTACTATATGGGGAGCCAAAAGCAGTCCGCACTGGGTGAATCCCACCCCTTAAATACAATTTGTGTTTGCAGACTACCTACCACCTTCACTACTGGATAGAAGCTTATCCCTTTAACTATTGTTTTGCTTTTAATCCCCCAAATTGTTTCACTGTTGCACAACTCCTAGCCACACACTTCACAATACCCACCAACTTTCACACAAGTATTGGCCCTACTGGTCTTTCCACCACACCCACATGCTCGCCCCCCCCCCCCATTTGCTACCCTTTTCCATGGTTCTCCCAGTTATAAAATATGGTTTAATTCAGTTTGCGACATTCAGTCCTTGATGAGTTTGTGCTACTGCAAAGTGATGTATAGTATTTCTTCTTTGTATATCTCCAGTCTTTACACGGATATTGATTCTACTGGTAACCCCTTAATGTTATTGATTTGCATTATTGAATTAACCAGATTAAAAAATCAAACCATTGCTCATGACCATGGGAGGCTATGGACGGAAGGGGGCAAGTGCTATGTTAGGTTGTTTTGGGTGACAGCAAATGTTATCGAAATTAAGTCTCAATAGGCCATCCCCAGTTCACGGAAATAAACTGGGTAAAATAAGTCATAATAGGACATCGCCAGTCCATGAGAGGCTATTGTATGATGGTAGAATCGAAAAAAAAAAAAAGAATGTAATGAGAAATTTAAAATTCCTCATTGGCTTTATCAATACCCATAAAGAACCACCAACAAACTATAAAATGAAATAATCCTCCACACAATGAACAAGACCATCTCAAGCCTTATCTTCTTCAACAAGAACCAGACTCAATGAACAGTAATGTCAGTGGATAAATCCTTAACAATATGCATCTATAAGACTGGCTCTATACTTTCTTTCAATTCTTTAAGACAACACTTTGGAAAAGGCCATAGAACTATAAAACTCCCATCCTTATAAGCCTATGAATGACCAATGTAGTTGATAGGACTGAAGTCATAATTACCTGCGGGCACGACTGGTAAACTTTTAACCCCAAGAAACTGCTACATAATAATTTGTCTATTGTATAACTACTTTTCCATGACACAAAAGACTTAAATTTGAAGAAAAGAATGAACTGTTACAGGAATTATCTAATATTGACTCATGGCTCATGTTCTTCATAATATGTATAATTACACACTTCTAATTATATGCTTAAATACTAAATCAACAGTTATTCAATTTAATCAATGCTTTATTCGACAGTACAAGTCATAAAAGCATACATTAAAGACAGGAGTACTCATACAAATGTAACCTTATATAGAGCCTAATAAAACAGTATAAAATCGAATAAAACCATGCATTACAAAATGTCATCAATAAATAAATAAAAATGTGTTAAGAAGTCGATTTAACAGCCAGATCCTGTATTTAAATACAGAGATCGGAATAAATACAACATAATAAAACAAGTTATTTTACAGCTCAAGGAGCATATGTGGAATTGTAAGGGTGATCACCATTCATGTATTCACAATAAGTAAACATGGATAGATGATGTGATGACAGCTTGAGCAGTACAAAGGATGTCAATGTAATCAAGCAGCCCTTCTTGCTTTTGAGCAAATAATCCACATTTTACCCAGAAACTTGGCAACAGCACATATAGATGTCTGGTTTGGGTCTGATCTAAGTATCCTTAGGGCAGTTTGGCTACAGCGAGTCCCCAACAGCCTGCATATTGATTTAATCAATGATCGGTAAATGTCATATCCAGAGCAGGCAAAGAATACGTGGCCAACTGATTCCGAGGTAGGAGTGCACAATGGACAAACCTCATTTTTAATCTGGGACCTATCTTGCAGAAAAAGGTTTTAAGGGCATTGTATGTACCCTACATTGGAAATATAATTTCCTATCTAGGGTTACAGTTATTAAACCTCCAAATGGTTCCAGATAAAATGTGAATTTAAAATCAAAAAAGCTTCCAATTAACGGCTGACCGATGCTTGATCTTACTGCATTTTCGTCTACCCAGTGCCCACAATGGCCTTTCAACAGCCTTGGTGTTAGTGGAGGGCTTAAAGGTGGATTGGTCCCCAAGACCAATGGCTGCAAGCTGTCTCAGCCATGGTATTTTATGAAACTTGTCTGCTCACATCCCTTAATGCATCACCATAGTGTGCCAGCTCAGGCTCAAACCGCAACCTCCTTCATAAAACCAAGGACTGCAGTTGACCCATGTCCAACATCAGAGGTTTAAGAGGAGTGTTTTGCGGTAAATTGACCAATTTCCTCAGAAAGCAATTTTCTGATCTAGTCAGCGTAGAGAGGTCAGACAGGCACCATAGCTCTGAGCTATAAAAGCAGGCAGAAATAGATTTGGCATCATAAATTTGCTAAAGTGGGGCAATTGGCTTTGTTAAGGAGCAATTGTACTCCCTAATTATGGCTCCTGTTATTTGCCTGTTCTTAAGAGTTAGCAAATCAAGCTGAAGTTTCCATGAAAGATTCGGGGAGATGGGCACTCCCAGATAGCTAAAACTCTTTACACTATCAAGTGGGTAGCCCCCTAACTCAAGATTCTCTTTAAAAGATCTATTTTAAAATATCTATGCTTATTAAAAAACATTATCTTAGTCTTTGCAGTCATTGAATTTGAAGACTACAATGAAAGTGTACACTGCAGTATGAGAGAATGCTTGATTCAATGTTTATGTTTACCTTTGTGATCAAATAACCCTCTAACCTCACTCAACATATTACTCTCTTTAGAAAGGTGTAGGATATGAATATCATATATGAATAATTTATAACAGAACACCTACTAGACTTCGCAACAATTGGGTGCTACTTTTTCTAAACTATATATGCACTAAGTTGATAATATGGAACCATTAAATTCATTTCCATACAGAAAACTAGTCACCATCAAGGCAGGCCCATGCCTAATAGGACCATTTATTACTGTCCGTAACACAATGAACCTCATATCTTAAACTCAACACCACACACAATTTTTGTAAGAGGCTGTCCTTTCCAAATAAATGCAGAGCTACCACCTTTTACTTACTTAAAAGCGCTACAAGTCATTTAATGAGAAATGTTTTAAGATCTACATGACCCCTACAGGTTTAGATCCATTCAGAGATGGTGACAAATATGTACGCCCAAATCCCATGTTCACATGTTAATGTTTAACTTGAAAATAATGGCAATGTGACACCATTTCACCATAGGATTCAAGGAATCCATTTCTAACACATGCATGAGTTCTCCCACCATTTCTTCCTTAAAACCTCCACCAGCCCCCCGATATGAAAGGTTTTCAAGACCCTCACAACCTTCATTGAGAACGTGTTTGAACCCACTCCAAGAAGGCAACGAGTATGTATTCCCCATCAACTCCTACACTCGCATGTAGCAAGGCTGTGTATAACTGAAAAATGGTGGCTTGAAACAGCATTCACAGAGACAGACTGCAGAGACCACTTTTTCAGGAGAGGCTCCCGACAAGGTAAGGGTTTCCATACCGCTTCCTTGAGGATTGGATCTCCCTTCTATAATGACCAACCTCCATTCCACAATTTTCATCTAATCTAAGGTAGGTTTGCTTGCCTGAATAGCAATAGAAATTCTACAGTTGCAGCTGCGGAGTAAACCCCACCTTGTCTAACAAGAGCTTTTCAGATGGACAGATGCCCTAATACGATTTTTGGCCATGTATTTCCCATTGACTGATGATGGTCAATTAAGACCTATTTTTGTCCAGGTATTTCAAGAATAATATTGGCTATCAACTACAAACACCCTAGCATAGCACCTGCCCTAGTCCATCCATAGCCCGCTATTTGCCGGTGGTGTGCATCTTAACATTGGCATGAGTCGACATAGGCCTACATGTCAGATTCCATCTTGAAAATAGAAAAAATGCATTTCTGCTTGCTGTGTGGAACTGTCTCTCTGTTTTAGGCACCAGAGTCACTGTGTTTTAATTAGGTGTATTATTCTTTTGTTAGCTTATTGTGTGATGGTCATGCTAGTTGCACTTATTTGGTTGGAAGATGATTCTCGGCACCTGCCCGGATTGGGAGGCAGAGAAGATGAATACTCCTTTGTGACATATTGTGAACGCTGCATTGATGGAACAATCTTGTATTGTATTATCCATGAGGAGGACACGAACACCAAGCACAGTGGGTACAGTGATATTAGATCGGTTCTTACTTGGTGGAAACATTTGCAATGTATCACTTGGACATAATTTCATGTTATAACTGTGTGTTAGTTAGTTGATAGACTTGCCCAGTCCACCCCTTCTCTTGGGACTCAGTGGTCCTTATATTTCTGCTCATACTTACTTTATAGCACAAGTTAATATCTCATTTTCTTGATTGGAACCTTCATCTGGTTCAAGTTGAGCTTTCATATTTGCTGACACAGTCTGCTTCAACATTTTTCGACTTGCCCACAACATTAGCTCAGCATTAGCGAGTTTCCCTTCATAGCAACATCATTTTCTCTTACTTTGCATAGGCCAATTTGAATTGCCAGGACTATACATACATGCTGTATTGAGCACACTATTCATTTATGCTGAATTGATTCGATTTGATATTGTATCTTTAGTAATTTGTTAATAAATCTTCAGGTTTGCAAAATGACCCTTCTCAGTTGTTCCTGTGGTGCAAAATGTGCTTCACTGTCATTGAAATATTGCTGAATTTATGATTTTATCCTCAATTTGCGCTATGGGTCCATCTCAGTGGACTTTGCGCAGATTCAAGTTTGAAAGGTGCAAACACCATTCTTCTCTCTCACATTATAAGACTTCACCATCAATTAAGTGCTAATGTAACCACCCTTTTATTAACTCATCTTTTTCAATATGGATGCTACACTGCAAAGTGCCTGGTAATTTACCGTATAGAACTTGGGGTCTTTATATAGTATGAAACAGATTAGTTAATATTGAATATCACCTGGTCTACAGTGGCCTTCTCTTCCTCATCCCGACGATTGGGCATGACTCGCGGTAAGCGGGGGACAATGTTTGAATATTAAATTATGCTCGTCAGACCATCACTTCCCTCCGTTCTTGAACTTGCCTCTAGATTAATTACTACAGGGACAATCACTACACATGCAAACTATAGTTTAGATATAACTATTTCTCTTAGAAATACTCTTTCTTCACTATTATCAGACCAAGATGACACCCGCATAACCTGCCTTTAAAGAGATTGATAAGATACCTCAATAGAACACTTGGCTCTCATTACTTTTTGATCTTCTCCTTCATAAATCTTATTCATGAATGATCTAACTCACGTCTTCCAGCAGACCGCCTTCAACGTTATAGTTCGTTTTTGGACACACTCAGTAATGTAAAGGAGATAAAGGGGAGATGCAATTAAATAGGAGATTCAAGTTCATCACAAACCTTTCTGCACATATTTTATTAGGGGAGGAGCTCCCAACTCATTCCGTCTTACAGAATCACCAGCTCTTCCCAATTGGTAGAAGGGCAGTGTGCGTTTGCTTGGTGATCATTGACTGCCCTGTTCTTTGATTATACAGTTAACATGTCTGTGCTCATACGCTGTTTTTAAACTGGATAAAAACATTAATGATTTACGTATGAACCTGTAAAAAAATTATAATGCCACTCATATGATTCTTATTTTTTTTCACGTGTGAGATCACAGAAAAAGTGGCCTAACCAATGAGAGATGTATCCTAAGGTTGGTTATATTTTTGTGCAATGGGTACATTTAGTGTGACTCACCTCACCAAACAATATCTTCTTGTGGATATGGTTGATATGTGCACTCAGTCTTGAAAAAGCCCCAGGCTTGCCGGACGTAGGTGGCTAAACACGTGTTTGCTGTACATCTACAAACAATAGTGCTGTCTTCATTCAACTAGATAGTGAAGTCTACCTTCAAATTTTAAAAAATTCATTAGGAGGAATCTTCTGAATATCATTCAAGAGATTGCAATTGTTGCTTTGTTTAGAAATTGATCGAGGAGTTCATAATAGAACAGACCTGTTTTGAATAAAAGAATATATTTGAGTTGTTAATTGGTGCGTTGGAAGAATTTAGGTGAAAGCACTCTCCTTACAAATAGTCTAACGATTGTGGGGGTAGTTAGCTGTTCTTCCTCCAGCCATAGTTAACTCTACTGAAATACTTTTATATTGCTAATCAGCAGGGTCATCAGTAAAGTTATAGGGTTTTTGAAGAATCCTGGTGTTACTAAACAAACAAAAAGTACAGCAAATGAGCAAAACCTTTAAGTGATAGTATGTGGGAGTAAGGGGGATACAAAGGTTTGGTTCACTCAGGTTTTAGTTAAAATTGGGGCCCTTAATATATTTAAACGTAAATACACAAATGTGACATGCGACTGTGTGATAAAGTATGTCTATTTATAGATAGGACATCCTCATTAAAATAATAATAAAGATGCTTTTAAAGTACAGAGCTACTCCAATAGGAGTGTCTCAGCGCTAGGTCACTCTCCTGACTGAGATCTCAAATGTGCAAGAACCACAGATGCCGAATAAGGAAAAAAGCCACGGTTTTGAATCTTTTCGAAACAATAACTGTGTCTTAGATTGCCTTAATGGCAGAGGAGAGAGGTCCAGAGATCGGGCGCAAGGTAGCTAAAAGAGCTGATGAAAAATATCACCAGAAAAAAAATCACCGGACGACCAACAAGTCTTACTCAGGGAAAACACCAGAATTAATTTAAAAGTTGTGGTGGACATTTGTAAAAAGATTTCTAGAAACCCATGCAAGTAAGTACAATTTTTGTAGGTTCATAAAAATCACTAGAATAAAAGCATACATCAACACTATTTAACAATGGGCACAGCTCTAGGTACCCTTCCCCGTTACTCTGTGCAAAGACTGCTCTAATGGAATAGAATTTTAAAGTGTTTTTATCAAGTCATTCCATATGCCTATAATCATGTTCCTTTCTTTTTTTAAATACCAAACCCTAAAAGCTTCATTTTAAAATACAAGAGTCATAGACACCCTATTGTGGTTGCCCTGGAACCTACAGATTACAGGACAAAGTTAATTAAGACACTGTCCTGTCATTTTGTTAGAACAACAATAAATTCATTTAATGCCCCCAATATTATATAGCTTCTCTAATGCATTATTTCTCTGTCGCTTAAAAACCTTTTATAGTCTCATTAAAAATGATGCATTTCTAAACGGAACCCTTCATACACTACAGGAACTTTGTGTGACGGACAAATCTGTTTCTTTCTCAAACATTGAGCAACTGCAGAATGAATACAGATTACAAATATGGTGCAGGGAGAAATAAAAGCCATCAAAATATGGTGTGACCATTAGAAAGAATACCTATAACTTCATGGATCCCCAAGACCTTGGCTGGAGGAAGATCCTTCTCCTACCTCACTGCGAAGACCTACAACTCCTTGCCTCTACATCACCGTCACTGCTTCAATTCAGAGAAGACCTCAAGACCTGGCTCTTCGACTATATTGCAGATTACCCAACTTCCCCCCAGCGTTCTACAAACAAACAGATTGATTGGTCATGCAATGGATTGCCACCACACAGAATATTGCGCCAGAAAACATTGCTCTACAGAAAATTTTGTCCAAGCCAGTGACGTAACTGATCTTCAGGGGGGACCCCCTGCAAAGTACATGGAGGGGGCCCCCCATGCTCTTAACCCAGTCAGGAGCTTTCAGGCCAGAGGCCGACCGCTCGTGCAAAGTGCCAAAGGGGGCTCCTGGAGCTCGGGCTGCCCTGCAACGCAGGGGCTGCAAGGGCTTTTGGTACCCCACTAGCTCAAGCCATGCACACAGATTACGTAGTCACAATTATCGCGCTGGATAGGTTAGGGGCTAATACTATGGTACCATTTAATCTCTGTATGGCAGTAGTGTCTAAGTGGCTGAAGACCAACTCACTCAAGTTTAACTCAGACAAGAAGGAGGTACTGTGGAGTAAACACACCAGTATCTTGGACCTACTGCCACTGGGTGTTTTACCTAGTAGTTGGTCAACCTTGCTAACTACAGTAAAAATGCTTAAACATCTGGGGTGTAACCTGTACCAAAACAACCTGGTGAACCAAGTAAAACAAGTGCTACAAGAGTGTTTTCTTACTTCTAAAACTGCTTTTGAAGGTTCTACCCTTCTTCCCAAATCTGGTCACCAGGTGGTGATCCAGGAGTCTATATTAAGGTGCCTCGACAGTTAGAACTGTATTCCTGGAGCTGGATGAAAGCCTCATTAAGAAGCCTCAAAGAATTCAAACTGGAGCAGCCAGATTGGGGGTCGAAGAAAAGCTAGGGAGCCCGAGGCCAGAGTCTTTAAAATATTTGCACTGACTCCCAGCGAAAAAGAGGGTTATTTTTGAGTCCCTCTGACTTGTGTTCAAAGCAGTTCTGGGTCATTTGATTTACAAAAATTAGCAATTATGTACCATCATAATAAATGAAAAAATAAAAACTTCCCCTGAGTCCGGGCCCCACGTCTTCTATGCTCCTGCTCTCCGACAGGAACAGGAAGCAGGCTGCCAGGCTCCCTCCCCTAAGCCAATCACAACGTGTTGTGATTGGTCTGAGTGCCGTAACACGGCGCTCAGCCAGGGGCAGGAGGGGTGGGCATGTTCAAAAGGGGTAGGTGCCCATGACTGGTTTGGGCAGCCAAAGAGGGCCAATCAAACAGACATTGCGCTCTCAGGAGTGGGCAAACCACTCCTCCACTGCCCTGTCCTGAAAGCAGAGCAGCCCCGCCAGCAAAGGAAACATAAAATAGTAATAACTAAATGTTATTACCATTTTATGTTTTTGTGTCTCGCACTGCGAGAAAGCAGTGGGGCTGACACTCCTCCACCATAGCCATTCCTCAAGGTCTACAAGATTCTTTGCTGTGAGCTTATGGTCAACTTTTTTTTTTTTTTAAATGCTGGCAATTTTACCAACAACAAATATGAACTTTTTTTTTTATATAGCACAAACTTGATCAGAGCGCTTTACATGAGCAGCAGTTGCATTACATGAGGACACATTCATTTTTGTTAGGCACGGGGAGATTAAGTGATTTGCCCAGAATCACAGGATGTTGAGCGTCGTTGCAGAGACTTGAACCCGGTTCCCCAGATTTGAAGTCCACCACCCTAACTGTTAGGCTACATCCTCTCCCCGAACATTTGCTTTGAAAAGAACAAATAACCACATTCGCTAAAGCAAACAATTTTTCTTAAAGCTCAAAAGTGCTGCAACAATTTTAAACTAATACTTCAGACTCTTCACTCCTGGCAACCAAGTTCTCAAGTAGAGAGGAAGGGACCAAGGCAGTGATCAGTGGAACAATAACTGGATTCAGTATATGCAAGAACATGGAAGAAAACTAGACTACAAAGCACCATGTGGAAGTCTAGGTGCATGTTGACTGTTTTAGAAGCGGAGTCCTCAAAGATTCACATTCCTTCCAGGAAGTCAGAAATCACTTCCCAAGTAGGGTTTGGGAAAACCTCATGGGATAAGTGCAGTCTGACCAAGATTCCACCTTCATGGTAGCATTTTGTCTTCAAGCTCCAACCTTCTGCACTGGATGGCCCATCGTTGACCGTTGACTCCCACTGCAAGATGCGTTTTCCTGCTTCTTGTATTTTTTTTATTTTTTTTTAGCATTCCCGGGGTAACCAGTAATGGAAACTACTGTAAATACATTTCACCTGGGCCTCGCTAAACAATGTCTTTACTACAATAAGTATGAAGGAGTTGTACTCTAGGAGCCTAAAGATCAGGAATTCGAATATAGCAATTTAGGTTTAATACCCCCCTCCCACAGGCATGAATGGAATGCCAAGAACTCTATCTTGTCCTCAATTACAGCATTAATGCAATTATGTTCCGATTATCAGGGTGGAGATGAAGCATGCTTCAAAGATGTCACGTAGCTTAAGAACACCTTTATGCTTCTGTAGCAGTCTCCAGGACAGGATGGCCACAAGGTGATGGAGTCCCTGGAGTTCCTACTCTGCACGGATTCCCCTGTGTGCATGCAGGTCTTTCAATGCATTCTTTATCAGGTTTGACTTTGGCTGTCTGAGGATCATCTGGCCTCTTCTAAACCTTCTGCTTGTTCTGCAATGAAAATTAAATAAATACAGAAAAATATTTTACCTTTGGTCATCCATTTATTCTTCTTTGGAGATTTGCTGACACCCATGTGAGACCGAGTCTTTTGTTTCTACAGTCTCCAGTGATGGACAGTAACACCCAATCCGAGTTGCTGTATGCGGTCTCTTCTATGGCGGAGGTCATGTAGCAGAGGATAGAACCTGGCTTTTCTACCTTTTTGCTAGCTCTACTTTCTATTCCTTAGATATCTTTCCAAGATCTTACTGTGGCCACATCAGATGGGTATAAGTAAACAGCATCTCATGGTCCAGTTATAATGCAGGATCTCCGATACTGTAACTCCCATGACTGGACTAACGTCGTTGCTTCCATACAAGGTGTCTCACGGCTCACTCAGCTCTGCCAGAAATCTCAATAGCACCACACAGTGCCAGGTGCCATGCTAGAATTTGGAGTAACAAGGAAAAGGGGGTACAAACCATGACCTTTTCCAGGGTGGTGGGGGGGGAAGAGTTCAATCAGTCTATCAGTCTCTTGGGAATACATTACCAGTTCACCTGACACCCCTGAGCTTCCACTGTTCGGGACCCCATGTTCATAGTGCTCAGCAGGTCTACGGTCATCCCTACTGATCCAGAACAGAGCTCCACACTGGAATTCCGAAGTGAAGAATCTTCTTTGCATCCCAAAAACCTTGCCCCAAACATCCTAGAATTCATTTTGCAAAGTACTGCAGAGTAGCTTTAATCTAGATATTTTCCTCTTTATGATAGAGAATTACTCAGCGACATATTCTTTGTAATACACAATATTTTAAGACCCTCAACTCTATAAAGAGTCTCCCTCAGAGCACTGTGGTTGATGGTATTCAAAAGAATGAGACCAGCATCTCCCATTGTTGATTATCCCATAGACAGCTTGAGAGCTGCGCTATTAATTGGAAATAAGATAAGAATTTCTCCGAGTTCTGCTTCTGATAATACCAAAGTACTCCAGGTTCTATTCTGTATACCACCAAGAGTACTCTGTTCTTGATAGGTTGACTAGGTTTTCCCACTGGGCCGGATGTTAGACGCTAGCACCAAGATGCCTATGGGCATTTTTTGCACTCTATAAGTTCTTACTTGCCAACTATAATACTCTGTGTCAGGAGAACTTTCCTTTTATGGTACCCAGACTAAATAAGAGGGCTGCCCCCGTGAATACAGAGTTCTCTCCGACGTTGATAATTACTTGGAGGATAACTCCAATTGAGTTCAGACTGCCTTAGGAGTCCTACTTTTAACAATATCATCTTACAAAAAGCTACATTCTTAAAATTACCTCTTTATAATTCCTCTGCTATTGTTAAAACAGAAATGCACTCACAATTCAGTTCATAATAATCCAAATGGACTAAAAACTCCATTCTTAACAAAACCTAAATCAGAGCCTAGTTACTCATAGCAGTAAAATTCTTGCAGATCGCTGTTAATGAGAATATCAAGTCTTACTCCGAGCTCTGCTTCTTGTAATACCCACGCTCAAGCTCTGCTTCTGGTAATACCCACGCTCATTCAGAGGCATGCTCTTGAGAATACCAAGACTTCATCGGAGCTCTGCTTCTTGCACTACCCACGCTCATTCAGAGGCATGCTCTTGAGAATACCAAGACTTCCTCAGAGCTCTGCTTCTTGCACAACCCACGCTCATTCAGAGGCATGCTCTTGAGAATACCAAGACGTACTCTGAGCTCTGCTTCTTGTAAAACCCACGCTCATTCAGAGGCATGCTCTTGAGAATACCAAGACTTCCTCTAATCCCACGCTCATTCATAGGCATGCTCTTGAGAATACCAAGACTTCATCAGAGCTCTGCTTCTTGTAAAACCCACGCTCATTCAGAGGCATGCTCTTGAGAATACCAAGACTTCCTCAGAGCTCTGCTTCTTGTAAAACCCACGCTCATTCAGAGGCATGCTCTTGAGAATACCAAGACTTCCTCAGAGCTCTGCTTCTTTTAATCCCACGCTCATTCAGAGGCGTGCTCTTGAGAATACCAAGACTTCATCGGAGCTCTGCTTCTTGTAAAACCCACGCTCATTCAGAGGCGTGCTCTTGAGAATACCAAGACTTCCTCAGAGCTCGGCTTCTTTTAATCCCACGCTCATTCAGAGGCATGCTCTTGAGAATACCAAGACGTACTCTGAGCTCTGCTTCTTTTAATCCCACGCTCATTCAGAGGCATGCTCTTGAGAATACCAAGACGTACTCTGAGCTCTGCTTCTTGTAAAACCCACGCTCATTCAGAGGCATGCACTTGAGAATACCAAGACTTCCTCAGAGCTCTGCTTCTTGTAAAACCCACGCTCATTCAGAGGCATGCTCTTGAGAATACCAAGACGTACTCTGAGCTCTGGTTCATGTAATACCCACGCTCAAGCTCTGCTTCTTGTAATACCCACGCTCATTCAGAGGCATGCTCTTGAGAATACCAAGACTTCATCGGAGCTCTGCTTCTTGCACTACCCACGCTCATTCAGAGGCATGCTCTTGAGAATACCAAGACTTCCTCAGAGCTCTGCTTCTTGTAATACCCACGCTCATTCAGAGGCATGCTCTTGAGAATACCAAGACTTCCTCAGAGCTCTGCTTCTTTTAATCCCATGCTCATTCAGAGGCATGCTCTTGAGAATACCAAGACTTCCTCAGAGCTCTGCTTCTTGTAATACCCACGCTCATTCAGAGGCATGCTCTTGAGAATACCAAGACTTCATCGGAGCTATGCTTCTTGCACTACCCACGCTCATTCAGAGGCGTGCTCTTGAGAATACCAAGACTTCCTCAGAGCTCTGCTTCTTTTAATCCCACGCTCATTCAGAGGCATGCTCTTGAGAATACCAAGACTTCCTCAGAGCTCTGCTTCTTTTAATCCCACGCTCATTCAGAGGCATGCTCTTGAGAATACCAAGACGTACTCTGAGCTCTGCTTCTTGTGAAACCCACGCTCATTCAGAGGCATGCTCTTGAGAATACCAAGACATACTCTGAGCTCTGCTTCTTTTAATCCCACGCTCATTTAGAAGCATGCTCTTGAGAATACCAAGACGTACTCTGAGCTCTGCTTCTTTTAATCCCACGCTCATTTAGAAGCATGCTCTTGAGAATACCAAGACGTACTCTGAGCTCTGGTTCATGTAATACCCACGCTCAAGCTCTGCTTCTTGTAATACCCACGCTCATTCAGAGGCATGCTCTTGAGAATACCAAGACTTCCTCAGAGCTCTGCTTCTTGTAATACCCACGCTCATTCAGAGGCATGCTCTTGAGAATACCAAGACTTCATCGGAGCTATGCTTCTTGCACTACCCACGCTCATTCAGAGGCATGCTCTTGAGAATACCAAGACTTCCTCAGAGCTCTGCTTCTTTTAATCCCACGCTCATTCAGAGGCATGCTCTTGAGAATACCAAGACTTCCTCAGAGCTCTGCTTCTTTTAATCCCACGCTCATTCAGAGGCATGCTCTTGAGAATACCAAGACGTACTCTGAGCTCTGCTTCTTGTAAAACCCACGCTCATTCAGAGGCATGCTCTTGAGAATACCAAGACGTACTCTGAGCTCTGCTTCTTTTAATCCCACGCTCATTTAGAAGCATGCTCTTGAGAATACCAAGACGTACTCTGAGCTCTGCTTCTTTTAATCCCACGCTCATTTAGAAGCATGCTCTTGAGAATACCAAGACGTACTCTGAGCTCTGGTTCATGTAATACCCACGCTCAAGCTCTGCTTCTTGTAATACCCACGCTCATTCAGAGGCATGCTCTTGAGAATACCAAGACTTCCTCAGAGCTCTGCTTCTTGTAATACCCACGCTCATTCAGAGGCATGCTCTTGAGAATACCAAGACGTACTCTGAGCTCTGCTTCTTGTAATACCCACGCTCATTTAGAAGCATGCTCTTGAGAATACCAAGACTTCCTCTGAGCTCTGCTTCTTGTAATACCCACGCTCATTTAGAAGCATGCTCTTGAGAATACCAAGACTTCCTCAGAGCTCTGCTTCTTGTAATACACACGCTCAAGCTCTGCTTCTTGTAATACCCACGCTCATTCAGAGGCATGCTCTTGAGAATACCAAGACTTCATCGGAGCTATGCTTCTTGCACTACCCACGCTCATTCAGAGGCATGCTCTTGAGAATACCAAGACTTCCTCAGAGCTCTGCTTCTTTTAATCCCACGCTCATTCAGAGGCATGCTCTTGAGAATACCAAGACTTCCTCAGAGCTCTGCTTCTTTTAATCCCACGCTCATTCAGAGGCATGCTCTTGAGAATACCAAGACGTACTCTGAGCTCTGCTTCTTGTAATACCCACGCTCATTCAGAGGCATGGTCTTGAGAATACCAAGACGTACTCTGAGCTCTGCTTCTTGTAATACCCTCGCTCATTCAGAGGCATGCTCTTGAGAATACCAAGACTTCCTCAGAGCTCTGCTTCTTGTAAAACCCACGCTCATTCAGATGCATGTTATTGCTTGATAATGCAGAGAGTTAAACAGAGGCCTGGCTTTGGCGATGCCCAGGCTCATTCAGAGTTGTGTCCCAATAATAGGCATATCTTGAGCTCTGCTTCTCATAATACCCAGGATCACTCAGACGCATGCTCTCAAGAACACGAAGAATCAGAGCTGGGCTCGACAGGATAGCCCGATGCTCCAGGTTGTCAGAGAGAAGCATGCGGCAACCCAGCAGTATTTCTGGCCTCCAATATCGCCTAATCAGTCTACCAAATAATAAAAGTCTTCACTGAGCAGTCCCCTCATAGAGGACATTCCTCACTAGGCAAGGGCTTTGCAAGCCTCCTCCCCAGCCATCATTGGTACCTTTCAGTGCCACGGTCATGTTGTGGACCAGTGGCATGGCAGCAGCCCTTGGATGAAGTGCTGAGCAAAACCTGCCCATTACTAGAAGAGGACACCCTCTTGTCCTCTCTCACACTACTTGATCAAATTTAGGCCACTACAGGCACCCTGATCAGTATATATTATTTCAATACAACTGGTAACTGGCAGACATTTGTCTGACTGATCTTGCTGACGGATTAAATTAAAAAAACAATTTACAATACCAACACCAAAATGTCTCAAACTGTGTGAAATGCCGATAAGAGTGAAACGAGGCTCCAGGTATCATGGTAAAGCACAAAATGACACCATAACACTGTCAAGTAGCATAACACACCATACAATATCATGATAACACAAAGTAACATAACATAGTAATTGCCAATTAAAAAAAATATCAGTAAGTTTCAATATTAAAAACTTAGGCTGATTTGTGGATTCACAATTATGACAATGTAAATTGAAAATAAATAGACAGGACTAAAAGAAATAACACCAATACATCAAGGGAGAGTTGCTCTGTGCCCATAACAGAGAATAAAATGCCCCCCCCCCCCTTTAAAATGTTGAAACTGTGCTCCCAACTCAGTTAAACTTCAACAGGCACATCGGGACCCATTTCGAAGATGTATAAACGTTTTGAAAGAAACCCAGATTTTTTTTAAATGTCTGTGTTGGAACATCCTTCACCAATCGACTCCTGGAAAAGGGAAAGGAATGTCACTAAAGTTTAAAATACAAAAGTCCTTCACTTTGGAGTTAGAAAAAAGTAAACCCAATTCTTCTATCCGATGAATATGATAGAGCAGTAGTTTGCAAAACATTGTTTATAGGGGTAATTCAAAATTACCGGTGATAGGTTAGTACAGTTGATACCATAAAACAAGAGAGACCCCACTCCCTCCCCCACTCCCCCCCCCCCCCCCCCCAAGCAACCAGTCAACATTTATCAGCTGCAAGCACACTGCCACAAAAGTATTTAAGTACACAGGGGCGTGAGTTGCAGACACAACTGCTGGTTTATTTCATAAAGTTCACTCCATAAAGTGTTTTAAAAAAATCCAAGGCAATAACAAAGTTTGACACCACTGCAAAAGGTAAAGGCAGAAAACGTGATTGATGCAATTTTAGACACCTTGGGTCCGATTCACCAAGGTATTTTTGCCAACTCTGACATTTTCAGCCACGAACATACAGAGTTTATGTCTCCTAGACGTCTAAGGGCTCAATTAATTTACATCTGTACAATTGTACACCACAGCTGAATACAGTCACGCGAATGAAAGTCCCACATCGTAGAGGAGGGACCATTACAAAGTTTGATTTAGCCGAGTGCGACTGTGAACCCTCACAAACTCATTTCTCATCTTTTCCCATCTTGGAAATCAGAGATTTGCTCCTGCATCCATCTGGAGTAACCCCTTCCCAGAAGGGGGGAATGGACGAACACCTTCAGGCTTGGCGAGGGTGCCGTCGCCACCTTCAGGCTTGGCAAAGGTGCGGTCGCCACCTTCAGGCTTGGCAAAGGTGCGGTCGCCACCTTCAGGCTTGGCGAGGGTGCGGTCGCCACCTTCAGGCTTGGCGAGGGTGCGGTCGCCACCTTCAGGCTTGGCAAAGGTGCGGATGCCACCTTCAGGCTTGGCAAAGGTGCGGTCGCCACCTTCAGGCTTGGCGAGGGTGCGGTCGCCACCTTCAGGCTTGGCGAGGGTGCGGTCGCCACCTTCAGGCTTGGCGAGGGTGCGGTCGCCACCTTCAGGCTTGGCGAGGGTGCGGTCGCCACCTTCAGGCTTGGCGAAGGTGCGGTCGCCACCTTCAGGCTTGGCAAAGGTGCGGTCGCCACCTTCAGGCTTGGCAAGGGTGCGGTCGCCACCTTCAGGCTTGGCAAGGGTGCTGTTGCAGGATTTTTCCCAGTAGAGAAAATAATACTAAAACGTGTGCAATTGCACATGGGCACTTGCAATTGCCAGTTTGAAACCCGGGGCATAACATAGGTCCCTGCAGTGCGGGGGTGCTCCGCCCTCCCCCAGAAGTCCAGGGGGCCCTCTAAGTACAATGCAGACTGGCTCGACATATTAACATGCAGTCTGTGTCACGGCACAAATTGGCTGCCTACAGTCTCCGAGACAGCGGATCATTTAAATAATGATAATGGCCTGCCGCCCATGCACCGCGAAGGCTAGGTCTGCAAAAACAGGCCCTCAGCCTCAGAGACAGAGGCTGGGCGCACGCAGCTGCGTTGCAGCACGTTCGCATTTCGTGGGCCAACTGCGCACCATCGCGCAGTTGCCTGCAGAGTGGGGCAGGATGGGTCATGTGCGCACTCTAAACTCTACGTGCGATGGCACCAGCCGTCTGCACCGGTCTCCATAGTAGACTCTACAGAAGCAGCCTGCAAGTAATAGGTACGTTATTAAATATGTAGATTGAGCAGTTTATCACGTTACGAACTGGATTCAGTAAATAAATGGAGACAAAACCAGTAGTCAAAAACTGTTCAGCTGGAACTCAAACCTTGACAGTGTCTGCAGGGCATTGTGAAAATGCTGTTTACTCATGATCACACTGGTTTCTAATGCTCTGCATTCTCCGTCTTCCTTTCAACCACTTCTCAATGCAGGAGTATTTATTTATTTTTATAAACTCTGTGCTCCTATCTTTTATGGTTTAAATCTTTTATTGACATTTCAAAACACACAGAGAAGCACCAACAAAGGAAATTATCAACACCCTGTGGATCCAAAGGGAGTGGGTGGGCCCCTTACCCCTATGCTGGAGATCCAAGCCGGACTTTGCCCACCCCGGAGATGCCATAAGGAGTACCAGCAAGGTGCTGTCAAACAAAAAATTCTAAACCCCCCTCTTTCCCCCCTTACCCCTACCCACCCCCTCCCACATTCCACGTCCATCAGCCCCTCCCCCCCCACTGCCTCTGCAGGTCGTGATCCCTACTCTCCCTTCTGCTCCTCGGATAAGCGCAGCAAGCGCAGATAGCGGGGACAAGTAACCTCTCGAAATTCGGAGGACAACAGCGTCAAAAAGGGTTTCCACATCTCCCCGTATTTGGAGCCCTCCCCCACCAGCGTTAGCTTTTCCAAGTCTAGGACATGCCACAACCGGTATAGCCATCCCGTGAAAGTTGGAGTGTTGGGAGTGCGCCAATGAATAAGTATGTTCTGTGTCGCTGAGCCCAGCGCTATGGCTATCTGCCGACTCCTACGCGATTTAAGCAGGTAGGTCAGGGGATTTGAGAGGCCTAACAGTGTATATGCCGGGAAGTGCAGTATCACAGTATTAAAGTGCCTGTCCACCTCATCGAGCACCTGAGACCAGTATGGCTGGACATACTCACATTCCCAGAGTAAATGGGTCAGGGTGCCTATCTGCCCACAACCCCTCCAACATTTTGCGTCCCTCGTCCGGTCCATAGCGTGTAAACGTTCCGGGGTGTAGTACTAACATGTCGCAACCTTTGTGAATGTGTCCGTGAGTCCCATGTAGGACGCTGAATGTCGGGCCCTATATTAAATTCCCTCCCACTCCTTGTGCGTCAGAGCTCTGCCCAACTCCCTCTCCCATCGCGTCTTACCCGGGTTGTAAGTGTGTACGAATTGAACTTGCAGCATTCTATATAGATCGGAGATTAACTGTTTGTCCGATGTGCGCGTTACTAGCCATCGCTCATACTGGGAAAGCCTTTGATCTGCAAATTGGCGAACCCTCCCGTCAAGCGCCCAGTGCCGAACCTGGAGATACCAGAGCCGTTCCGCTTCCGGCAGCCCGTATTCCTGCCTGAATTGCAGAAACGGGCGTACACTATCGACATCATACATGTGATAGAGAAAACGGCATCCAGCCGGCTTCCACCCACTAAAGGCTACCGAATCCATCCCGGGGGCGAACTCCGGAATGTCGAACAGGGGAGTAAGCGGGGAGGGGATGGTAGTAAAGTCATGAGAGAAGTTGGTGCGGTCCCATATCTCCAGAGGGACACGGGTGATATAGGAGGCATAGAGATTAGGAGGCCTATGCTGTTTACGCAGAAAGGGGATTTCCTGCAGAGGTCGGGCTGCTACCGCTTGATCCTGAAACAGCCAATGTTTCTCCGACTCCCAGCGGCTCCACTCCACCAGGTGATGCAGCTGAGTGGCCTGGAAGTAGAGCTGAAGGTCAGGAATCCCGAGCCCCCCGTTCTCAGGTGAGAGAGTGGACAACAACCTCTTCATTCGCGGCTTCCGCCCGTTCCAAATAAACTGGGCCAGTTCTGATTGTGTCTGCTGTAGCCACCCGGTAGGCGGCTGTAGGGGAATGGTGCGGAATAGATATAGGATCTGTGGCAATATGGTCATCTTGACCTCCACAATCTTGCCCAGCCACGAAAGAGGATAATACTTCCACAACCATAGCTCCTTGCGGATCTTCCGACGCAGGGCTGCATAATTGAGGGCCACCACCCGCGGAAGTGTAGAGGCCAACTGAATCCCCAAATATGGAACCGAATCCTCCGCCCACTGGGGAGTGAGCTCTGCAAGTACTCCCGGGTGGATGGAGACAGGGAGAGACTAAGGGCTAACGACTTGTCGGCATTCACCTTGAACCCTGCGACCCGTGCAAAGGTGTCTAGGTCCACCATGCAGGCTGGCAGTGCCTCCCGCGGGTTAGATAAAGATAGCAACACATCATCCGCGTAGAGGCTGATGGTATGAACATATCCCCCAAACTTCATAAGACCGCTGGATTTTGCCTAATCTTCTGGGCGAGGGGTTCCATATATTCAGCAAAAAGCAGAGGCGACAACGGATACCCCTGCCTCATGCCCCGCGCTATAGGGAAGCTGGAGGACGTGTGGCCATTTACCCGAATCGACGCAGACGGAAATTTTTAGCAGTTAAAAACATGGGTGCGAAATTTCTTTCCCAGACCCATCCGTAGCAACACCTGCTCCAGATAGGGCCAATGGACACGATCAAACGCCTTTTCAGCGTCGATCGTGAGCAGCATGTATTTTCCCGTTGTACGGGAGGCCTTTTCAACCAGATGCAAGACCCGTTTTGTGTTGTCAGGGGCTTGACGCTCTGGGATGAACCCCGCCTGATCCGGATCAATAAGACCTGGCATGGTGCTAGCCGACTGGCCAATATTCCAGAGTAAAGCTTAAGATCAACGTTCAACAGCGAAATGGGACGGTACGCCCCACAACGAGTCTGATCGTTCCCCGACTTGGGGAGGACTGCTATGTGAGCCCCCAAAAGGTCTGGGGGAATTGCTCCCGTGGCTGAGAAGGAATTGAATAGCTGGGTGAGGAGGGGTGCTAGCAGAGTGCAAAAGTTCTTATAAAAGATGGCGTTTAAGCCATCCGGCCCAGGGGCTTTCGCCAATTTCAACCGGGAGATGGCAGCAATCACCTCCTCCGGACAAATGTCTCTGTCCAGCTGATCCACCTGGGGCTTGGTCAAAGTTGAGAGCGTGACCGAGTCTAGAAAGGCAACCCCATCATCAGCATTCAATCGAGAGCTGGCATACAGGTTTGCGTAAAATTCACGTAATGCCCCGGCTATGTCCCTGTCCTCTGTAACTCTCGCGCCATCCTCTTTACAGATCTCACGGACCCCCTGACATTTCCGGACCTCCCGGAGCTTGTGGGCGAGAAGGTGCCCGCACCTATCCCCCCCCCCCCCCAGTATAGTAGGTGTGCTTTAATCGCAGGGCAGCGTATTCGGCTCTATCTTGATCGAGAGCCGCCGCTCCTATCTTTTAAATTAAGTCTGCATCAAAGAAATAAATTTACAGTGGTGCAATGTTAAATTAAACTATGCATGCAAGTATAATAGGTAGGATCCAGCATAAACCACTCGCCCTTGATGCAAGAGTGTAGTGCATGTGAAATGTATCTTCTTCAGAAGGTCAGCTAATACATAGCCCTCATTTGCTTGAAGAAAAATACGCCAAGCAGCGCACCAATGATTAAGGACCGGAGACATCTTCTAGATTTTGGGGGCCCCTGTTGGAGCAGCTTTGAATTTTACGATTCAGTTTCAGCTCTTTCATGCCCTCTTTGGTCCAAATTCTAAATGTATTTACATCTAATATTTATCGATAGTGATGGTATGTTTTCAATACTGTCACACAGCAGCAGCTCACGAATATTACTGCAAATAATCTTGTTACGCTCGCCATTTTCTCATCTGTGAGGTCCGAGTGTAATCTAGAAGAAATTATTTTTTATGGATTTTGCATGAAACATTCCATGCAAAATGTAATAGACTCATACATTACCCACGTTAAAAATATATGAAAGGAAAACTGCACTGAAAATAATCTGTTTTGGAATTATTCAAGGTCGTCAGGGCTAGACTCTCTGCAGAACAGAGCCTGGTGTATAGGGGGCCCCTTGAAAGCCTGAGGCCCTGGGCCAGATCCCACTTTGCCCATGCTTTAAAATATCTCTGTTAAGGACAGGGAAACCAGAGTGAACACCCTAAATGCTCCTGTCTTGGCTGACTGGTTATTCTGGCACGACCCATAGACGGTCCATGATTTCACACATGATACCAATGTAACCTTGGAACCAGGTGCATGTTGGGGTCTCCCGTTTCCTTTGATTTAAACTCATTCCTTTTCTCTGCGCCATTTTTGGTTACACCATGAACTGTCTAGTCCCCCTCCTACAACCCCTCCCCCCCCCCCCCAGAGTGCCACCCAATGACCCATGACTGCTGCATGTTCTACTTTTATAACCATAGTGAGAAAAATCACTTTAGCATTCAAAGGAGATTCCAAAATATTTTAATCTTGAAAAGACATTTTAGTGCTCACCTACTGTGGATTTTTCTTAGCAGGAAGAAACTCAAAATACACAATAAAGTAAGAAGAGACGATAGAGAAAACCGAAGTGTTACCTAAATTGCTCCCCTTCAGGCTTGAAGAGAAGATTTTTAAGCTATTTGCCTACACTTGTATGGGGTTAGAGAGGTTTTCGAAACTTACAATCATGATGCCTTATTAATTGCATTCAAATGACTTGTTTTAGAAATATATATATATATATATATATATATATATATATACACACACACACTATATATATGTATTAATGCTCCCAGATTCCTCTCGTCTCAAAAAAGGAAACTTGAGCACTCACGGGTAAGTAGTTGGCAGCTTCGTTTTATTAAGGAGAAAACAACAACATTGTTGTTTTCTCCTTAATAAACGGAAGCTGCCAACTACTTACCCGTGAGTGCTCAAGTTTCCTTTTTTGAGACGAGAGGAATCTGGGAGCGTTAATAGAAACTGCGGGGCACCGCCGCATTGGAAGCACCCGCCCTCAGCGTGCCCCGCTTTCTCAGGTGCAGAGGAGCGAGATATTGTCAAGCGCAGGCACCGCTTCAAGACTCAACAAAACCTCGATTCGCGAAACTAAGAAGGATCGGCACACGAACGGCGAGCCACCGAATGAATGCGGTAAGCCAGCGATATGCAAGTGTGGCGCAGAGTTCTCTAGTTTGAAGCAAGGCGAAGGGAAAGTAGTGGCAGTAACGTTTTTGAAAAGGAGCACTGTGAACGCAATGGATAGGTTTAATGTTGCAGATCGGAGGGAGGCGGCAATAGACATTTTTAAAAAGAAAGCGCCGGATACCCCAATCTCACAAGCATCGGAACCAGGCGGTACTTTAAATATACTACAGACACAATATGCGAAATTGGAAAGACTGTACGAGAGAGAAATACGGAAGTGGTGGGAGGCCACCTCCCTGCAAAATTACATTGAAGTAGAGAGAGTACCGAGGGGATTACGTGTCTACACGGTGCCTTCTTATGAAAACCCTGACCCACTTCTTCTTGAGGAATGGGCTTTACATACGGCCGCATTTTGTAAAGGCACGCTGGAGCTACTGGTAAAGTTTGCGTGGAGTGACAGAGAAAAGGCCTTGAAAGACATCGAGAATTTGGAAACAGAACTCACCAAAGATTGACAAAAACCGACAAGATCTATTGAGATCAGCGATGAAAAAATGACTCTCCGCATATGAAATGAAGATTAAACAACGCAAACAAGAAAAGTTTCAACGAGATGAGAGAGATTACGCCTCAGGGAGAGTGCTGACTTTCGCAAAAAAATTTGACCAATCAAGAAAAGAAGTACAGCAAAGAAAAACTCTGCCCCCAGAAACATCAGTTCAAGTGGATACTTCGGAGTCGGATGTTACCGAAAATGAATTTTCTGAAGATGAGGCAGCAGGCTCCTCCGGACAACAGAAGACTCCTTTTCAATTGGAATTCAATATTATACGCCAGACCTGGTTAAGAGGAGGCAAAAGCAAGCCCCCAGAAAAAGAAAGCAAACAAGAAGGGGCGGCTGGAAGAGGAAAAACCAGAAACCAAACCCCTCGAGTCACACGGAGCAAAAGGGGTTGGCAGATGGTAGCAGAGACCGATCAGCTAACGATAATAAATCTGACTCCCAGGATCTTAAACTCCATAGAGGAATCAGTGCTGAAATTAGGACTCTCATTCTGCCCACAGAACCGCCTGGATTATACTCAAACCAGGATCGACATTTTCAAACTGGTGCGAAAACTTAAATTGCACAAATATTTCAAGTTAAAACCTACAACCCAAGAGGCGAGATTTCTCAAAGCTCAAAATAAGGAAACAGATTTGCTCGCAGTAAACGATTTAACCACCCTGGAAATTTTAGAAAATCTAAGGAAAGAGGGAACTCTTGAAGAAATACAAACCTGTACAACTTTGACACAAAGTATTGAAGAATGCAATGTATTACAGGAAGCTCCGGCGAGTGGTTTTAAACAACCTTCCCAATTCTTACCCCAAATGCCAATGGATGTAATCGATGTCTTTTCCGAAGGGGTAATCAAGGACCTAATTAAATTTCGAATCAATGCAGGAAACCGCAAAGTAGATCAGAACCTGACCCAAAAACAGAAAGAGGCGATAAAAAACCTCCAGGAAGATATTTCCATGATCATCAAACCCTCAGACAAAGGGGGAAACATTGTTCTAATGCCCCGTGAACAGTATATAAATGAAGCTATGCGACAATTGCGTAACACGGATTGTTATGAACTAACTACAAAGGAAATCTACGTAGAGAGCATCAAACAGCTTCATCTCACAATCAAAAAATGGCACGAGAAAACCATGTTGGATCTGGAAGAATATCTGTTTTTGAGAACGACAAACCCCATCATGCCCACGTTTTATCATTTACCAAAGATACATAAGAATGCATCATTGCCTCCAGGGAGACCAATTGTTTCCTCCATGTGAAGTCTGACTGAGAACTTGTCTAGATTCTTAGATCATTTTTTATTCAAATTCGTATTGAAACTGCCATCTTACATAAAAGACACTACCGATTTCATCCACAACATTGAAAAAATTGAATGGGACTCGTCGTACTGCATGATTGTGTTGGACATCACTAGCCTTTACACATGCATCAACCATCATCAAGGGCTAAATGCGATTGAACACTTTCTCAAGAAAAGAGCCTTGAAATTCGCAACTCACAACAGAATGCTGTTGGAACTAATCAATTTCTGTCTTTTTAACAACATTTTTCTCTTTCAGGGAGAATATTTTAGACAGATTTCAGGGACCGCGATGGGCACCTGCTTCGCCCCCAGCTATGCGAATCTGTTCGTAGGCTGGTGGGAGGAGCAGGTGATCTGGACTGCGGACAACTCTGAATGGACACAAGAAATAGTGTCCTGGCATCGAGACATCGATGACCTTTTCTTGATTTGGAAGGGTTCCACAGACAAAGCCAATGAATTCATTCAACATTTAAACAACAATGATGTCAACCTACATTTCTCAAGAGAGATTAGTTTAGTGGCAGTAAACTATCTCGATCTGAGACTAGAGGTGAAAGAAGGGAAATTAACAACTAACCTTTACCAAAAACCAACAGCGGGGAATAGTATCCTCCATGCCTCTAGCGGGCATCCTGAAAGGTTGAAAAGCAGTATTCCATACGGAAAACTCCTCAGACTAAAACAAAACTGCTAGAGACAGTGTGATTTTGAGCAGGCAGCTGAAAGTAGTCTCAGGCGATTCGAAACAAGAGGTTATAACATCAATCTCTTGGAAAGTACTTTAGAACGAGTCAGAAAGCTACCAAGGGAACAAATCTTGAAACAAAAACAAAGTAATAGACAGATGGAGGGTCAATTTCGGCTAATCACGACCTTTTCCAATGATGCATCCAGTTTAAGATCTATTCTAAGAAAACATTGGCATGTGTTAACAACTGATCCAATAATTGGATCTGATGTTTCGCTGACTCCCCAGATCACGTTCAGGAAAGCACGATCTTTCAAAGATAATTTGGTACGTAGCCATCTTGATCCCATTCCCCGCAAACAGGGTACCTTGAAAGAAATGAAGGGCTTTTATCCCTGTGGAAAGTGCAAGGCTTGTGCCTTTAGCAAAAGAGTCTTAAGTTATAATGTGAAAGGCTTACAAAGAGGGAAAGTTATCACCAAATTTTTGACCTGCCAAACCTCATATGTGGTATACTGTTTGAAATGCCCATGTGGACTAATGTATGTCGGCAGTACTGTGAACAGTGTCAAGATTAGAATACTAGAGCACATGCGAGCAATAGCAAAAAGAGATTTCACCTACCCCGTAGCACGGCATTTTGCCATAAAACACAGCAGCAATAGGGATCTTTTGCAGTTTTTTGCCATCGACTGTTTTTGCACATGCCAGAGGGGGGGGATAGAGTGTCAAGACTGAGACGACTGGAATCAAGATACATAATCGACCTCCAAACAAAAACGCCTTACGGGTTAAATTCAGGAGAGGAGTTGATAGTACATCTAGGGACCTAGAAGTACATATTCCAGTAGCCATGGTTATCTCAGCTAAATAACTGACCCTCCTGCTATTTGTTATCTGCAACTATCATTGTGATTCATCATTAATATATTACGATTATATGTATCGTTTTTCAGGTAACTATGATATATCCGTTTTCTTCTAACTTTCTTTCCTTTTAAAATATTGATTGTCTGTAATCATTCATTAGATTAGATAACATTAAGCCGATACACGGCGAGTATGAAAGGGTTTAGTAACCATTGAATTTGAGGTTACATTGGATTGGATAATATCAAGCCGATATACGGCGAGTTGAAGGGTTTAGCAACCGTCCGATTTTAGGTTGTTAATTGCCGATCCACGGCTTTATAACTTGAATATGGGTTGCACTGCATTAAGCACATTGAATGAATGAAGCATATTTATATGTATATCAATGCACTTTGGAATAACGTGTATAGACTTATTTTCATGATCAACCCGATACTTCTGCTTATACATTTGTATAATATTTTCTTTACATATTGAATGAAATAGTAATTATTTGACCCTTCAAAGATGGCGCTTAAAATTGTCTGGTCGCCACCCCCTCCGACTTTCTTTATGTTCATCGACAATCACGTGTATAAAAAAGCACTTTGTTATGAACTAAGTAACAACACTGAAGAAAGACTAGCTCCGAAACGAGTTTGTTGTTTTCTCCTTAATAAAACAAAGCTGCCAACTACTTACCCGTGAGTGCTCAAGTTTCCTTTTTTGAGACAAGAGGAATCTGGGAGCGTTAATAGAAACTGCGGGGCACCGCCGCATTGGAAGCACCCGCCCTCAGCGTGCCGCGCTTTCTCAGGTGCAGAGGAGCGAGATATATATATCTATACACACACACACACATACGTATGGGACTGAATGGTCCTTTGCAGGTTTAAAGACGTATATCCCTGCCCCGAGGGCTCTACTGTATTGTTGTCTGGATCCCTAATGCGGATTCTTTTGTCATAGGTGAGCACAGATCATGCAGGAGTGTGATTCTGTTGGACCAGGAGGGGCACCAAAGTACTATCTTCATAGTGGTGGTAGGCTACTGCCTTACCAGGAGTTAAGCAATGGAGGTGGTGGCAGCATGCTGTGAGCGCACAGGTCCTTTTTACCCTGTGTCACTGGAGTTCGGCCTACAGGTTCTCTCACTTTAAAAGCTCAGATACTGTGTGCTAGACTCATCCTTGGCCTACTTTAGGTAGATGTGGAGTGCTGCGCAGGAGTGTTGACTCTGCGCTAGAGGTCTGTGTGCCTGGGAGGGGTACAGTACAAGGATTTTTGTACGCAGCTGCTTTCTGACTTATTATTGTTTACAAACTCACTGTGACATAGTTGCACCTTCATGCACAAACCAAACTGCCATAGTTTGATTAAACTGGTATGATTTTTGTATGCTGCTGTGCTCATTATTGGGTGGCCATTCACTTTGAAATATTTGGGTCTTCATGCACAAACCAAAGGGGGAATTGTTTGACTCTCTGCATACTGCTGTGCTTGTTTCTATCATCCACTTTGAAAGTGTTTTCACCTTGATTCAAGAAGAAAGGATTGTTTTACAAAACACTCGACTTGTGTATATTGCTGGTTTGCGGATTGTTTGGTTATGCACTTTTTCCTTTGCTTCACCAACTATAGATAGTATAGATTCTGTCATTAGGTCCTTGCTGAGATGGTTTGTTTTATCCTACATGAGGTGTTATTTATGGTTTGTTTGCACTTGTCTATAATATATGCACCTTAAATCGTGTTTACACTACAGAAATGATAAATACAGACAAATGACTGCCTCAATGTTCTGAAGCATTGAAGCAGTTCCATCCTCAGCCTTGTTTGCCTGCCTGTTTTTGTCCTGCTTACTAATAAAGTCATGATGGTAGAAATTGAAATTGCTTCCTCAGTTCATTTTAAATACTATAGAGTGGTTATTATCTTACACAAACCCTGGCAGACGCAAGTGTGTGGCATGCAGATAATTCACACCAGTTTATTTCTCTCGGAGCTGGCGGGATGCGGTGTTATACCCTGTGTACTACTCGTGTATTTTGTCAGTTGGATCTGTCGAATTGCAGGTTTGGGATTGTCTTACAAAGTTTCAAGTTATTTTCCATCAATGTCAATTCTAATTCAGACCCCATGTAGTTTTTCTTTGTTCTTCAGGGATAGGCAGTTCCTGACACAACAGGCCAGCTCCTTGGCATTGTTCCGATTGCTGTCTCAGGAAAATATTACGCTCGACAGCAATATTACAAATGGCGTAGCTTATATGTTAAGAGAGTTTCTCCCTTTCTTATTCGAACTTTGAGCTAGGCAATATCGAGGCATTTCATTAAATGTTAGAAGTTTCAATTAAAAATATACAAGATTTTTTGGTAGTGGGGCAAAGTGGAAGTTCGTGGGTTGGGGGCCTCCTCCATGTACATTGCAGGGGGGCCCCCTCAGATTTCGTTACTCTACTGTGCGGAACTGTACCACCTAATAGTGATGTGTCTTTCTGCCCAGAAACCTGCAAATGGCACAGCTGTCCAGCAGCATTCCTTGGAGGTGTTGTGAATTAATACAAAAATAAGTTCATGCGGAGGCCTAAATCGTTGCACTTTTTTGGGTGAATTGGTCTGACACTAGCAAAACACTTTGGATAAACGAGAAAACAATACATCACACATAGCGTAATTGGTTATCCCATACTCCTTACAATGTCTACTTCACACAGACAGCGGGACATCTCCTGCCCTTCACATTCAACTTGGCATACTGAAGCATGTATCACATATGTCCCTACAAAGGAAAGCAAAGGTTCCCCTCCCCTCAAAATCATATTCTCCTGCAACCGCCATGTGCCTCTTTGAACCTTCAGTCTCGGGGGGTGGGGAGGCTGAAAGAAATACACATGATCAACCTGCAGACATGCCTATAGAGCATTCCAACTGGAGACTTGAGCCTCAAATTAGTCACTCACTTCTCATGTAAAGTGATGGGCAAATCAAGGGCAATGGAACCATCCTGAACTCAGTCCTCGCACATTGCAAGTGGGTGGGTTAACCCCCTGGACGGCACAAAGGACAGGAGCCAACATCTTCCAGAAAGACATACAGTAAGATCTTCCTGTTGGCCATATCAAGCTGTGTTGGTAAAACTGACCAGAAACAGTGATGACACCTGGCCAAAGAAATGGCAATTCTAGTGTGTAAGTTCACTTAGAGGTGCACCCGATAGCTGCACCCATAAAAGAAAACCAAGCAGAAAAAAGGCCATGTTGTGATAAAGGACCCATTTTGGCCAATTCCATTTTGCATAACTTTTAATGGGGATTCAGATACAATATTATAGATTTTTTTTAAATCTAATCATGACTTATGAGAAAAATCAAACCTTTGTATGTACCTTACTTCATGATTGATTAACAAGGCCTCCCCCCCATCATGGGTAGACCATGAATCAGTGACAACAAAACAAACACATTGCAGGTACAAGTCCACATCTCGTTAGGAGATTTTCAGATCACCAGAGCAACCAGCATAACTGGCATGCGCCAATCTCGCCAAGGGACCAGAGGATCGCATGGGTCCTTGCCCCGTCAGCGGCCTGGCTGTCCCCCCTCTCGAGCAGAGGTGTGCCATTCTGGCAGGGCAGTTTAAGGGGAGATTAGCAAAGCTGCTGCCAGGGACTTAATGACTCTGAAAGAATAGAGAGACTGTTTCACATTCTGTGACTACTATCTTATCACAAGTAAATAAGAAGTGTCAAATAAAGATATAATATTTTTTGTTCAGGTCTGCATTTGCTGAACTAATCAATGCAGAAGGACCAAATATCAAAGTGATTAACTTTCCAATTGCATAACGCAGTCCACAACTGCCAGAAAGATTATAAATTGTGTAGTGTAGATTGCGTAACCCAATACACCGCCCACAAACATTTCTTTTCTCAAGCTCCTTAGAAGTCAATTGCTGGTCAAGGGCCCTTGAGCGATCACTTGACACAAAGCGATACCAATGGCAGTCCTGATGGTCCACGATCACACTGCAGGCCATTTGCTTGGTAGACTCCTTCCAAAATCCTAGGTCTTCATGGTCGATGGATTGCTGGAAATGACTTGTTTCTTCACTGAGAAGTACTCTGCAAGAGTCAAGAAAGTACAGTGAGTTACAAGACTGTTGCCTTTCACGTCTGATAGAAGTTGGCATTCAGAAAAAGGCAGCAGTTTCTTAAGATGTTTAAGATGTTTTGGTGGGCATAATACAGCTTTTGGTGGAAATATGTCCAATTCAGTAAGACACAATTAACATCTCTCTAACTGCCACCAACATTGGTGTCTGTAGATCAAAGCAGGTAGGGAGTAATTTCTGCCTCATCAGAATCCAGGGCAGGTCCCACCTTGGTTGAACTGCAAATGCAAGCTGGAGGTAGCAAGGCCTGGGCTAAAACCCTCTCATGCTGCTTTACAGATTCCTGGGAGCCTACCAAACCTTCATAAATGTGGAACTGGCACAAAACAACAAATATGTACGATTGTGTGAGTCACCCTGATCGGCTCAGAGAAGTACAGATTCAATAAAGTTCATTAATCAAGCTACTCCCGAGCTTCTTTTAAAAGCTGTAGCAGGTTCAGACATGAAGAGCTTTCCCCCAGTGCTACAGTCTTCCCTGCTGGTGAGATCACGTTGTATGAGGAACACCACAACACAAGGGTGCGGTCAAGAGCCCTTCTGAAGACCGATTAATGGGCAAAAGCATTTTGTTTACATTTATGATGAACTAACAGTTGCAAATACATTTTACAAAATAAATGGTTTAAATTGATAGATTTTTCATCCCACCTAAAATCCTCCATCACTTTAAAAGACTGCATAGCCTACTTCTGCTTCAGATTATTTGCTATAATATTGGGCAAAATATCCATTCATTTACCAACTCATTTGAAAAGGGATGACACAAGTCCTTACCTTTGATGTCCTTCTGTCTCTTCTTGCCTTCTTGCTTCTCCTTATCGACACCTCCATTTCTTTCCCTCAACACCGTCTCAGCACAGCATGGCCGCTGCCCTGCCGCAGTACAGTGAAGATTCTTATTGCCATCTAGCCACTGGCTTCTATAGAATGCGGGTACCTCGTGGTAGCCCAGCTCCTCCCATTCCAGCATGCCAACCGAAGGAGTGTCCCTTACAAAGTCAAAGTTCCATTTCCTGCCAGCCAGCTCGATGTTGTTCCGAAGGAACCGCTGAAGGTCCTGCTGCAACAGATCATGATCCACTGGACCGAACAAGTTCCTACGCACCCGATAGGCCTGGGTCCTGGTGTTCTCCTCAGGATAAACAGAAGTGTTCAGCTGCTCGCCTTGTTTACGGATCCTTAGTGTTTCTCTAAAGATGGAGACAAACGTGTATGATCAGACTCGGGAAAGACTTGTAAGGCTAAATATCAGAAAAGATAAATCAATAGAACCCATAGGCCTCATGTTCAAAAAGTCTTTGCATTCACCATCACTCATTTTTCCTGAGGTGCATTGCAGGCATCGAAGATGCAGAATGACTCCTACGTACAGTGAGAAAACGCCTTGGAAGGCAGGCCATTTTTGGGGGGTTTTGGGACCCTTTACACAAGGTACCTACTGAATAAGACTCCATTGCTTGTAATGGAGCCCCCCACAGTGGTATCTCCCATCAGAACAGGCAGGTGGGGGGGGCTCTTTAAATAGGGCATATGGTGGTCTGCTTGGATGGCCCTAGTAATTAACAGGAGTGGAGATTAATCAAAGCATTCCATCCATAACTTTGTTTTTCCCAAACAAATCGATTCCAGACAGTGGTTAATTTGTGCCAGTGGTGGCCTATTGACATATTTTTGGGACACAGGACTTATTTAATCAGAATTCCATCCAGCTCAAAGGAGAAAGGCAGAAAAGCGTACAGACGAAGAAGAGAAATACAAGGAAAAAAGAGAAAATGGGGAAAAGTATGGATGAACATGAACCTGCAAGAGTCAGATCAAGAAACAGGAAGTGTAAGGTGGTGCAAGACAAAGTCATGAGAGGGAAAGTCAAGACCAGGTATCCTTTGTATTTAGCAACCCCAGAACTCAGCAGCAGGCTTCTAAAAAAATGTAACCCATTCACTTTTTGTATTACAAATTAAGCATGGATTTAGGGTCTTGAGGTCCACTTTCCTTCCTAGGAGATTTTAGATTTGAAAATTGTCACTTGTATGCTTCTAATCCCCAACTGAATGCGTTTCCATTGAGTAGTGAAAGAAAATGTGAACCTCAAGTGTCAAAGAAGTTGTTAGAAAAACACATCTCAAATGTTATAATTTTGTTGGTGTCCACAAATATATCTAAATTACTTTTTCCACATCAATTTGCACTTCAAACTGTTACCTCATGATCTAGGTGTAAGTGGTGAAGCAATATGGAAACGTGCAACAGTAGTCCAAATGTATATACTCAGTGAGATAAAAAGTTAGGTTTTCCATGGCAAATTATTTCCATGAAAATGGAATCAATGGATGTTTTCTACCCTATGGATGTGGAATGTATGGCGCACTGACAGCTAGCATGTGTAAAGGTTAGAAATGACTGTCAATATCATGGATTTATGGAGAGACATTCAAGAACTGTGCATTTTGTGTATGAGAAGAGTAATCGGAAACCTCTGCAAAGAGTAGGTCCAAACCACAAACCAGGAACTGAATGCCTTCAATTGTTCATCTGGCCTCATTTATCTGTCCTCGAATTTTTGTACTTCCCATCATTGGCATCTGGGACTTTAATTCAACTAGTTCAATTGGACTGAAGGAGAGGTGCAACTCACAGAATATATGTTTGTGAAAAGGAAGGGCAGGACTAGAAACATGCTGGCCACGTGACACGTTGCATGCATCAGAGATACAATTCACACCAAGTGCTTCAGCTCTGTATGTGATGCCCACCATCTAACTGCATATGAACTTTCTAGATGTAGGGTATCTTAATTCTATGCAGCTTTTCATCACTGCTTTGGAGTCTATTCTGTTGGTCTTTCATACATATGTAGAATAATATGTGCACAAAGAATGACAGCAGAGGAACTTCACAAGTCTCCTTCTCCCAGTCTGTAGATGTTGCACCTCTACCACTTAACCAACTCTTAGTCATACCCCAATAACGAGCTCTGACAACTTACATTAATTTAATTCTATTACATTGACATTTGAACACTGTTGAATGATTTATTAAAGCCAAGGATTATTCCTCTATCTCCCCTTGGCCTAGCATGCGTATACTTCCTGAGTAAAGGAAGGTGGTTAGTGTGTAGCACTTCTTTTCACAGAAGGCCTCAAAACGGACTTCTGCAGTCCTTTGGTACTTCCTTCTCCAAATAGCACTAGTGGTGTTTCGAATCAATGTCACTGCAATATGCTCTGGAATAGGCTGTGTTTATGGTGTGAAAATGCAACACAAAAAGATTTTGGATGCAATGCTGAACATTGTCAAACATCCACCCCCATTCACAGATCTGGCTTTAATATATCGTTTTTTGCTCCCCATGCCACCCAACTTTAGACTCAGCCATATGAAAATCAGCCTTGCCCCAGCTCCCCATGGGAACAGTCCAGCCTGAACTGCCAGGCTAGGCCAGGTCCTCCGTGGACTGGAAAAAAAGCATCCTAGGACCGGTTTTTGCAGTATCATCCCTCATCAGCCAGGCTAGCTTGAAACCTGTGGCGTAGCGAGCATGGGACCCACGTCCGGTATACTCTTCCCACTTAGGACAAAAATGCAACACAAAAAGATGATGGCCGGAATTTTGAACATTGTCAAATATTCACCCCCAGGCACATCGTCATTTCGCTAGCCACGCCATTCCAGTTTAGACCCAGCCATATGCTGGAGCAGGGTCAAGACTGATTTGCACATGGCTGGGTCCAAACTGGGGTGGCAAAGTGTGCAAAAAAATGATTGATTAAACCCAGATCTCTTGACTGCGGATGAGTGGTTCAAATGGTTCAGCACTCCATCCATCATCTTGTTGTGTTTGCCCTTAGTGGCCAAGGGTATGCCCAGATGTGGATCCCTGGCTCGCTGTGCCACTGATTCAAGCTGGCCTGGCTAATAAAGGGGGGGTAGGGGAGGGGGGGGGGGGGGAAGAGAGATACTCTGAAACTGGTGCCAGGATGCTAGGTTCTGGTCCAAGGAGGGCCGAGCAGTTTGGGCTGGACTGTTCCCATGAAGACCAGGGTCAAGACTGATTTGCATATGGCTGGGTCCAAACTGGGGTGGACTAGTGAGCAAAAGAACGGTGGATTGAACTCAGATCTCTTGACTGGGGGTGAGTGGTTGAAAAGATGCAGTACTCTGTCCATCATCTGTTTGTGTTTGCAGTGTCTCTGGTGTAGCTGGTTCTTTTTTGATCATTTATTTGCCCTAAAGGAATTGGTAGTTTCTTTAGGTTTTGCTTTAGCACGATATGAATGCATAGTCATGCGAATGCGGTTTGTAGAGAGAAAATTATGTTTATTTTCAAGATGAGAATGTTGGTTACCATCTTTGAAACACTTGAACATTTTATTTCTAGGCAAGTTGAAATTCTAATATTGTTGAGTGCATTGTTCTTTTCCCTTTCTCATTTGAAGACATTTTTTCTTTTCTTATTGTTGAACATTGTTTTAATGACTAGCACCTTAAAGAGACCACTGCAGTGTGCTGACGAGCCCCTGTATCTCCACAGGGCCGTTTCTAGGTGTTTTTCCACCCTAGGCGAGAATTGAAAAATGCCACTCGACACCCTTTTACTACCATCACTCTCTCCCCCGTCATCCAGGTTAGAGAGGCACACCCTCTACTGCCGAACTAGGTTACTCGCATTTACTATCAGTAAACTCACATTTACTATCAGTAAACACAATCACAACAGTCAGTCCTACAAACGACCTCAATGAAAGGCCCAGGCCAGACCGTTACGGTAGCCATATACTCACAGAAGAATGTACACAGATGTCCAATAGAGCCTTGTGTTTAAATACCACTGAGGCGTCAAGTGCACCTCGTTTTTAAAACCAGAATCACCAAAAAAATAGTAACTTGCACCATCTTCCAACTAGGCCAGACCTAGTGGTTTTGCCAACGCTTGTTTTTTTCACTGAGGGATCTGAAATAGTTAGCATCTACCATTGTATCCATTTAATATAAGCTGATCACAACAATTAAAAGATTTCCATGTCAGGGAGATTATAGTTCATGATGCTCAAATCTGCGCTAATCAGAGACTATGGCAAGACGTTAATAAAGTTTGGCGTACAACAGAATGAACTGCTTCTTGGTGCTGTGAATAGAAGTTATTGACAAGCGTGTGCATGATACCACTATGAGAGTAATCCTGACCAGAATTTGAGCCGGTGCAAGGCAGAATACACACTTCGCCATAGTTGACAAGTGGTTCCATGTTGTGGAACACCTTCAACCAATCCCGGGTTTGCGGCCACCTGTACATTGCATTCTGGGATTTGTAGTCTTACTTTTAACAGGGAAAGCACTGGCTCAAAAATCCCAGTGTGGACATGGACATTGGCCTAAACAGTCACTACCGGATGACACTAGGCTAGTGGTCAGTTATTTATTATTTTTTTTTTTTACAGAGTTTTATATAGCGCAATCTTGACCCAAAAGTATTGTGTATCAGAGCGCTTTACACGAGCACAAGTTGCGTTACATCATGAGGACACATTAATTTTTGTTAGGCACGAATAGCCCATTATTATGATAACAGGCGCAAAGTTCACTGAGCTGCCAATATTTCAGCCCAGAATTCCGAAAGAGAACAATAACCATTTTTAATAGTTCAACTAAGGGCGGTCTAGGGGCTGAACAAAGGGAGGTGTGAGGCGGAAAGACAAAGCAGGTTTTCATTAAACTTCGCAGTAAATTGTTGCAGGACGAGCAACCGTTACATACTTAGTGACATGCCTGTCGATGAGGGAGAGCTCCATGCTATCCGAGAAGTCTGACTCCATTGTACACATTCAGGTATGAGGGCAGGAAGAACAGGCACTGTATTCCGAGTGGAAGTTGGTAAACTGAGTTCACTTTCACGACAGTCCTCTGATGTGCCCCGGCCCTGCAAACTCCATTCTCTCCCCGAACCCAGGAAACTTGTTTACCGCCTCTTAGTCTGAAATTCAGCGGAAATATTCTGGGGCTCTTAGAGTCTCCCGAGTAGTGTATATGCGTGGTCGCCATCTTGAAAGGAGTGATTTGTTGCTGTATTTTAAAACGGGTGTTACGCCAATTACCTTGTTTTTTCTAAGTATGCTAGCGCTTACGTGGGGTATAGTGTTCAAGAAATACAATAGTAAGTATTATTTGTCCGGAGGAAAAATGAAATAGAATTAGATTTCAAAATAAAGTGCATAAAATGGTACACTGAGCTACTATTTAATTTGCAGAAGCATTTATAATAACGCTTAGGCAGCTAGTGAAGGCCAATAGGCCGAACAGTGGAACCCCCTCACCCTTACGCGTACTAAATTTGAAACTCTCACATCAGACTATGCAAAGCTAGTCCAAGATGGCCTCAGAGTATACATACCACCTTGCGCATTTGTCACCATAGAGCTACGCCCCTTTACTCTGATGTAGGGCAACTCAGTTTGCCGTTGCTAAGCTACGGAAGCAGCTGGTCAGTGTGTGCGGCTTACGTTTTCTTTTGCACAAATACCCACCTTTTCGTTCCCCTCCAGGGTCGTTTCTACCATTAGGCAAGACTAGGCGGCCACCTAGATTTACTTTCGTAGGTTCAAATAAAAAAATATCCCCCTTTTGCCGCCCTAGCTCTGTTGCCACCCTAGGCGGCCGCCTAGTCTTGCCTGATGGTAGAAACGGCCTTGTATCTCATCAGTTACAGTGTAAGTTTGTAGGACGCAGAGAGAAGCATGTATTGTGATAAACACTGAGAATATGTAACCGATTTGATTGGACAGTCTTTTTGAGTACTATGTGTATTTGTGTAAAATGTTAGAATTTGTGCGTTTTTAGAGCAGAGATTTTGAGAGTACTCTCTCAGAGAAAGATGTCTGACTTTTCCTGGATCCTTCCCTGTGAGGCGACCCCATGCTGGTTCGTCTTCTACTTCATAATATTTGATCTATTTGATTGCCTATTAATTGGAGCATCCACATTCGGATTATAAACTGACATGAATCTGATTTTTACCTTCTGTACACCATAAACTTTGTTTTTGGGAATCTTACTTTATTGGTTTACAATATAACAGGTCAAATACAACAGCCCAGTGGTTCCGGATATTCATTAGGCTGGAACAAAAGAACAAAGTAAGTCTGACGTAATATTAGAAAACAGAGGAACACATTAGGAGCAGTGTCACAATAATAAACATCACTGTCCACTCTCCGTCCCATCACCCATGCGCCAGTTATCCTCCTCCAGCGTCCATGGTCCTCTCTCCTCCTCCACTGTGAACACAATCAATTACCTTCATGGTTCAATACTAAAATATGTGTGTCCTTTTTGTGGAGCCTGGTGGACTTCACATAATATTTAATGAATTGATTTGTTGACCAGGCTCAGGTGTGGAGCACCAAAATCCAGGGGCGGTTTCTCCATTAGGGCTCTGGGGCTGCGCTTAACTGAAATTTCTACACATTCCTGCACAAATATTAAATAGATCGATTTATTTAGAGATACAGTTGCCTCTCTAAACAAATGGATGTATTTAAGTCTGGGCTATCTGTCCCAGGCTGCCTGCCCTGCCTCGCCCTGAAGTGGTAGGCAGGAGCCAGGCATTCTGAACTGTGATGCAGGGCTTACCTTTCTAAAGCCCTTCATTGCCATTGTAGTCTATGGTAGTATCCACTGTAGGTCAGTGACTCAGCTTTATGGCTTCAGGCGTCTGCGTGACTCCAGACATCCGTCATTCACAGGCATAGATCTCACCCTTACCCATTCGTCACACATACGAGTGGATGCATGCACGTGTGGTTTGGTGCCTGGTCCTCGATAATGGTAAGTGTTAAAATACTGATCTTGTGTTATGTATATTGCTCTGACTTCCCCCCACTGTAACACCCCCAGGCCCTGGCCATACGTTGCTCTCCCTGTTAGAAGTGGAACTGCTGTATATTTTCCTTGCAAAATTGATCCAAAAGATGAACAGGGTTTTTGTTCCCTTGTGAAGTTGATCCAAATATCGGAGTCAAGCGGTAAGGGAGGAATAGGTGTTTATAGTAAAGACATTTATCTGTTCTATGGGATAAAACTGGCCCCATCTTAATGCCCTTAACATTAATGACAAATATATAGATTGATTTATGAACAATGAATGTTAAAAACGTTATGAGGGGCTTTGATTGAGAGCTCTGGCGCGGAGACTGAAGTTGGCCTCTCTGGAGAGCACACAGACCAAAGCTCATGCATTCCATTTGCAACTGAAAGTCTGTGTAATTGTGCCTGAAGAGGGTACACAGATGTCAAAATCTTTTCAAGGCAAAAGCAGAAGGAAATAAATTGCTGAAATGCGAGTGAGTGCAGTATATGTTTGGAAGTGGTGATGTGAGGAAGTGCATTCTAGGAAAAGTGAAAAAAGAGAGTGTTGAAGAGGAACGAGTGGCAGTTGAAGATGTGGAGAGAAAAGGGGCATACATATATAACAAAGAGCACATAATTGAAGGCCAAAATCCCTTCCACAGGCAACAATACTATTTAATTCACTGACTCACAATTTCAGAATTGAAACATTGGTAATGTTAATTATTTATAACAAAATCATTGTTGTTACTAATTTATCTTATACAGCGAACAACCACTGTCAAAGCTAATCATACTGATAGGTTTTAGGTGTATGCCAGCTGCTGTGTTATATTTCTGGATGCAATTACATCTCAGAGCGAAACCAAAATACTGGTCGGGTAGCACACTACCAGAATCAGAAATGTATTTCACATGTTCCCTTTTAAAGAGACCCCACTTTTTTCAGCCCATTTAAAGCCATATTTGCCCATATTTCTATATGACTGATTGCAGCCAGCAGCTGTGGGTTATTCCTGAAGCCTGATAGAGCATTTGCTTCCAAAGATGATGCTGCACGCGATGCAAGACACTGGACAAGCACACACTTTACAAGGGCTAAAGTTGTCGCGCTGAAAAATTTGCACATCCCAGAAACTGTTGAACATATTACTGCAGTAAGATACCTGGCAGTTTTTCATGTGTTTAATATTTCAAGACTATACAGTCACAATGCTTAATAAGCCTTGCTTTGTCACTAAATTAATTTGCTTCAAAATACACCATTTACCAAAAATGTTTCCTCATGAGAAGGACCCACCTGGTCTTTAGGTTTGCCCATTAGGCCTGCTTGTGTCGCTCGCTACATAAAAAAGTCATACCCAACTTTCTTGCCTCACCACTTTCATCTGTCACCAGCCACTACTGCCAAAATCGTTAGGGGATTAACAACTCTCCTGGTCAATCCAGAGAAGCTCTTTACAGGTGTCTCATTTGCATAAAGAAAAGTGCTCAGACAACCAACAGCTTAGTTCGCTCTCATAGCGAATTTGCTAAGTTCATTAGAAAATGTTAGCAGTTTTCAAATGTGCAATTTATTTCCAAGAGTACAGGAGTCACAAATGCAATTAGTTTGCTATTTCATAACATTCACTATTTTGGGGAACTTGCAAAGTTCTTGGCACATCACGCTCCATTTGTGTAACATCAAAACTGAGTGATGCCAACTGAGAGCGAAATGTCCTGTGTTGGTTAACTGTTGAGTATACTGATTGGAGAGCCTCTTTTCATTTCAAGGTGTTTCTATATGGGGTAAAATCTTCTTTTGGTTTTCTCTAACAATTCAGCTGAATGAAAAGGTAAAACTCTCGAAAGGCTAACGCAACACATGCCACCATCCGACCTGAAATCAAGAAACTTAATAAAGCAGGGCAGCAGACAAGCCACTTCATGCAATCAATCCAGAATCTGAGAGAACATCCCTCCTTCACATCACCAGTTCAGAAAGGAGCTAAACGTATCTCTTCAAGGTGCTCCTTTCCACTCACTGATCGGAAAATCACTGCTCCATCAACAAAAGCACTTCTCCACCCACTGTGAGAATTGGCCTTTTCCCACTGGTATATATTAGCAGGTTTGACCAACTTCAATACGACTTAGTCCAGCCGTGTACTTTTAAAACCAGTTCTAAGGCGAACCCTTACTCTTTTGAGGATCCATCTCAACTTCAGACATTTCTTCGTCAACATCGCTGTGAGGATATGGAGATTGGTGCTACAGCCGAAACACGATTGCTGTTGTGATATATTGCTCGTTATTATGATTAACCACGTTTTTTTCCCCAGGTACTATATGTACTTTGTGTAATTACTCATATAATCTTCTCCCCCGCCCCCTTTGTATATTGGAGTATTTTATCTGTCCTCGTGTTCCCTTCCCTTTGTTGTTATACACTGCCTCCCTTTGTAGTTCATGGTAAGTCTTATGTTGTATCATTTATCTTTTGGTTTTACTGACTATGCACATCAAATGTTTCTCTATTGTTTAAGCCTATAATCTTTTCTAAGTTCTTTGTATTCTATGTCGACGGGGCCGAACCGGGTTCCATCTTCTTTAGGTGCTCCATACTCTTCACATCCCCGGGATGACTTTCCTCCTCATTACTGTCATTTTCGCAACCGAGGTATTTTTTTTACTTCCTGTGTTGCCCCCCTGTTTATATCTTTTAGGGGTTTCTTCCCCATTATTTTTTCCATCTGCTCATCATATTTGTCTTTTTTATACTCTTCTCTTTCTCTAGTAGATACTCATTAGGTTTTCAAATATGTAGTTTATGTATAATTCTGTGGTTATCTCATGACTTCTTGTAAAATACTGCTTAAAATAATAAATAATGTCAAAGGTTTAAACAATCCCATAAAGTGACTACGGGTTTTATCTCACCTTTCTAGATTAAAATGCCACTTAGCATTACTTCAAGAGATCCATCTCACAGATGTAGAAATTACCAAGCTCAAGAAACAATGGGTGGGTGAGCTTTATTGTCCCCTCACGGTTCTACACAAAAACGGTGCGGTAATTTTATGCCATAAATGTTTGAATATCTTCCTTGTTTCTCGGCAGAATGTGAGGAGGGTAGCTGGGTTTTGGTTTAACTTAAAATTGATCACGTCACTTTCACAATTATTAATGTGTATGGCCCTACACACCCGGGCCCAACCTTTTCTCAAAAGATTAAACAACATTCCACTGCAGACTTCATTTTGAGAGGAGACTGCAATCAAATCCTGGACCGTTCCTTGATCGACATTCCGCTACTAACAGTGGCGGCTCGTGATCTTTGTAACTGATAGGGCGTAATATATGCACTGAATTCCAGTGAGCAAACTATTCTAGGCCCTTATTCTAATAGTCATTCTCACTCACTCCCTCTCAGTCACAGCACTTATTCTCAATCACTCATGGTTATTCTCACGCACCCATTACTTTCTCTCATGCATCTGCTCTCCCATATGCACCTACTCTCCTCACCTGCGAAAACTGTATTTTCTTTTTCTTCAAAACTGTCAACTCTTTTACATTGTCAAATGAAATGGTAATTACTATTGGCACATCTGTGATCCTTGACCTGTGTGTTCAGCAGAGAGGCCATACCAGGGACAGGATGAGCATATATGGCCCACTGGCAGGCTCTGTGAGAATTTACAACTACCATCAGTCTCAATTCTAGAACTCTCAATTGGATCACATCATGAATATCTACCCATAACTTGAACTCACCCAGATAGCTAGAGGTGGTCCAGTGCATAATAACCACCAAATAAGAGTTACATTCTGCAAGAAAAAACCTAAAGAAGATGCATAACATTTAGAACAAGTGTTGAGAAAATCAATAGGTCTGACTTTAATGTGCGGATTCGAACACACAGACAGACATTCAGAGATGATGTTCGCCTGCATTAGCAAATCAATGGCAGCGGAATTGGCGTTGTCCATGTCTATGCTCTTCTAATGACTCAAAAGATAGAGGTTAGTACTCCAGTCACATCAGAGGTCTAGGACACCTGCAGCGCTGACTGACTAGTACCTAATCAAAGACACACTGGGGGAGGCATAAAAAGATGCCCTTGTTGAGTATGTCCCCCTTAACAGAGCCACCATTTCAGATTGAGAAGTATCTCCTGACCCAGTGACCCTACAGTTTCAGTTAACTCTTTCCAACCTCAACATTGACTTACAGCTGCTTTACGAGTGTTCATGGAAGGGTAATCCAGTCATTGCCTACACAATACTGACAGTTTCAGAACATTATGCGGTTGGTCTTGTTTTTTTATAATTATTCAGTTCTCACTGGACCTGCATGCACACAGCACACCAGATGTGGCAAGACCACACATCTTGGTGCTGTCAAGGGCGCTTACAGGATGATGGCCCGAGGGCAGATGACATGCAGAGTCTCCAGCATGGCATGCATCAAGCGGAAACCGGTATAGACCATGGAATTGCAGGGTAACAGGTTCTCCAGGCACACAAAACAGATGCAGGTACTGTGAAAAAAAAGGGTGTTCTGAGACAGCAAATGGAAACCAGTATTTCCATTTGCACAACTAGGCAGGTGTGTACAACACCCAGCAGTGTGTTTCTAAACGTGTTATCACAGAGACGCAGCTCACAAGGTGCATCTTCTGTGATACGGGAACAGACTGACCCCACCCTTTTAACAGTGTTGGTTTGCAAAGTGCTGCAATTATCCAAAGGCTCTCAGAGAGCAACAGTGTGCTTGGTTTCATTCTTTGAGGCACTTTACCACTCACTGTTTTGACTGTTCTATTATTAGAAGGTTTTGAAACGGTCCCTCAAGTTTACTTACACTGCTCATTACACCAAACACTCACCAAGTGCTTAGATCGGTTTCGTGAAATAATGGGGTTCCCGTTTCCTTTGTTTTTTTAAAATAAATGCATCTGTTTATCGGGCTAACAAAGGCTAATGTACTTATTTGAAGTAGCCCATGTTACTACTCTTTATTATGCCATGACATCTGCTGGAGGTAGCATAGGCCATTGAAGAGACTAGAAACCTGGGGAAAGGCTGGCAGGACAGGAGATGTGATTTACTCTTAAAGGAGGCATGGACCTGGCCAGGCTTCTTGAACTTCAGTTCTCCGACAAAGAAAGTGAAAGTAAACAGACACACTGACCATTCACACCTAAAGCATGCACAAGGTATCTGTTTACTGCATGGTCACATGGTGAAGGCCTGATCCACTCTCCTCCCTCCCACACAGGCTGCCTTTTTCACCCGAGCCGTCAGTGATTGATGTGTAGCCACAGGCAGGACAGGGCTGAAACTCACAACGCTTAGGCCTACCTTTTATAAGTGACGCTTGCAGTGTGTCATAAGGAGTGTTCCCAGGAGGGCCTGAAGATTGGCAAGCCAAAGCTGGAACACATTATGCTGTGGTTTAATCCAACATAACTACAGAGGTGGACAAGCGTGCACTAGTGCATATGTCTGTGAAAACTGCCTGGATTTCATACCCACACTGATGTAAGCGTCACAGTGACCGCAAGCAAGGCAGAACAACTTTTTAAATTACTATTGTAATCATTACAATAGTAATCATAAAATGTACATGTTGATCCTGAAGGAAATTGGGTGGGAGCAGCCCCTTAGACCAAAGCAAGAAACTGCCACTCACTACCAAGTTGCTTTCTCACAAAGCTCAAACCTTTTAAGAACACTATTTAACACAACACTTTATCTGACTCCTGGACACTAAATAACCCCACTCTCCAAGAATTTCCCTTTTACTTGGCCCCTCACACTTCCCAAACTAGAATGAACTATATTTTCCAAATTAAAAGTCTGAAGCACCTAGTTTATTCAGAGTTCAGTTCCATTCTGATCCCAGACCACTCCCCTGCAAGTGCTGATCTGGATATTCCTCCGGATGTTTCTTCAAAATCTCATTGGCAATTCAATAACTTATTATTCGATAAGGTATTCCTGTCTTCTTATGAAGCCTCATGACTTTTGCCTCTATCGATGTTTGGGAGACTTTCTTTCACTTTATCTGGGATGCCTTTAAGGCTGCCTCTAGGGATTTCATTACTGGTTATGTTGCGAATTAAAAGGAAAGCAATGGGAAAAGAATCTGCTTCCATTTTATCCACCAAACAATTAGAACACAAAGTTTATAACTCTAAAAATAATAAAGCTGATTTAGATGCTTTAGTAGCTTCTAAGATTCAAGTCAACAAATCTACTAGTGACAAAGCGTGCAATACTCTTCTTGAAATTAAAACAAGGTATTCTGGGGGCTAAAATTAAATGAGTTCTCTAATGGCGGATTATTCGAAAGGTAGGAAGGATAAGTTGTACATTAAAATCAATTACTAATTAATCTGGTGCGAATCTATTTTGTGACAAAGACCGCTTTGCAAATTGATAAAAAGCCTAGTATACTCCTGAACACTCACCTTCTGATGAGCCCATTGAATCCTTTTTCTCTCACTCTTCAATACATAGGTCAACTCGCACCGATTAGTCGGTGCGTGAACAACCACTTAACATTGAAGATTTACGGCTGTCAAACTCCTTCCCACAGGTAAATCGCCTGGCCCAGACGGTCTCACCATCTAATTCTTTCAACACTTCTCCAAATGATTGTTCCCTAAATTAATTAAACTATTTCAACATTTCCTTTTATTAAATAATTCCTCTGACTTCTTCACTGAAGCTATGATCTGCCTCATTCTAAAAAAGGATCATGATTTATCCCAATGTCAAAATTATAGTTTCATATCCTTGATAAATACAGATTGTAAGATATTATCTAAAGCCTTAGCCCGATGATCATATTCCTGATTTTGGTGATATTGAACAATCAGGGTTTGTTAAAAATAGAAATGTAGTTGACAATTCACATGTCTTTCATAATGTCATTAGTAATGCCCCAAAGCTTAAGCATTCTATCGCTGCGATAACTTTAGACACTGAAATAGCCTTAGATAGACTTTGAGAGAGTTAACTGGCAATTTCTCATGTATGCGGTTTGCTGGCACGGTCTTGGCCCTTAATTTATAAAACTATCTCCTTACTTTACTCTTCGCCCTGTTCATCTGTCATAGTTAATGGAGTCTAGTCTGCATACTTTCCTTTATATTGCGGTACGCGACAAGTTTTCCCCTTCCCTGTTATTTATTCTTGCCCTGGACCCCTTTTTGTATCGATTAAAACACTCTAATGATAACTCTGGATTCCTTTTAAATGATGTGCATATTAAATTTACAGCATACGCAGATGACATCCTTATTTAGGTTTCTAGGCCAAAATCTTCTCTTCCATCCTTTTTTTTAAAGAATTACAAGCATATTCGGAGGTATCTGGTTATCAGCTTAATATGGATAAATCTGAAGTGATGCCATTGAACAGGTTCCGTTTCAAAACCCCCTTTGCTGAAATGGGCTTGTCTTGGAACCCAGGTAAAATAAAATGCCTGGGGGTTTGGTTTAGTAAGAATTTTTGAGACACGTGCTTCTATCATTCTTCTCTGGAATATGAAACATTCTTGCATATCTTTACAACACCTGGGGCTATCTAAACCTCTGGGAGGGGTTAACTTCCCTGATTTTACCCTTTATCATATTTGGCATTAAGAAGTGTCAAGGTTGCTTTTATGCTCATCCTTACTCGCAATCTAGATTTTGGTATTTATTTATCTCCCCTTTTCTCATAAGCACATTCTTTATACGTCTTGTTCTCCTAAGTATTGGCTACCCTCTCTAGCTTACTCTCTGACTGCTCATCCATCCTCTTACTCTTTGTTCAAAGTCCTATTTGTTGTAAAAAATGGCTTTTAAAGAAAGGTAAATCACCATTTTGGTGGGATTGGTACAGCAAATGCTTGCTCACAATTTCTCAACTGCTTCTTCATACGAGTGCCGTTCTTTTGAGAATCTCTCCCAATCCTTTCACTTACCACCCAAGTGTTTCAAACAATATCCGTATTTGCTCACTGCCGCACTTAATTCCTTTTTATCCCCTCCCATTCGGGATCATGATGCACAGATCACTCCCAGATCCATAACCACTCCCTCCAAGGCTGTTCTTATTTTAAAACACTGAATACTCTTCCATCAGACAGACAAATCCTAATTTGACCTTACCAGAGAATTTGAATCACAAATTAATTGGTCCACAACTTTTTGGGAGAAAATATGGGACAAAATTCACAACAAAAACACGCCCTGCAAACCTTATATTATTTTTATAACAGGTTCTATTATGCCCCTGTACATCTCTTTAAACTCAAATTACTTCAACAAAATATTTATTGGCGTTCCAACGACAGCTCTGGAACTTACTTACATATGTTTTTTGTCAATGTCCTAAGCGGTCTCAATTTTGGTGTGGTCACGTGTAACTATCATTACGGATATTAGGTCTCCATTTTCCATAACTGCCTCAAATCTAGGTAGTTTGGGAAATCTATGGTCTCATGACAAACTGTGCGGCAAATTAGTTGACCTTTTTATCGCAATTGATCTTCAGGTACTCACCTCTCACTAGAAATCTACCAACACTATTACAATGGAGGAACCTGGTCTGTGATTGGATCGACATAATTTACAGTCTACTTTACTATCTGTTAAACGAGAAGCATTGTGGGAACAACTTCCTAAATATTTGTCCAAACATGCATGTAGCAACCCTAGTTAATTGTAAGATTTTGGTAAATTCCTGTTCATATTAAGGTTTTGTAATTACCATGTTGTGTTTTCACTCTAAGTCTTTGGTGTTGATTTGAATCTGCAATGATTAGACAGCTTAAGCAGTATACTTTTCATATTCTCTTTTCTTCCTTTCTTTCATTCTTCCTCTTTTTTTTCCCCTTTCTCATGTTTTCGATTGGAAAATCTGTTGCATATGACAAGCATAAAATCCTTTATTTGTAGCGGATCATTGGACATTTTTTGCTTTCCTTGCTGTATGATGCACGAATACTGAATTGCTTGTCAAGTGGAGTATAATTACTTCTCTTAATAAAAATATAAAACGTGTTAAGAAGCGTTGCAAAGCATTCTCGCACAGTACTAAATGGAGGCCGAGGTAGGAGACTCGGGTTCTTACACGTAACCAGATAAAGCAAACTTTATTAAAATAAATGCGTTTCACTTTGTTGTAGATTCTTAGTATTTTACACCAAGCTTCAGATGGTTGCGAGTGAACACGTGTAACAGATACTTCCAGCGCGCTGACGCCCAACATTTAGGGCATTGGCACTACATAGAGAAAACTCGATTGATTAAACTACACAGATGCTAGAAGCATCGGTTTCTGATCCAATGAGCATTCTTGCAAAAGGAGAAAGCGAAACGAAGTGAGAGAAGCGAGCGCGTGTGTCGAAAGGTCACTCCTTTCAACTCACGCTTCCAGTGTCGATATGGAATGTGGGTCACATGCCAGGGCTCAAGGCGCGAGAGGCTTGTCCCCTTTGGGCAAAGGCACCAAAGGCTACCAAGATGCGAGGCTCATCTGTTCCTGTGAGTTCCAGCACTAAGCTGGTAATCATTCCCACTTCACCTTCTTGACCCTTTGTCTTTGTTGCGTGGCCCATCATGCTTCAACCTCTTTGCAAGGATGAAAGGCGCGTGGACCCGACTGTGGCTCCATTCTTTATTATATTGACAAGTGTAATTAACATATCAACTTGCACACGCTCCACCAGTCACCCCGACCTCCGGGGTAACTCGCTCTGGACGCCTTTGTGCCTGTGTAGGAAAGTATGACACTTGCTCTCTTTATTCCATTACGGGGAGTCCTGCTCAGAACCGGAATGTAAGGGCAGAGATTTACAAATAACAGATTTACAGTATAGAGCCTGTCCTAACTCCAGGGATGCAACAAACTCAATTCATCCACTGACTGAATATTAGAAGGTCCATGAACAAGATGTGTGCTTTTGGACTCCGCTTCTCCTACTTGAACTTGCATCGCCTTTTGATGCCAATGAATGGCTATGAATGTGTTTACCAGTCAGGAAAGTTGCCATCCGTCCCATTTAAACCAATCAGCTGGATCCCTTAGGTGTGCAGAACCAGAATGAACCCAGGACTCAATGTGAACCTATGGACTTCTTTACACAGAGACTGTCGGGAATGGCCCTTTTTGCAGGGTTATCCCCAAACGTTTTGCTTTTCCCTCCTATTTTTTCCTGACCGGTTTCTGTTGGTTTTAGGACTTTACCTCTGCTAATCAGTGCTAAAGTGTATATGCTCTCCATGTAAATTGTGGTATTGATTAGTGGTTCCATGTTTGGACATTTGATTTACCTGTTAGCCCCAAGTAAAGTGCACTGCCTGTGCCAGGACCGGTGAATCAAACACTCCTCAGGGGCCTGCAGCACTGATTGTGCCACCCACTTGAGTAGCCCTAAAAACGGTAACTCAGATCTGCCATTGTAGAGTCTGCACGCAGTTTGTAACTGCCATGTCGACCTGGCCAGTGCACACACTTGCCAGTCCCTAAACTTCCCTTTTCTTACATGTCAGGCACCCCTCGGGTAGGCCCAGGGTACCCCTGTGGGCAGGGTGCAATGTATGTGAAAGAAAGTACATGCCCTGGTGTGTGGAATGTCCTAATAGTGAATTACAGCCAATTTCGTTTTTCACTCTTGAAAGGCTAACAGTTCCCCATAGGACAGAATGGGAGGTTTGTTTATAACATCTTACAAACATAACTGGCCCAGGGAATTAGGTAAGAAAATAAAATGTAGTATGCTTGAACTCAGAATCTAAAGATGCATCTTTTAGTGAAGGTGATTTTTACATTCTGCGTTTGAAAATACCACTTTTAGAAAGTGGGTATTTTCTTGCTCAGTCATCCCGTGTGCCTCTGCTGGAATGTGGATTGCCTGTCTGGGTTTTGGATGACAGAAGGCTGGGAGGTCGGAGGGGCTCCAGATAGTCTAGGTAGGTCAGGAAAGAGCTGACTAGACCTGGGCTACGATGGGGGAAGGAGGAGGAGATTTCCTTGCACCTCAAAGGGCCTGGTCTGCCTCTGACAATGCGGTCTCCACCTCCTGCCTGTTAGAACCGCACTCTGCACCGCCTCGCTTCACACCTCGCTTTGGTACCGCAGAGAGAACTGCGACCTTGGTCTCACCGACGACGCCTGTTGACGCCGCCACCGAGCCGCTGCTTGCACCGCGACCTGTTGGCACCGCACTCTGCACCGCCTCATTTCACACCAAAGCTTTGGCACCGCAGGGAGCACCGCCACAACACCGCAACCTTGGTCTCACCGACATCTGTTGACGCTGCTGCTCGCACCGCGACCTATGGGCACCGCAGTCCGCACCACCTTGCTTCACAAGGACGCCTTGGCCTCCCTGACGTCGCCGCTCCACGTCAAAATCGATGCCGCTGCTTGCACCGTGGTTCAAGGTCACCACTCGAAAGTCACATGAGGCACCGCCCTCATCTCGCACCGCAGCCTTGGCCTACCGACGCCATCGACTCCAGTTCATCAGCCGACGACAGCGCTTCAGCAGCAATGCCGCCACCGCCGCTGGCACCGTGACCTGCTAGCACCGTGGCGAGCACCGCCTTCATCTCGCACCGTGACCCTGGTCTCACCGACGCCGCCATCTGACGCGGTCACCGTGCTGCTGCTCGCACCGTGACCTGGGGGCACCGCACGCCGCACTTTGCACCGCAGTACCCGACACCTGCCGGCGCCAGCGCTCCTGATTCCACCAGAGAGGAGCTCAACATGCAACGCGAGTGACTTCAAGGGCCTCAACGCCCTGCATTTCTCACAGGTACTGTTTGCGGGTCTTCCCGACACCGTAGCTGGCCCGCGACGCTGCGACCAGCCAGAACTGTTGGATTTGTTGTTCACGACGCCGTGATAGCCCCGGACGGAGCTATCGACATCAAGGAACTTATTTTGATAACTGCAGATTTTTAAATATAGTATTGTGGATTTTTATCATAATTGGTGTTGTCTTAAAGTATATAAAAATATTGGCTATTTTTCTAAACTGGTGTGGTGTCCTTTTGTAGTGCATACACTATTACTGTTGGTTAGGTGCAAATGCTTTACACACTGCCTCTAAGATAAGCCTGGCTGCTCGTGCCAAGCTACCAAGGGGGTGAGCAGGGGTTATTTTAGAAGTGTAACTCCCTTATCCTGACTAGAGTGGTGGTTTTTGCCTGGCTTTGGTCCACGCCCTAGCCTACCAAAAATTCCATTTCTAACAGAGACTAAAAGCATTCTTCTTACCCCTGCAATAGTTCACCTTCAAGCACTCAGTAGGCCTTGTTGTTACCCCAGCAACAGTTCACCTTCAAGCTCTCGGTGGGCCTTGTTGTTACCCCTGCAACAGTTCACCTTCAAGCACTCGGTGGGCCTTGTTGTTACCCCGGCAATAGTTCACCTTCAAGCACTCGGTGGGCCTCGTTGTTACCCCTGCAATAGTTCACCTTCAAGTACTTGGTAGGCCGTCTACAGAAGCCTCTCTCTGGATCCCACAACGGGGTGCTCTGTATGAGGCAAGCTGACGTCTTCCAGCCAACAGCATCCAGCACAGAATGTGAGCTGCGCCAGTTCTATTCCCAACATAAATTTGGAGGAATTCCAATTCCTGGATATAACAAGCTAGACACACTTATATTTACAAAAGCGTGTATTATCACAACACCATTACAGTTACTGACTGGTGGACAGCACCATTACATTACTCGGACATACTATAAATAAAAGAGAAGGAATAAATGTTATTCGGTGGACGCGGGTTCACAGAACAATAGGGTCATCTCCAGAGACCTTACATGGTAGTATTTTGGGTGTTCAGCATCCTAGCAGGTGAGCTCTAACTTTTTTATCGATAAGTCTCAACAGCCAGGGGGAACGGGCTTCCTTGATGATTAAGTCTGTAATGTGCATAACTAAAGGGAGTGTACTCTATCAGTTTCACACCGACTTTAAATTGAGCTATTGGTTGTCCGCCAGGATCTCAGTAGACTGGAGATGTGGGGGGATGCCAGTCACTTCATTAGGTCTGTGATGAAAGTATCTAGCTCAAGGACTCATCAATAGGTCTACGACACCCAGACATGGTTTATCACTCATCAATGACAAGCTACTGAGGAAACAATTCAGGATAGCAGACAACATTCTCATGCTCAATGCACAGATACAGAACACACCAATAAACTACAACAAACCCAGATGTGCAACACTCCACATAGTGGATGGTAGGAGTGATTCAGTCTTGGACTTGAACTCGGAGGCTCATGCTCTATTCAGCTCCCACATCAGTGCAGCACCACTGTCCCAAACTGCCTTTCAATAAACACATTAGCACCACTAGAGTCACAGGAAGTTACACAAGACCTGAACTGGCTCCTCCTGAAAGCCAGACTAACATTTTAAATTGGATTCCTTTCCTACAAGGAACATCAGTGCCGACACAATACTCATCCCACTAGCTACCAAATCTCTCTTCAGGCTTTCTAGGTCAAGAAACACAAAGTATTGCGCACTCAGGAATAAATTAATCCTCCTCCGCCTCAGCTCTCAAATTGGAGCATTCGCTCGTCAAGAACCCAAACTTAACTCCGACACCTTAGCATCCTTACAAACCTCCTGCTCTTCCAAAAATTATTTGGAGGAAGACCTCTATTCCTCTGTGGGTCATTTTACCCATGGCTGGATCCTGCCCCTCTGTTGGTCAAGAGTTATTTCCCCTTTTTGCAGGATTTATTTTTATATTTTAATCTATTTGACATAAAATAGTCTAGTTATTCAAATGTATTCCTTGTAAAGTTCTCCAATAAGCCCACAGGTTTTGGGCAGGTTACATAAAACCAGCAAATAAATGAAACAATCCCTAGCCCCAGTCCCTCCCCTCCCAAAGAACAGATCTTTCTATAGATGCCAAACGTGGGGCAAGATTTCTGGTCTCAGTAGAGTGAGGCAGGCAAGACTAAGAGAATGAAGGCCCCTGAGAATGAAGGCAGAGGGGCCTTGTTATGGTGCTAGAATTCACGGCGATATAGCTGGGCCTGCTCTCAAACAGTCCCGACGGTATCAGTCATACGTTCAAAATTAAAATTACTACAACTCAAATTTTAACATGTATATCTACAGAGATGACAACATGTACATATTTTCAACATGAGAAGAACTTGCCAAGCACACAGTCAAGGACTGGTCCAAAAATCAACCAAGGATGAAGAAAGAAAGGAAAAATGTCGCATTCTAGAGAATGTGGAAAAGGCTTTTTGCAAGGATTTTCTTATATCAAATATTAATTTTATATCATGGTAGGCCAACAGTAAGATTTTTTATTTAATCATTTTGGGCTTAAGATTTGTGATTGAGTTATTTTTCCTCTTCAAATGTCAAACCATCCGAAGTAGTAACACATTTGCTATAGGCGTAAAAATACTATACCACACAGGCAAGGCCACTGTATGACATTTCATCTGCGATAACTAAAAAAACAAGTCACAGGGGATGGGGTCCAACCCATCCATCCAGAACACTTCAACAGCTTTTACGCAGGCGTCTACTGCATTGTTGCATCTAGCTTTCTACCCCTTTCACCCAGTTAAGTACCATCAGACTCATCCCTTCCATCACCTTAGCAGCTCTCTTGCAGTTCTACACAGCAAAGAATCAAAATGTAATCATGAGCTCTTTGCGTAGATTTTGTCGTTGAGTAGCTCTTTCTAGTCTTCAAATGGTGAACATCCTACTGATTGAATGTTTGACAGGGAAGCTTTGTTAAATTCCACACTGAGGTATCTGTCATCTGAACCCATGCCTTGCGACAAGATGAAGCGGACTGCTTTTCCACAAAATCACAGCAGTAGTTCAATAGTGAAAGCAAATATACAATAAGGAAACAAGTAAGAGCACTTTAAAAAAAAAAATATATTGTTCTTTGGATCCAAGCATGATAAAGACTTCCAAATCAGTAAAGAAATATACAGAAAAAAAGATAATCAGAAATCACCACAAGATGCATGGACAACATTGGTGACTGCTACAAGAACAACCCATACCCAACAATTTTGGACACTGATAGGGTTACGTCTACGGAGCACAGACCAGCGAATGATCATTTTATCTCAAATGACATCCGGGCATCCTATATCGGTATATTAGATTCCTGTCCTACTACAGTTACAATACCATGTCTCAAATTTGAAAGACAAACATTTACAATTCCAGAAAAAAAAAAAATTGGGAGAAAAAGATCTCAACATTCCAAAGCGGTGAGCCCGAATGGGCTACCAATAGATATATTAGAAATGGATCCCGTCCTGTGGAGCGATACATTAACCAAACTAATTTCCCATGTGGTTGCTGAAGGGACCATTTCCAAGTTCTGGATTGGCTCGATTATTAACCCATTCTCTAAAAAAAGCACAGAAGTCTGACCCCCGAAATTATCGTTTAATAACTTTCTTAGAATGCAAAGGGAAAATTAGTCTCCAAATACTTACTTAACCGACTAACTGGGTAAATGACAATCGCCTAATATCAATTACTCGGACAGCATTTCAATCAGGCTGTTCAACAACTGATAACATTAAGCGGTAGCTGCCGAGCTGCAAAAGTAGTGGGGCAGCGCCGGGGACAATTATAAATGCATTGAAATCAAAACGTACCTGCCGCCTCGCCTCCTGCGTGCTCTTCTCCTGATCACAGGCTCCCAGACTTCCCTGAACCAATTGAGATGCTGCTCTCATGCTGGTAATACTATTACCCAGCATAAGAGCAGTGCAGGGATTGGGCAGAGCAGGCTGGTTTTCGCTCCCAGAGGGACTGGGAGTCTGTGCCTGCTTTTCTCCATCCAATAGCCTCGAGACATCTAAGTGCGCATGAAGGTGTGGCCGTCCTAAGACAGTCAGAGAAACCATTATGCACCCTTGCAGTGCCCATCACTACAAGTGCCCTCCTTGCTTGCCTGTCAGCCTCTGCCCCCAAGACTCGGCTCAGGTCATGAAAAATAATAATAATCAAACTGCTTTAGTATCATTTTATATGTTTTTATATGTTTTTAACTGCTGGCTGAGACAGCGGGGCGACGCTCCTCTGCCATATTGGAGGAGCCGCCACTAATAACATTGAAGCACTAACCACTTTAGCGAGGAAAGCGAGAGCAAAACACACCACCCTATATGCTTGTTTTATTGATTATAGGTCTGCCTTTGATCAAATTAACCGCTCAAGAATTTGGAACTAAATGCTGTAATGGGATACTGGTTCATATCTGCTTCACTTTTTGATGGAGTTAGACGAGGACACCTGGGTAAGCGTCAAATCACCCTCAACAAATACCCTGTCACCAAAAAGTATGCTTCGAACAGCCTCAAATAAGGTTGCATTTTAGCTCCAATATTGCTTTCATTGTATATCGCCGACTTGCCAAGGTACTTGGATGGACCCGAGGGTTTGCCTCTAAAACTTAGCAATTAGTCATTTGGAACATGCTGCTGATGATATTGTCCTGCTCTCTCCAACCCAAAAGGTCAGAAACACCTGCTAGCCAAACTTAATGTTTGCAATTTAGAAAATGATTTGTATGTTAAGTTTTCAAAAACAAAAGTTGTGACAGTTGGAAAACAAACATTGGCATAGCCAATAGGTCTCGCCTTTGGGACCTTATAAGTGTTTAGCCATGCAACACTTGATGTTGTTGCACCAAGGATATTGTGCTGGATAACTAAACACTTATAAGGTCCCAAAGGCGAGACCTATTGGCTATGCCAATGGTTGTTAAATATACATCCGGCCCCCATCAGCCATCCTCGGTTCTTCTGGTTTTAAGATGGTGTCTTATGCGGAAGATAACCAGATGATTGTTTCGCCATCTCCCAATCTAGATTCCACCTCCTCAGGACTGAATAGTTACCTAGAAAAGGTGTCCAAACGGAGGGTATCAAACTGTCTAAAACTAAATGGGGCGAAAAGAGATTTTGGTGGTCGGCAATAATCCAACACTTTGGGATCAGATCAGCTGGCCTCCCTCATTAGAACGTCCATTCCCTAAAATGGAAATAAAGAGCATAGAGATTACTTTTGACATGCGTCATACCTTGGCCTCCCAAGCAAAAAAAGGTGGCCAGAAATTGCTTTGGCCTTTTAAGATCCTTAAGAAAGGCCCTCAAGTTGCTCCTGATAGATGTAGGGAAGACTGTGATCCAGGGACTGATTCTCTGATGCTTGGATTATGGGAATTCACTGTACTTGGGCAGCCCAATGTCTGTCCTAAAAAAAAGTTCACATTATTCAGATAGCCGCTTCCCAAATCCTGCTAGGCATCCCAAAGATAGTCGGCTTGTGCAGCACTTAAATACCTCCACTGGCTACCCATAAACTGCGGAGTTCAATTTAAGGCACTGTGTTTTGCGCATCTGGCAAATCATAAAAAGTTAACCGGGTTTTGTTCCGGTCAGGTGGGGGGAGTTCCCCAGAAGCTGAAGACAGGCCTACTTTCAGGCAGCTAGGTTCCACCATCTTTAAACTGGCTCCTGTGTAATTGTACAGTAAGGCAATAAGTAAGTGCTGCAAAGGGAGGTTAAGGGGACTGTAAGAATATTGTTTGGTTTGAGGAGTAGAATTTCTCTAGTCACTGGATAGTGCACAGAATAAATCTGGCATCTTCAGCACTAACTCCTCCGAGCATCCTGGGCTTAGGAAGATTCCATCTGAAGAAGGTGGCCCTGCTGGAAGAAGAATCCCGACTTTTAACTCTGTCTTCTTGAAGAAGACGACTCACAAGGATTTAAGGACCCCTGAATCTTGCTGCCACCACAGGATTGGAACTTCTCTTCAAGGGTCAAGTTGTTGGCCTTCTGTTTAGCAGCTTCAGGGGAACAATAAATAAGACTCTTCTTGGAGGGCCTAGCCAACTAAAGAGGACTACACCCTGCAGGAGACCTGGCTAGAGTGGGACCTGTGCCCAGAAGCCTGCCCAGAAGATTAAGGTGCTACTGGAGTGACTGGAAGGAGGTTTCCCAGTAGTTGGAGACCAAGTCTGAAGGTAAAAGCTTTGACCAGGACAATCTGCAGGGCTTGGAATCTGACCTCTGCTGTATTGCTGTCAGCTTGAAATTCCTCCTAGGTCCCAGTCCACTTTGAACTGTTACTGTTCGATGGTGCTTGACTTATTCTAGGAGCTTTTTGACTTAAAACCTTTAAAATCCATATCTCCAGTTTTTAACGAATTTTGATGATCTTGGTGTATGTGTGCCCTTAAAATTTCCTCTGTTCTAAATTGGTTTTGTAATTTTATTGTGTTGTGTTCTTTACTTTGAAAATGTTGGTTCTGCTTGGACTTAGCACACACTTCTGTGGAGATGACCTGCTGCTTGTACCATAACTATGAGGGGTTGAGCAGAGATTTTAGCAGAACTGTTTTGGCCTAATCAGAATGGGTTTTTTGAATTGGTAGGGCACCCCTTCCCAAAATAATAACATTTCTGGCAGTATAAGCAGAAATCGACTGCAGTAAGTACAGTTACACTAATGGAAAATTAAAATCTTATAGTATCTTCTGGAGTTAGATAGTGTGGGTAGTTCCGTTTTTACAGAATAGTGTAAGGTTCTAAGAAGTAGGCGGTTTAGTCAGTGTTTTAGTTGTATAAAGTGCAGCTGCGCTATAGGGTCTGGTACATAAGTATTGATGGCAATGAAGGTTGTAAAAGGTGGCGTATGTTTGATGTAAAAGATACTATACAATAGTGCCGATGCCTGCTTACTCTGTTGCTAAGCCATTTTCCCTGAAAAGATGCAGGTGGTGTAGGTAAAAGTGTAAATGTGGTGTATGTTGTGAAGGTGACGTAGGGTGTAGTTGTAGACTATTGTATATACTTGTGTGCATTGTTTGGTGTTTCTAGTATTTGCTGACCATATAGTAGGATGTTTTGTGGTTCTCTTTAAGATATGGGTGGTGGTATACGGTGTAAGGGTCCCAGAGTTCGCACGCTGCGTTGTACGGCGTTTGGTGATGGGGACTTTAAAACTGTAGCAGTGGATGGAGGTAAGATTAGCCATGGAGCATGGTGGGGGTGATAATCTATTCACTAAGGTCCACCAGTCCTTCTACGCTGTTCTCTGATTGACTGGACTAGTGCCAATGCACTACTGTGGCCTATAGCCCATCACCCCTCTGCAGTGTGAGTGTACTATCTGTACCCTGCCACAATACCTTTATTTCCCACTCTCCACCCAGCTCCTGCTGTACTCTATCGATCATTCTTCTCCCGGCCCAATTTATCTTCTCCCTTATTCCCACCTGTTCTGGTAACTCTTGCCCCCTATGTGGCTGCTGTTGCCCCTGCCTTCAGTGTTGAAGATCAGCACACTGGTTTAATTCAAAGCCCGAAAGGCTTCAAGTCAACTCCACCGAGTTGGTTAACATCTCCAGTGACGTAAAGTCAGTTGAGTGATTGCAGCCACAACATACAAAAGAAAAAATTATCTACAATTGGCAGTCATTGGGGCCAGAGATGGAGACCCAGTAATGAGTACCTCAAGAGTTCCGAAAACCTGTCGGCCACATCACATCATGCACTGCCTTTGGCATACACAAAGTAAGGTTGGCGGATTGCCTGTGTCACTATGCCACCGCTTTCTGGTCGTCCTTCTACTGTGTTTAGTAAATGCAAAATTTCGCAAGAATGCTAATTACAACATGTGCTCCAGGTGAATGTGAAACGTCAGCCCTGGACCCGACAGCAGAAAATGCAATGTTACAAAATCGGTCGAGGAAACGTCTGGGTTCTGACTGGAGAAAATGATGGTGCGGGCCGACGCATACCCTGGTAATGTTCGTGCACACTTTATCTTGCGGACGTTACATTAACAGACTCCAGCATGTTAAATGCATACATTGCACGCCATAGTGGTGCGTAAAAGATGCTTGTGATCTGTCAATCGTACGATGTATAACTATTCTGAAACTTTATAAAATGCACAAGAAAGAGTATTTAAAGTGCACGCCATAACTTTAAATGCACTTTCAGTATTGAGCGTAAATTCAGTGCGCAAAGGGTGACTCAAGCACATTCAGTGCGCAAAGGGTGACTCTAGCACAATGGATTTAAAATCTATCCTTTCTCGCATCTGTCAGGGGAGAGATGGGGTTGCTCATCTAGTTTACACTCTGAAGGTAGTGTAAAGAACCTGCAAGTGAGGTCTTGTCGTTCTGTAGTAGTAGTAGTAGTAGCCAGCTTGCTTGCTTGGCAGCTTACACGCGTGCTTTTCTGCTACGGCCAGGCGATCTGATTATATATCTTTAATGAAGGGTAATACTCAATTTGACTTTTTGGCAGGGATCAGCGGCAGCGGGGGAGGAGGTGCAGAGAGCATTGAGTCTCATTAATTCAGATCACGGCATGGCAGGGTTTAAATGTCTGGCAGGAGTGAAGACCGAGCAGGGTCCTTCGATACCTGGTCTGTGAAATGCACACGAAGACTGTCCCAAGGGACTGCGTTGTTGGCTGGGCTGGTGAGCAGTGCATGCGCGCACGCATGGCGGCGTGCTTTCACTTTAAACTGTGTTTAAAGTGAAAGCACGCCCTATTCAACAAGATGGCGGTGGGCTGGTCACTGTCCTTACAGGCATGTGCATGCTGTTAGGTTTGGACAAATGGCGAGAGCAGCCATCTTTGTCCATCCCTGCGCGTGTATGTAAGGTTTTCGGAGAATCGATTCCAAAAGGTACTCGCAATAGCGAGACCAGCGTATGCGCTGCTTTCGCTAGGCGAGACCTAAAAAGTAAAACCTATTGTCTGGGAACTTGGAAATGCAATTCTAGAACAAGACAGTATTATATATATATATGCGCAACATATTCCTGGTCAGCCCACATGGAAATTAAGAAGCAAGAGTCAAACAATTACAAAGCCCAGGAGAAGATTTCCAAAGCTTTGAGGAGCATTATTTAGACCATCAATCACAGCATTAACATCAAATCTGACTCCTGTTCTGCTCTATGCATCTATGGAATTTCACTGCAAAATATTAACAGAGCGGGAAAAAAAAAGTATGTACACAATATTCTGAAACTGCGAACTTGCAACTTTCAAAGCAAAAAAAATTAAAAACAAAAAGGTATAATAAACATAAAAACCTTTGCAACGCCTCAATATTAAGCTGTATGTGCGGCTATGTCAGCGCCAACAGCCTCTCCATAAAAGGGTTAATTTTTGAGGATCTGAAGCAAATAAATAGAAAAATGAAGCCCTCAACCTGAATGACATCAGCGACGTAATCAATCATCAAAATCTTCTAGACCTGGAAACACTGCCATCCTTGTCCTGAACAGAAAAACTTTGAGGCATAACTACTGCAATAAGGATCCTAAAACATCACTGAAGTACAAGCACAGTGACCTAATTTATCATTCATATTTAAATTACCAGCAACCCTACCTTGATTCTACCTTAGAGTGTCACATGCCCTATGCAGAATACATTGTCGTTTTCCCTATGCATTAAAGAAAAGAAAATACTTAAGATTTAGATCGTTTTACATTCATTTGACTGTTTGAGAAATCTTGGAATCCTCATCTCAAGAAGGAAGGGTCATATCCCCTTTGTGGCATGGGGGACTTGGGGGGGGGGAGGCAGCTGACCGCAGGGAGGTCCCCCCCAGGCAGTTTGGGAGGGGCTAGTGGGGGGGCTGGCCTCGCGCCGGCCATTTTGTGTTTGGGCTATTTTATTTATAGCCCAAAAGTAGGGCTACTGCTCCCAGCCACCATTTTAGGTTGGTGACCTGGTGGCTGGGAGCTTAGCCGTTTAGTTTTTGTCAGGTGTAGTCTCTGTTGTTTTAGAATTAAATTTCAGGTGGATTTATGATGGAGTCCGAGGATTACCGAGTCCTTGAGGCCCTCCGGCTCCTGAGTTAAGCGGGCCGGATGGACCTGGTTATTGGGGAGGTCACGGGGCCGTCGCGTCCTATGCGGCAGGCCTCGGTGGGCGTGGCGGTGGCCGCCTGCACTTCGCCGAAGCGTCCAAGGTCAATGCTGGTAAGTGAGCGGGGCCGCCCGCGCTTTAAAAAGGCGGCCCCTGCTCGTGTTTTGCAGCCGGATTTGATGGGAGCGTCGGGGGAGGCGGGCGGGAAGGGCCGGGAGGTTTGGCGTGCTGGGGAAAAGGTGGCGGGTGCGCCGGTATCGGCTGCGCGCTCGTTTTCCTCCCCCGCAGCGAGTGGCAAGCGTGGGGGAGGGCGGGGCACCAAGAGGCGTTTTGCCTCGCTGCTGGAGGTTCCGTTGCCTGGAAGGAGGGAGGCGGGAAGCGCCAGTGGGGAGTTTACTGGGGAGGCAGCTCCAGGGGGCATGTTTCATGAGCGCGGGGAGGATTTTCCCCGCGCGAAGCTCACGATTAAGGCAGGGGAATACAGAGACAGCGCTAGGAGCTTTAGAGGCTCTAAGGTAGAAACTGGCACAACAGGGGAGCGTTTTGCAGGGTCTTTGGGCTCGGGGCAGGCATGTGGGGCAAAATTCATGACAGATATAGCAGGAGATCAAGGGGATTTAGGGCTAGATATCCCTTTATTGTTTTCTTCTCCTTTGTCAGTGAGGGGCGAGACAGGGTTTGTTGGGGCGAGCTCTTTTGAAGAGGGAGAGTGGGCTCAGGTGTGGGGGGTGGGGTTCTCAGCAGGATTTGCTTTCTTACAGAGAGCATGGGAGTTTTGGGGCATCAGTTTCTTCACATGGGGGGGGGTTCTTTCACCGTTTTTTGGTGGGCAGGGTCAGAGAATGGCAGGGGCGGGGGGGGGGGGTTAGTGGTAGAGATGAAGGTTTGGTTTTTGGGGATTTGGAGCCAGCTGGGGGAAGCCTGGCTTGGGAGGGACTGGATATTTTTCCTTCATGGGCAGAAGGTGTTCAGGGCCTTGGTGAGGGCGATGCATCGGAGGTGTCCCAAGTCCAGGGGCACGAAACGGGTGTGGGTCAGACAGCGCGGGCAGGGGTTGGAGCTAGAGGTCGGGAGCGTGCAGGGTTAGGAAGCGCGTTGGTTCACAGGGGTACTCAGGTTGTGGGTTCTGCGTCTGTGGTGGTCCAGGTGATGTTGGAATGGAGTGAGGAAGGGGTGGTTTCGCCGCCCCCGAGTGGTGTGGTTCCTGCTGGTTTTTCCAGAGGTAGGCTTTTTTGAGTGGTCAAGGGGCAAGTGTATCAGAGAGCATTCAGGGACCCAGCACACCAGTCCAACATTTTTCTTTACAGGGTAGGAAGTGTAGCAGCGCGGCGGACTCGGTAGGACGAGGTGCGGCCCAGTTACGCAGAGGAGAAGGGAGGGTGAGGCCTTGCGCGGCACATTCTGTACCAGCGGGGGATCCCGTCACGGCCAGCACACGAAGGTCCGGCGCGACTTCGTTGGCCCCAACGTCAAGAAGGTCACCGTGGGCAGCTTTCACAAATGAAATGGATTATCATGCCAGTCAATGGATGGGGGAGTACCGGCGGGTACAGTCGGCTCCCCCGCAAGGTGGTCACTCAGGGGCCGCTATAACTACAACACAGGCCAAACCTACAATGGTGTCTGTGGGGTCGGGGGGGTGGGAGGGGGAGGGGAGTGGGGGTGTGACGGAAGGGAGATTGTATAAGGGAAGGTATGTAAAGGACACAGGGGTAGGCACAGGGAAAGGGGGAGTAGTGCTGGATACTAAGGTTGAGAGTGGGACTAACAGAGGCAGCGGGTGGCAAGGAGCCATTAGTAAGTAAAGAATTGAAAATTAAAAAGCTCCCTTACATGGGGGTGACAAAGCCTTTAGGTGCCCACCTAATGCTGGCGACGAAGGAGCGCATATGGAAAGGGGAATACGTGGAGATTTTGAAACTTCTGCATAGGGAGGTGAGGTCTAAAGAGGGATCTAAAGAAGAGGAGTATGAATTAGCCAAGCGCCCTAAAGTACCGTTGACAATTGAGAATTGGACAGCGGCATTTCTAATTTACGCCAGTGTTTACTGTGAGAAGTTTCCTGAGCGCTGCGTGGCTATATTTAAGCATATGGATGTCATACTGAAGGCCCAAATTACGGGTAGTGGTTTTGCATGGGCACAGTATGACGAAGAGTTCCGGGCGCGTATGGCGTGGGACTCTGAAGCAAAATGGGGAGAGTTGGATAATAATTTGTGGCAGCATATAATGGGGGCGGCTCCTGGGGGCAAGACCATTTTCACAGCTAGTGGGTTGCCTTTAGTTTATCGGCCCTTTCAGGGGAAGCCCACCCGGGGCGGGGTGTGAGGGGCAGCCGTGACACAAAGTGGAATTGGTGTATGCTGGGATTTCAACAAAGGTTTATGCACACGGGAATATTGCAAGTACCGCCATGAGTGCTCTAAGTGTGGAAAAAGACATCCCCTTGTCAATTGGTGGGGGCGTTAGACCGGCAGGCGGACAGCAAGGGCAGCAGTCGGGCGCAGGGTCATCTGGCACCTTGCAGCAATCCCAGGGTGGAAGGGGGGTTCGGGGAGCACAGGGTGCTGGGCCGAAGGGCTCCTACGTCAATTAATTTGGCGCAGCTAGGAGGCATTGTAGGGGTATGAAAATTCGGGGGCAAAACGGACACTTTGGGAGGGGTTTCGGTGGGGATTCCATTTGGGTTACCAGGGGCCAAGGCTCAGAAGGTGGGCTGATAATGTGAAATCAGCTGCGGAGCATAGCACGGTTGTGCGGGAAAAATTGCTTAAGGAAGTGCGTGAAGGGAGGATGGCAGGCCCGTTTGAGGATTGGCCAGTTCAGAATTTGATCATATCCCCTTTTGGGGTGGTGCCTAAAAAGGAAGAAGGGCAGTTCCGACTGATTCAGCACTTGTCATGGCCAGAATGGTCGTCGGTAAATGATTTTATTGACGAAGAGGCGGCATCAGTGTCATATTCCTCAGTTGTCGTGGCTATGTCCCTGGTGGTGACCGCGGGCGCAACTGCAGACATGGCAAAGTGTGACATCAAGTCAGCCTTTAGGTTGCTGCCAGTCCATCCGAATGATTGGCCTCTGTTGGGGATCCATTTTGAGGGCAAATGGTATGTGGACAAGGCATTACCGATGGGTTGCTCTATGTCATGTGCTCTATTTGAACTTTTCAGCACCTTCCTCCAGTGGCATTTCACTCAGCGCACAGGTCACATTTTGGTCACACACTATTTGGATGATTTCTTTTTTGTTGGTTCCTAGGGCTCTGCGGAGTGCCAGAGTGCTCTGGATACCTTCCATGAGCTCATGGAGGAACTAGGGGTGCCGTTGGCACCAGAAAAGACAATGGGGCCTGCTACAGCTTTATTCTTTTTGGGTTTTGAGATTGCTTCGGTGGCAATGCAGGCTTGGCTGCCGGATGACAAAAAATATTCAAAATGCTGGATTTGCTTAACAGAATGTTATCAAAACAGAAGGTGACGGTGAAGGACATTCAGGTGTTACTGGGTCATCTTAATTTTGCATGTAGAGTTGTCAGGGCGGGAAGGACTTTTTGCAGGCGACTGGGCCGTGCATTGGCAGGACAGCATTTACCTCACCATCATGTGCGTTTGTCAGCAGGGGTAAAGGAGGATTTGCATATGTGGTCAGTTTTCTTGCACTCTTTTAATGGAGTGCCACTGGCTAGAGAGGAGGATGTACAGTGGGATGTCAAAATGTTTTCGGATGCGGCAGGCAGTGATGGTTTTGGCATTTACTGGCAGGGAAAGTGGTGCGCAGAGAAGTGGCCGCAGGAGTGGAGGAACGGGGGGAGGAGCATTACTTTTTTGGAGCTTTTCCCGCTACTGGTGGCTTTGACTATTTGGGGCAAAGAGCTGGAGCATAAGAAGGTGCTTTTCCGTGTGGATAACATGGCAGTGGTTGAAATCGTCAACAGGCAGTCAGCGAGAGATGAGCAGATTTTGAAGTTGTTGAGAGTGTTTGTGCTGGGCTGTCTGCGATATGACATTTCATTCAGGGCCTTGCACGTGCCGGGGGTGGACAATGACATAGCGGATGCTTTGTCTCGTTCGCAGTGGGGGGAGATTCCATGGTCTGGACAAGGAGGTGGACAGGATACCGACCCTGATGCCGGAGCACCTCTGGTATGTAGGCAACGTAGGGTATTTCAATTGGTGGTAGGATCCCAGTCTGCATATGCACTGGCGTGGAGGGAATTTTTGGCATCTGGAGCTTGCAGGAGGGATGAGTCTTAGCGCCGTTCTGAGGATGTGGTACAGTTTATCTTAGACCTCATTGAGAAAGGCTTTTCCAGGGTCACTATTGCCGGGAAATTGGCAGGAATTTCTTTCATGGGTAAGCTGTTTTGGGGCTATTCCCCTTCTGCTGGGGAAGTGGGTAGGAGGATGCTTGAGGGCTGGGCGAGGGAGCGGGGAGGTGTTACTTTGTCTCACTCACCACTTTCTTGGCAGAATTTAGCTCGTTTGTTGGAAGTTTTACCTGCGGTTTGCAGGGATGATTTTGAGTCTTGTTTGCCACCCTTATGGCATTCATGTTTTTTGGGGCTTTTCGGGTTTCTGAGCTTTTAGGTACTAAATCTAAGCGGGGCATTTGCTGGCAAGATGTGTTTTTCTCAGACAAAGGGTTGAACATTTGGCTGGCCAGTTCAAAAACTGATCAGCGGGCCATGGGTAAGAGTGTATGGCTGGAAGCTGAAGCTCCCACTTCTACTTGTCCATTGCGGTTGGCAAGGCAATTGAAAACTTTGTCAGGAGAGGCTGGGGGCGAGTTGGTTTTTAAACATATCAATTGCGCTCGAGTAACAGATTATCAGCTGCGTATGGTCTTGCGCAAGGGTTTGCAGAGGATTGGGTTGGACGGGGCGCTGTTTGGGACCCATTCTATCAGGATAGGGGCAGCAACTGAAGCTCACAACAGGGGTTGGTCTAAGGGTGCAATTATGCGCCTAGGGCGCTGGTCGTCAGACTGTTTTCAAAAATATGTGAGAGTTAGCGCGGGGGAGGCGCATGCGTCATCTCCTCTTTTATGAGTCTCATTCTCTTTTTCTCTTTTCAGGTTCTATGGCTGGGCCCCATTCGAAGGAATTGACGATTTGGATTGTAAGGCATTCGTTCATTAAATGGGCACAGGTTCAAGCGTGCAAAAGTTATTTCGGGAAAATGTTGGGGTTCAATGAGCATCTTTTTAGAATCATGTGGAAGGGTAAAGGGGGAATGCTATGGAAGGACCTTATTCCGCGTTTGAATAATGCAATGGTGAGGGGCCAGTGCCCGGATGTTTTGTTGATACATTTGGGCGAGAATGATCTTTGTGGAGTAAAGGGTGTTTTATTACTACGGGCAATGAAAGGGGATTTGGCCCTGTTGAAGGAGCGATGATCGAGATGCCATATTTTGTGGACGGAATTGGTTCCGCGGAGGGTTTGGAGAGGGGCTTTGAATTCCAGAGCTATTGACAGGGCCCGGAGGAAAGTGAATGCTGAGATTTCTAGGTTTTGTCGCAGCCTGGGTTTTGGGAGAGTGACCCACAAGGACATTCGTTTTGAGGCGGTGGAGTTTTTTCGGGATGATGGGGTCCATTTCTCTAGGATTGGGATGGATCTATATTTGTTGGAAATTAGGGAAGTTTTGTCAAGGTGTGTGAATGTTCAAGGGCATCGTCAGGGGGTTTAAAAGTTCTTTCTATGTGGGGGGCAGAAAGAGGGGTGGGCAGTTTTCCCCCACCCTTTCTTTCTGGGTGGCGGGGGTTATTTGTATTGTGACAGTTTTGCCAGAGTTTGGTGGATTCATTTGTTAAGTTGGATTATCGACAGGGAAAGGATAGGTTGGTTATTTTTAGTTCGGTTACACAGGTTGGGTGATTGATAGCTGTAAAGGGGCAGGCAGGGGAGTTTGTTTAACGTAGGGTTGTATTTAGAGGTGTATATGGGGTTATACAGTAATGTAATGTTTGGTATTGTTTTAAATGTTGTAATGTACAGGAGGGGGCGGTTTTCAAGAAGTTTAGGGGAGGGGCGGGGTAGTGGGGTTAGGTATATGGTTTATTTAGTGAGGTTTAGTTTTGGAAGGCTTTTGCCAAGGTTTTAAATTGTTATGTGCACCTGTTCCAATAAAAGCGGCCTTTTTCACACAAGTTCTTAGTACGTGGTCTGCTTCCCCCCCCCTCCCTCCCTCCCAATAACCAGGGCACGAGTTGGGGTACCACGCAGGTGGATGGTGTCTCCCCACTTATTTTCCAGGGTGGACGCCGTCCACCCTGCTTATCAAAACACCATACAGCCTGCCCTGCTCATCCAAAGCGTGATAAGAGGGCGCACCAACCAAACCACGCATTTCCAGGTGATTGCCTCGGACTGCCGGTCACCACGCTCCTGCACCTCCTTGCGTAGATTGACTTGCCCGCCTATTTTGAGCGCTACCTATCGCAGCTCTTGCTCTGTGAACCTGCCCCCACCACCTCGTAACCTTGCCGGGGACCTACCAGTAGGTCTCCCTTACTGGCCTCCCCAAGTCCCACCTGTCCCCCCCGAAGTCTGTTCTCCATTCAGCAGCTCGCTTCATACATGGGGCCAAAAGAAGCGACCACATCACACCCATTTTATCCACCCTCCGTTGGCTTCCCATAGAGGCAAGATCTATCTACAAGACTGCCTGTATCACCCACAAAGCCTTGCACTCATCCTCCCCTCGCTACCTGGCGGATAAACTGAAACTCTCTGGTGGCTCCAGACCATCACGGAATGCAGAAAATGTATTGCTTGAACCTCCCACTTTCAAGAAGGAAAGATCGATGGCCCAATCCTTTTCAGGCAACGCGGTGAGAATTTGGAACTCACTTCCGCCTCAGCTCCGGACCACCAGCTCTTCAAAACGGACCTCAAATCTCTCCTCCTTCAAAGACACTTCCAAATTTAATTCACGCCCTATATTTTCTGAAGGAAGTCCTTCCATTATAGGAAATTCTGTTCTCCATGCCTATAGAAGTGCCTTCCCAGTGTGTTTTGTGTTTTGAGTGTCTGCCATATATTGCAGTATTATACTTTTACTTGTATTTTGATCGCTTTTGTAACATGCACACATGTCACTTTCTCCTTTTGTAACGTATCGTATGCTACCTCTTGTATCTTGTTTGCTTTTGATACATGCACTATGGCCACCACTGCCTCATGTAACGTAACTTCTGTTTTAGTGTTCTGAGTGTCGGCCATTTATAGCAATTTTTTTTTATTTTTATTTTTTACTTTTTACCTCTAGGTGTACTTTGTATGCTCTTGTAACCTGCACACATCACTTTTTCCGTTTGTAACGTATCGTTTGCTACCTCTTGTATTTTGCTTGCCCTTGATACTTGCACAATTGTCACTATTGCCTCATGTAACGTACCGTTTGATTTTGTAACATGCTCACTTGTATTTTTGCTCCTTATGTATCATTACTGCTGCTATTGTGAAGCGCTCTGACACCTTCGGGTAAAGTCCGCGCTATATAAAAACGCATTAAATAAATAAATAAATAAATAAAAAGTGATCGTAGCAGACGTCACTGGATGGGTGTGTCTGCAACTCGGCAGTCCCGCCCTCGTGCTCCATGCCCTTTATTTTTCGGGCTACTGAATGACTCGTGCCCGATGGTTTCTCATAGGTACCATTTCCCACTCGCTAGCTCTCTCGTCTTTGAGAGCTGAGGTGAGGGTCTCGGCAGAATCTCTGCTACTGCCGTTACCTTGCCAATGAAGCGCTGGGCGCAGAGCACATTATGTATTTAAATTCCCTGTTCTACAGGTATTGTGTTTATTCTCCCCGCTTTGGCCTTGAAACAAGTTGAAAGCACTTCAGTGAGTGGCAGCACGCGATTAAGACAAGCGCGAAAATTAGTTTCAGGGAAATTCACTCTCGTTCTGAATACACATCAAGCAGGTAGTTTTTAAACCACATACTCTTATTTGAAAAAATAAATTTAAAACTACTGTAGCTCAATTGTTTCGGGATGTAGCGACAGCTAATCTTTGCTAGCCCGAGGGAGAGGAACGTGACCGGCCTTGCTGTTTCCCTGTAGGGCTGTGGGTGTTTTGTGGGCATTCTGTTGCTGTCACTTCCTTCCATTATTCTGTAATGGGCTCCGTCAAAATGGTATGCCTCCCTGAACGTATTGTTACTATTTGACTGTAATATAGAACGTATTGTTACTATCTGACTGTTCTATAGCTCACATTCGCCCGTGAGCGTGGACGTGCAGCACTTTGGGTAATCCGGGGATGACTTCCCTGGCGAATTTGAGGTTTCTATCGCAGACTGGCAGCATCACATTAGACTTGCCCACTGGCAAGCGCCATTCACAGCTGTCTGGCTACAGGGTCTGGCTCATTTCCAGGACCGCTTCACAAAAGACCCCAAGAGCGTGATGAAGGGTTCTGTTGGGTGTATGAGGATTGGAACCGCGAGATTGTGGGTAGACTGCTTTATCTCCCAGCAGTACCAATCAGATGTTTTTTGCAGTATCTAAGACCCCAAACAATGGACAAATACATGCGCTTCCAGCCACTACCTCAAGAGCCGCTAACCAGTGTGCACATGTGTACACCCAACTTGCACAAATGCACTGGTTTTTAGTAACTTTTGATCCGTTTTGGCTAGAGACACTTTTTGGGTGAAAATCTGCACATGATGGATTATGTGGCAAATCCATAACTGTGTGGAAAACGCCATGGCCACAGAATCCTGCAATTACTGTGACCCAGGCGTACAAGAAGTGAGTTTGTAAGGCTGGTATGTTTACACTAGAGATGAGACTAGACACTAGACCAGGTAAGCATGCAACAAACCAACTAACACGTAATAAGTTAGAGGATGGACTCTGGAGCCGTATTGTGAAAGGGGGAGAAGCACACAGAGGGGGTAGAGAGTAACACAAAGCATGGAGTGAGTTTGCAGGGGGTGGGGGGGGGGGAGGAGTACACAGGAAGAGAGCAACACAGAGCAGACGGATCATCTTCCTGGGGGAGAAGCACAGAACAGAGAGGGATGCTTGACTAATGTAGTTGTACGCCAAACTACATCCACATTTGGGCTGTTAATTCCTCCAAACAGGGACCTTAAGTCACAGGCTTAAGTACAGAGCAGCTTCACTTGTTAAATCTTATAATATGTGCAAATGATAGATCTGCTGCACATGTGATGTCACGTCCTGCCATGATGTCACAGGACGTGGCACCACCTAACTTGGAGAGTCTCCCCACTTCTTTTTTTAGGACTTGTGCCCTGGCTATAATCTTGAAACGAGAGAACACATTAAATAAGCAGCTAGATATATATATATTTATTTGAAACTAGAGAACACATTATTTGTGTCGGACCTGAATTGTTAAATCTATGGAAACTATCTTCACAATTGTTTTATCAAGTTAAATATTAGGTCCACTAAAGTAGCAATCTAATTCCGTTTCACTAATTACATTTCCACTTGCATTAGAGCGTTAATGAGATCCTTAGATTTAGCTTTTAAAGGACCAAAGTGACGGATGTTTTTTTTAACCTAGAAAAGTTGCTAGTTGGTGATGGAATTGCCTTTTTTGTTAGTGACTAAATTGTTTCTATATAGTTATGTTGGTCTTTAGTAATTGTTCCCTTTTGTGTATTTATTGTAACAATTTTATGTTGAATACAATAAACTTGACTTACTACATGTTGCTCTGTGGTTGCAGTACTTTGGACATTTAGTCTCAATCGGGGGTCAAATGGTCTTAAACAAATCCAATGCCCAGCCAGTTAAAATGGCCAGCTTTAATCTAGTGAGGTCTCAGAATCAAGGAGCATTTTTAGAAATATCATAATGTGTCGAATAGTATTTGCTGTTTTCACTTAAGTTGAATCCTTGCTTTTGAGGTCAAGAAGTTAGACATAACTGTGAAGTGATTTCCATGGGATGACAGTGCCCGATTTTGATTACAGGGAATTCTGGACCAGCAATTTTACTCAAGACCGTTTTAACTTTTTGGGAAAACAGCGAACATCTCCTACAGGGATTTTGGGAGCGTGAGTAAGGGTTCTCATCTCAGTAGGGATGTGTAACTTTTAACAGAACTGCATCAGCATTTCTCAATATGTACCGAGACAGCTCAATATATCTTGGTGTGCCTGTGTAACCATTAGACAGAGTGCTTGCACTTCAGAATAGCACTTTGCGGCAGACTGCAGTTACTCATTTCCAGTTACAACCAGCCTTCTATTTGCGTCCATAGATATAGAATAGTGCTGCTTGCATGGACTAACCACACCTGCAAGCATTTGATGTTGCTTCCAGTTTGAGGACATAATTACTTTTTCAAGATAAATGTAGAACATTGGCATTAATGATGGGCCACACTGGCAGGTTAAGTCAACCCAAAATATATTGGGCAAATGGCAATAATCATCTAAATGTGGCAAGTCTACTTTACAAGCATCTGGGATTGGACCAGGATTCTAGAGAGACCTCTCCACAGGATCTGAAAGATCCAGGTGCTGTGGCAAATCAGACAATAAGAGACTGTAAACCACAGTTTAATATCCAGTAGAAAGCTGAATAGGCAAGATCTGCATCCGCCTCATACCATGACACAAAGACATTATGGCACCAAAATAAAAAGAAAAACACTCGTATCGACAGAAATTGTAGGTTTTATTCTCCTAATCCTGGCACTGTGTGTTCACTGGTCGTAGAAACTGAACCATAATGTCCACATAAATCACTGCTATCCTCGTTAGATCCAAGACACATCATCCTTCTATACCCGAAAACGCATTTGATGATGGGCACAGCGGTGAAGGCTTGAACACATGACATCAAAGATCATCTGATGATGGGTGCAAAGGTGAAGGCCTTAAGCCATGGACTGATCCTCTGTAGGGCAAGGCCTCAGATGAGGGGTATAGAGGTGAAGGGCTGAAAGCCTGGCATCATCATCTGCCTGGAAAGGCCTCTGATGATAGCTACAGAGGTGAAGGCATGGCATCACTTTCTGCCTGTAAAATCATCTGACGAGTTTAGAGCTGAAGGCATATGATAATCCTTTGCATGGAAAGGCCTCCGATGATGGGTACAGAGGTAAAGACCTGAACACATGGTACGATCCTCTGCATGGAAACATTTCTACATGAAAGAATCACATGATCCTCTACCTGGAAATGCCTCTGACGATGGACAACTCTACAAAGGGTCTGATTGGATGAGGGCACCTTAAGACGTCATACATTAATTTTAACTTCCTGCACTGACAACTTGCCATAGTGGCAGCACCCCTCGCACATAATTTTTCACTGACTATCTGTGCCCCACAGTTTGAAAGATTGCCTGTGTCTTGAAAGAATAAATACAGAAGTAGCAATTCATTACTACAGCATTCTAGGACATCATCTAATGAAAATGGCCGATGTACTGTTTTTCATGAAAGCTAATCCTATTGATCCATACTCACCCCTGTTTGACCAACATTTACCACCATTCCCATGTCCCTATATCAAAAGCATATCCCTGCTAATTAACCTTGTGTGGACCTCAAAAGTACCCTTGTCTTCCCATGTACTATAGTAACCCTATCCAGTGCCTACTGGAACCAAGCGTACAGTGTATAAATATCCCAAAATAAGAGTAAATAAAGTGCTCTGCAAATTTGAATTCGCTTTTTGGGTTGTTTTCAAGGGGCAGATCTTACTTTCTTTGGATAGACACTTAGAGGCATGAGGGGGTGTAATCCTCGGTCTATTGGTAAAGTTTACTTTCCTGGTTCAACAACCTTCTCGAAGGTTGACCTGCGTCTCATCCTCCACAGAGTTACCAAAAAACTTCAGGAGATTCTGCGGAGTTTCGCGAGAGCAGAGTTTGGGTTCGATTCTATTTGTTTATTTATTTGAAGAGTTTTGATATAGCGCTGGCTAGACCTGGAGGCATCAGAGCGCTTTACATGAGGATCGGTGAGGTACAAGTTACAAATTACATCAGTTACAGAAGCATATTAAAACATGGAAAAAGAAAACAAGCATTGGCATAGCCAATAGGTCTCGCCTTTGGGACCTTATAAGTGCTTAGCCATGCAACAGTTGCATAACTAAATACTTATAGGTCCCAAAAGCGAGACCTATTGGCTATGCCAAGCGGCCGCGAAAGTGATCGCGATCAAACATCAAAGCGCCCGCACACATGCACTGCAGCTCTAGGCTGGCCTGGTAGCAGTTTTTGGAGCCCTCTCAATAAGTCTCGCCAGACCAGCGCATGCGCTGGGTCAGGTGGGACCTAAACAGTGTTACACAGCAAAAAGTGTTACTAGAGCATTGAATAACAGCAACAATGCGCTGCTCGTGCCGATTTTTAGCAACGGGAGCTTGTATGGCGCTGTATAATCAGTACAAACTGCACCACGTGGCCCGCCAGGGGGCACTGCTTCTTCGTGGCGCTTGGGTAGATTTTCTATTTGAGCGGTAGAGACCTGCCACGACCGCCTGCATTGAGAAATCTCGCAGGGAGACTGCTCGATTTTCTCACTCACCAACTTAGAGTTGGCAAGTCACACCCGGGGAAAGGAGAAAAAAAAACCATGCCTCTACCATGCAGCAGTTGGTGGAATTTCTCCAAACACGGACACCACGCTCCAATCAAAGCGGACAAAACTCTGTGAACTCTGCCGGCGGAGCAGAGTTTACTGCCTACCCCTACAAATAACATGGTTATGTTCCTACACCAATCACAACCCCAGGTCACATACAGCTCTTGCAGATGTGAGCTTCGGAGAGCACACACCTCATTGACCCCTTCACCGTTCTCCCTCATCACCAACCCCAGTATAGGCACAACGGTCACAGGGCCGGTTCTAGCGGGTGGGCCAGGCCCACCCAAACATGAGCCTGGCCCACCCAAACATGAGCCTTGTCCCTCGCAGCAACATCAAGAATGCCAACAGAAAATCGGCACTATAATTTAAAACGTTCCTCTGAACGTCATTTTTCTTCTGCTCCTAGGAGTTGCGCGATTGGGCCTGGGCTCTCTCACAGGCACCCCCCCCCCATCACGCACCTCCTTTTAGAAAGGTGGGCTGTGTCCCTGCCCACTCGCGCAGGTCGAATAGGGGCATTGCGAAGGGGACAAATCCTTTCTTTGGCACCAGGTGACCTTTGCATGCTGCGTGGATATTTGCTTCTTTTTAGCGCTGGAGAAAAGGAGTTAGTTTATCCTGATTCACCTTTCCTGACCCCTTCAGCTGATGATCAGATCGGGCTTTGAGACATTTCCAACCCAGCAGGTAAGAGAATATGTGGCTATTGTTCCCTTTTTTTAAATCTGCAAAGGCCCAGCAAGATACATACTTCATTTATGCTTGGAGAATGTGTGGCTATTTGTTCATATTTTTAAAATCTGAGAGGGCCCAGCAAGACACATACTTCGTGTATGCCGTGTACATTTTATTTAAATCGTTTGTATCATTTTCATGACTTGGTCTGCCACAAATGTAAGGCAACAATAAAAATGTCCAGATAACTCTAGTGATTAATGATCCTGCTGGAGAGCAATCTTTTGTCTGTCTGTAGTTTTGAAATGCAGCTAAACTGTAGTTTATGTGGCTAGCTCAGTGGGTTACTGCCTTAGTTACAGATTTTATTGTGTTACTTGCAGTTCAGAAGTTACAGTCCTAACATAGGACAGTGATCTATGAACTGTCATCAAAGAGCTCCACACAAACCTTGGTGGCATAATTAGAACTTTTTTGTGTGTTGTGATATAGTTAGAATGTCCCCAGTCTTTCATTATTCTAATGTTGCTATACAGTTTGTTTGGGCAGTTATACATTTTAATCAGTAAAGCCAATCCCCAACCACTGGGGTATGCTTTAAATTCTGTGTTTGTGCTTCTCCAGAACTACCCTCTTAAAACATACTGCCCACTAGTATGGATGACATGTGATTCCTACACCTGGTAATCCTCATTGGCTTATGTGAAATTCCCTATAAACTGATTTACATACTTGTATGATTCATGGTCTCTGCATAATGTGTGTGTGTGTGATATAAAGTACTGTGAAACCCTACACTATGAGTAGCGCTATACAACAAATGAAAAGCATATGAGAGAGGGGTTACGGAGAGATGATGGGCACTGTTGGAGGGCGGCAATGAGGGCATCCGAGGAGGAGGTCATGGGGTGCTACACAATGAGGAGGGGCAGAGGATACAGAGAGATGAGGGGCACTGTTGGAGGGTGGCAGTTAGTGCATCCGAGGAGAAGGTAATGAGGGAGAGGGGCTTTGGAGAGATGAGGGGCTCTGTTAGAGGGTGGTATTGAGGGAATCCAAGGAGGAGGTCATGGGGGAGGGGCTATGGAACGATGAGGTGCACTGGTGTAGGGTGGCAATGAGAGAATCCGAGAAGGACGTCATGGGGGGGGGCTACAGAGAGATGAGGGGCACTGATGGAGGGTGGTGTTGTGAGAGTCTGAGGAGGCGTTCATTAGGGGAGGAGCTATGGAGAGATGAAGGGCACTGTTGGAGGGTGATAATAAAGATATCGAGAAAGGTCAGTGGTGGGGCACCAATAAGACTTCCACAACAGCACTAAAGCTGGCCCTGTAATGGCCTTTCTGTTTTTGTTTATTTAATTAGCAGTCGGGTCATTAGGGCCACTGTGGAACATATTTTAAAGTGTGTGCTAATTATATTTAATGTTTTAAGTTTGAGGGGGGTTTTTATTAATGTTTTTTACCGGGAATAATGAAAAAGGTGCCGGATGGTGGCTGATATGGGGCGAGGGCCCAAAGGTCAGCTGTGAGATAATGTACACGAGAGATGGATGGTAGAAAATGGATAATCAGGGCTGGAAGGACGTGTGCTGCAGAGTCCGGGGTCAGGTGGAGGTAGTAATGAAGAGAGATTCTCTCTGAAGGCTGGCAACGATGGAGGCTGAGTCGTGTTACTTGCCTGATACTCCCTCCTCAGAAACCTCCTCTTCCCATCAAAGGGAACTTACATGGGATGCATTTCAAAAAGAAAAATGAAACATCCGTTTCATTTTTTAAGAGCAGGCAGTGGTCCAACACACTCATATTCACCTCTTTCAGGCCTCAGTACACACCAGTGTGCAAAAACCCATGCATTAACACACCTTACCTCAGATCCTACTAGAACGGACACATAAAAAGCACGGCCAATCATACCCGAGAGTCCCTGTTTTCATGATTTATAGATAAATTCAGACAGAAAACAATGTGCTTGCTGTCTACATTTATTTTTAAAAACTGAAAAAATACAGAAAACTTAGGCTGACTTTCCATGCTCTTTCATTTGTTGCAAGCCCGTAGCTAAGCAGACAGACAGAATAAGGAGTTAAAAAAAACAGAATTAGATTTCCCTATATAATGGTATATGTCAACATACATTTATAGTAATATTTACCAGAGAGTGTAGTCTGATGTTCGTCTGCTACATTTTCTAAAACACGTCAGGTATTCAAGTATGTGGGCAGGTTCATCAGTTAAATAAATGTGGAAACATACAATTTTACAACCACATTTATTCACAAAACATACAATAAATATGGATAAATACGGATAAGATGGTGAGAAAATAAATATGGAAAAATACAAACGGAAATGTTAAAAAACAAATACCATAAAACCGGAGCTCTAATTATACTGCCCAAAACTCAACCACATTACAGTCACATCTCCGACCCCAGTACAGACATACCCCTCAGTCGCCAGTACATTCATTGGCACTATTACACACACTTACACACACACTTACACACACACACAAAAATCTCAGCCCTCTTTACATTAAATTCACAACACTACTGCAGTTCCAGTACACACCAATGTTAAGACCAATAATACAACCAGACACCCCTCACACAGCTCTCGCTAGCCTACAAATATACCCATGTGATCCATCACACACCCCTTCAGTGACCCGAAGCCACCAGCACAATTACCCCAGCACAAGTGCCACAGTCCCGTGCAGGGCCGAACTGGGAACCAAAACCGGCCCTGGCAAAGTGCTCGGCCGACCCCTCCCCCTCCCCCTGTGCTGCAAAAACAGCCCTGTAACAAAAACGGCTCCCAGGGGCCCAAAACCGGCCCCCACCCGTGCGTCGCACCGGGGGATTGCCCAGTGCCCGCTACGGCCAGTCCGGCCCTGGTCCCGTGTTCATGTCGCATCCCTTCTCAGACCCCTCCAGTCAACCACAGACCCCAGTACAGGAGCGTGAAGTGCACGACTCATTGTAAACCATGAATAAATGCCAGAGTCCTGTGTGCACGATCCCCCACCCCACATGCATCTCTTCACAGACCCCTCAACCCATCACATGAAACATAAAAGTCCCAAGGACATGTTCCATCACAACCCTGCAATGTCACAGACACCTTCAGCTCACCACATCCCCAGTACGTGGTCCTTCGCACCTGTGTATGCCATCACAGACCCCTTCACCCCACCAAAAGCATCAGTGTACGTATCCTGTCACAGACGTCTTCAGCGCACGATAGCCCCCGGAGCGAGTGTCAGAGTCTAAAACGCAATATATGATGTGTCCACCACACACCTCTTGGGTATGGAAGTCTTGTCTCTTTTCCCCTCGAGAAACTTTACTAACACACCTGCAAACAGTGATTAGTAAAAGGAAAGCCCTGGACTGGAGCACGGTCCCGGGTGACCCAGCCCGCCCCCTACTACAGTTCGAGTACAGCCCCCTACCTGCGACTGCAGCCCCTGCTTGTGGGTTCACCAGAGCCCCCTCCGTTGGGATGTTCAACTTCCAGCCCCATTGCAGGTTTAATCGGCGCTGTACCGCAGGCGGGGTTGGTTCTCTTCTCGCTGACTGAAAGCGGGTGCCTCGAGTCTCCGCGGCCGGCCCAAGGCGCTGCAAACCTGTCAGGCTGGGGGTCCCGTTCTGTGCTCCCTGAAGTCCCGCTGTGGGCGCCTGGTCTCTGCTGGAGTTGTGCGCACACCGCTGCGCTGCCTCCGGCTGGGGGGCTGGTTCACGTGTGCCGCCTCCCTCCAGTAATCAGCGCTTCCCGCTCGCAGGTGCGCGCTGCCTCTTGCCTCCAAAGCGGCTCTTTTCCCCGCCAGTGGCTCTGCGGCGACCGCCTGCTGATGCCGGCCATCACCCCCACCCTCTGGTACTCTCCCAGTGCCAGTTGAGCCCCTCCCTTGCTTTCTTCCAGCAGCCACGCTGCAAACCCCACACCGCAGGGCACAGCAGCAAACACGAGGCAAACTGCCACACGCTTAAGTTATTATCACGCCTCCTCCGTGCCATCGGCCTTCCACACACCTTTTTTAAATGAGAATTAATGGGATTCTTTTAGAACTGTTATGCAGCGCTACCCTTCACACAGGAGCCTTCGCACCGCTGTAGCAAGAACGCGAAAAAATAAAGTTCTGCCATTTGTGAGACCGGCTCCAGTATGGTTTCTAGGATATACCCAGAACTGACTTAACTCAATCTGTCCCAAGGTGGTGGTAGAGTTGGACGAATGGATTTTTGTCAATTAAAATATCTCCATAAAAGTGACACCATAGTGAGGAAAGTTAACTTATTTTTTTTCGTTTTTAAGCTTCCACACCAAACATATTTACGTACATGCCTCTGCTTGTTTAATAGCTTTGCTTCAGGCCAGCTGGAGTTTTTGTGAATATCGATTTTACAGACTTTTTTTCGTCTTCTTTCTAGAATATCGCGATGACAATGAATGCAACTTCCCTGATTGCTGCGTTAACATCTACCTTTTGCTCGTCGCCAGATGTAGGCGTGCGTTGCATATGCCATTTGTTTTTCTTTTCACGTGATACAAATCCCAGAAATCTGGCGGTTGCCTCGAGGCACTTTACGTAGAGACGTAATTGCAGTTCACAATTCTTAGGAACCGAGATATATGTCACCCCCCAAATACTTAGCACGTGAGATTTGCAGACAGCCAAAGCCTAGCAGAGTCAGCGCGAGACAGCAAGAAAAAAAAAAGTTGCCTGGATGCCAAACATCAAGTACCGTATAGTGACAAGGGTAAGGTTCCAAGCACTGCACAGGACATGATGTCATAATCATATAATTATATACTCTTGTTATATTCCGCCTTGCCAATATCCACAGGCTATGACTGCAAGAACGAAAAGTTGACCATTCATGAAAAAGTTCCCATTACCATGGTCTCTCCTGAGCAGGTGTTGGCAGCGCTAGTGAAAGCCAGAGGGCCCCGAGGCCGGCCTCGAGGAGCTGCAGCCAACGTCAAGACTCAAGAGAGAGACTGAAGGGTGTCAACCTAACTAACTGTTCGAGTTTAGAATTACAGACAGTGGAACTCGGTCCCCGCTCACTTCAACCTCTATGTGTCGGCGGTCCAAGCATGAGGTTACCCTGCTTGGAGCACAAGATGGACAAGCCTACATTTCATGTCTGTAGCACTGGTGGTTCCATTCAGGGCTGGGCTGAGGACAGAGGCGCTAATAGAGTGACATTTCGTGGGGTGGGGGTGGGGGGGGGGGTGACTAATAACAATTTCGGGGCGGGGCTAATTCTTCCAGCAATCGGCAGAGTGCAGATGCAGGGGCTCTAAGAAGGGGTGAAATAACAACAAAGCCCCCTTAACAAGTAAATGGTCTTTTAAAGACCTGTGAAGTACTCGGGTGCGGCTGTGTGCGTGCCCGGGAAGCTGTCTCAACCCGGGCTGACACACACGACGTGGGGGGGAGGGCTGATGCCCTTTGAGCCCAATGGGCGTTGCGCGCCTGGCTGAGGACCCAAAGCAGCCCTGACAAATTTTGTCAGACCAGCCCCCTTACGGTGCGTAGCACCCACAGCGGGCGAGCCTCACCACTGGTAAGAGGGTTTGGGGAGGTCCCCACCCCCCTAAGAAAACTTTGGAGAAAAAAAGGCAGAACGGTGCATTTTACAACACATTTTTAATGATACATTTAAGTGTATTAACTTTTAAAGCATAGGAAATTATGACCTTAAAGGGCACCAGAATGCCCAGTATTAGATATCTATAGACATTCTTACAGAGAACACCAAAAATAGACACACAAGAGTAGTAAATCAGAGAACACAAAGTAAGAGCCAGACTGGTCCCAGTACAGTGCGTACCCAGGCAAGAAACCGTGCAAATGTCACACATACGCACCCAG